>NW_023416314.1:10665306-11145306 GCF_014108235.1 Myotis myotis
AATAGTTCAGCGAAAAGATGATAATGGTTTTAATGAGGTGGGATTTGCGGTGGAGATGGTGAATCCTGACTCCACACTTTACAAAATGTCAGACAATGGGAAAATCACCCACCTTCTCTGAGTCTCTAACTCCTCACCTATAACATAGGCTACATTACCGTGCTTCTTTCCTAGAGATGTGGGGATGGTCCAATGAGTAAGGTATGTTAAAGTTCCAGAACAGTTTCAGATGAACAAGAGTGTTAAATCCACTATAAATTCTCCTCTGAGTGTGTATTCTCATTCACCTTCTCAGAGAACTCCTATGTTTAACATGGAGGAAATGTCTTCTGAAGCAGAGTTCTAATCCAGAGGACACTCAGTAGAGCTCTGATAATTGTGGAAACTATTTCCAAGGGAACCAAAAACCTGGCCCAATCAGCAAATTTTTCAGAAGAGTTTAATGAATACATGCAATATATGATTCAATAATAAATTGGATAGTTTAAGAGTATGAAGGGGATTCATTCAAATGCCTAATTTAAGAGATGAAAAACTATGGCCCAGAATGGTTTTGATATCATACAAATTTTTAACACAGACCCTGTACTCTATGAGAGTACATTTTTATACTGGTATATCAGTAAATTTTGACAATGCCTCTGCATGTGCTTAGCACTGGGCTAAATAGTTTTCAACTAATAATTCAAAAAAGGAAAAAATAGAATCTAAACTTTCCTCCATTTTTCTCTAGCCTTATGTCAAGTTGTTCCCTTGTTTTTATTTAAATTATACCTTCATAGATAACTGAATCCATAGCAGTGTTTCTAGACCAATTGCCACTCATCAATCCTAGACGACCACCTGGCCATCACTGTGGGTGCTGTCACAGGATTTATTCTGTTTCTTCTGGTTTCAACTAGAATAAGCTCCGCAAAACTCCAAAAGGATGGGCAGTATCTGTTTCTAGAGTCAGTGAAAATAAAAGTATATTTGGACTAACACTGAGGTATTCAGTAATCTTAATTGAAGCAGTTTGTATAAAATTGACTTGAAAGAAACATGATATCCAGGGAATATTCTTGCTTTGAACCAGAATCAATTTGGAATTTGACCAAAAATGAATCCAGCCTCTCACCAGGGTAGTTTCACCTATGGATATATTTTATCACAGACTTTCTTTGTTTGCTTGAGAAGTCCTGTGATTTAAAAACTGATGTCCTGGTCCTCCGGTAGGAACCCAGTTTCATGGTAAGGGGGGATTAACTGTCCATTTGTTCTCCCTTCTCCAGTACATCTTAGGGAACCCATTGCTACTGAGAGTGCTTATATGGCCTGGAAACTAGTTGAGATTTTTTTCCATGTTTTATATACAAGGAAATCACAAACAAATAAATAAAAATGCCCACTAGATAGAAGTTATTTAGTACACGTATACATCAGGCTGGACTTAGCTCTCATCCAGAAACCAACCAACAAGTTCAAAGTAAGGCATCTGTGGTCATATAGTTTTTGCTGATAACAAACCTTCTCAAAATTTGGTGGCTTAAATGACAAGTACGTATTAAGCATTATGCTTCTGAATTCTCCCAGCCTAGATGGCTAGAATGGCTAGAATGGCTGGATGGCTGTGGCCATTTTCCATGTGGTTTTTCATGAACCACCAGGCCAGCATGGGCCTGTTCACCTAGTAGTAGAAGAGTTCCCAGCAAAACAGAAGAAGCAGGCAAGTCTTTTGAAGCCCAGGCTTGGAAGTCATACTGTATTGCTCCTGATGCTCTTCTTAGTCAAAGAAAGTCACAAGGCTTCCCAGATTTGAGGACGGAGGAAAGGTACTCTACTCATTGGGAAAGGGGCCTGCAGAGAATCTAGGGCCATTTTGCAATGTACAACAGCATCCATAATTTTTGCCCTTAACACAGATTCTCAAGAACAGGGAAAATCATTCTCTTCTTGTGGACAGTTTACATGTATATGCAAGTTGTTTATCATAAACTATGTTAGTGGGTATTTCTGTAAATATGGGAACACAACGGCAGCACAGCTGGCATGAGTCTCGCCAGTGTCATAGCTTTGCACCTCGTCTGGTTCTGAGGTTGAAGCAGACAGGCTTAAGAAGCACAGCATGGAATCCATCCCCTCAGTGGCATTCTCTGGGCAATAGTCATTCTGTTAATGAAAAAATGGATCCAGAAATGAAATTCTGCCAAGAAAATAAAAAGAACTCTTGGATGAATTCTGTCTTTCTCTTAGTGAGCCTTGTTAGAGAAAATCTCTTGGCTGTATTCTTTGTAAACTGTTCCAACCAATACCAAGATAAATTTTTAAAACTACAGTGTCATCACTTTCAGCGTCAGGCATTATATCTTGGGTTCCCTGGTGTTCATAGGACAAACAACAAGTTTTCTTGTTAAAATTCTTCTCCTCTGTCATCTGAAGCTTGGCCAGCATTTCTGGCATTCCATTACCTTCAAATTGTTGAGTCTAAACACTAACCTCTTCAGAAGTTGTTCTCAGGATTTTTTTCTTTTTAATTGAAGATCTTCTTTGGCACTTTAGGATATTTTCACAAGTCACTTTCTCTCCATTTTAAAATCTATTGTTCCCAATATTAACCTCCTTAGTGAAGCACAAAATATCTTTACCATCCATCCTCATCAAGATCTCGTAAACACAGGATAATGTTAGGCATAAAGTAGGAATTTGATGACTTGATGTGGTCTGAGGATTAATCATCATCTATCAGTACCTTTATATGTTTTTGTGATGATTCCTGATATTTCTACCATCAGTGAAGCAGTATTTCTTTTGGAGTAGTCCAGCTCATTGCATGGATTAAGATTCTATTAAATAATCCAGCCAGTCCTGAGGAAATGGGACAAAGAAAAAGCAATGTGGAGAGTTTGGAAAGATTGGGATGAAAAAGTAGAACTGGGCTCTTTATTCAGTAGAACCGCTAACTGGTTGGGTGACCTTGTGTGAGTTTGGATTATATGCAAAATCAAGGCTGTGAACAAGGAGAGCATGAAGTTTCTTATCATTGTTGGGATGAAAATGTGCATAAGAAGAGTAGAAGGACCAGGAGGCCAGGGCAATGTCTGCTGCGGGTCTCGATGCATTCCTGGCAGTCAGGGCTCACAGCCAGTTACTGGCCCCTAAATAACGAGACTCTAACAAGGAGAAAAATTGTGGGGAAGAAAAGGTATTACAGGTAAATGGGAAATTTTGCATTGTCCAGTTTAGCAATCATTTACTGAGCACCTCCTATGTGCCAGGCACTGTGTTAGGTGACGAATCAGAAAGAGTCCCTGGCTCAAACCACGCCCCCTCCCCCCCCCCAAAAAAAAAACACACACACAGAGAAACTTATACAAATAAATAATAGCAAAATAGCACTGCTACACATTAAGCCAGTTGTTTATTCTCTTATACTACCTAGAATAAACAGAATATTTTTTTGTTCTGGAGGAGGGAACAGAAAAATATTCTTGAAGACAGTAACATCCTAAGTCTTTTTTCCCCTTTATTTTATTTGATTTAAATTTAAAAATTAAGTTTATTGGATGACATTGGTTAATAGGGTCATAGAGGTTTCAAGTGTATATTTCTAAGATTCATGATCTGTATATTGCATTGTGTGTCTTCTGTCACCATATATTTGGCTTCCTTTCCACTCTCCTATCCCCCTCCCACACACTTCTTTTCCTCTGGTAACCACGATTCTGTTATCTGTGTCTATGAGTTTCGGTTTTACATCCCACATATGACTGAAATAATATGGTTCTTAGTTTTTTCTGACTGCCTTTTTTTTTTTTCTTAACATACTATTCTCAAGGTCTATTCATGTAGTTACAAATGGCAGTATTTCATTTTTCTCTTATGGCTGAGTAGTATTTTATAGTATTTTTGTGCCATATCTTCTATATTCAATCCTCTATTGAAGAACACTGGTTGTCTTCATGCCTTGGCCACTATGAATAATGCTGCAATAAATATAGGGGTGCATTTAGCTTTGCAAATAAATGTTTTCAAATTTTTCAGGTAGATACCCAGGAGAGGGATTGCTGGATCATATGGTAATTATAATTTTAGTTTTTGAGGAACCACCATATTTTTTTCATTATGGGTTGTACCAGTTTACATTCCCACCAGCAGTGAATGAGGGTTCCTTTTCTCCACAACCTGTCCAAACACTTGTTATTACCTGTCTGGTTGATAATATCCATCCTAACAGGTGTGAAGTGGAATCTCATTGTAGTTTTGATTTGCATTTTCCAAATAGTTAGTGAAATTGAACATCTTTTCATATAGCTGATGGTCATTTGTATGCCTTCTTGGGAAAGGTGTTTGTTCAGGTCCTCTGCCCATTTTTTAATTGGTTTGCTTGTTTGGTGATGAGTTGTATATATCTTTATATATTTTGGATATTAACCCCTTGTTGAGTTGTTGTTTGCAAATATCCTCTCCCATTCAGTTGGTTGCCTTTTTGTTTTGTTCTTGGTTGCTTTTGCTGTGCAGAAGCTTTTTAGTTTGCTATAGTCCCATTCATTTATTTTTGCCTTTACTTCCCTTGCCTTTGGTGTCAAATTCATAAAATGTTCTCGATGACCAAGGTCCATAAGTTTAGTACTTATGCTTTATTATATGTACTTTATTGTTTCAGATCTCATATTTAGTTCTTTGCTCCATTTTGAATTAAATTTTGTACATGGGGACAAACTGTAATCTAATTTCATTCTTTTGCATGTGCCTTCCCCATTCTCCCAGCACCATTTATTGAAGAGCCTTTTTCTCTCTCTATTGTGTTTTTGACTCCTTTGTCAAAAATTATTTGCCCATATACTGTGGTTTTATTTCTGGGCTATTGGTGTGTGTTTGTTCTACCAATATCATACTGTTTTGATTATTGTTGCTCTGTACTATAATTTGAAGTCAGGTAGTGTGATACTTCCAGCTTTGTTTTTTTTTTCTCTCCCTCATGATTGCTTTGGGTGTTCAGAGTTTTTTGTGGTTCCATACAATTCTGATGATTTTTTTATTTGTTTCTTTAAAAATGACATTGGGATTTCCACCAAAAAAATATTAGAAAATAAATACAGTGAAGTTGCAGGAGACAATATCAATGTATAAAAACTCACTGCTTTCCAATATACTAACAATAAAACTTCAGAAAAAATTCCTTTTGCCACTGCAACCAAAAAAATAATACCTAGGAATATAATACCTGGGAATAAATTTAACAAAGGATGTGAAGGACCTACATATGAAAAACTACAAAGCATTAAAAGAGATTGAAAAAGAGACAATGAAATGGAAAGATATTCCATGTTCATGGATTGGAAGAATCAACATAATTAAAATGGTCATATTACCCAAAGCAATATACAGGTTTAATGCAATCCCCATCAAAATCATAACTGAGTTTTGAAGGCTGAGTGGGGTTGTTCAGGGGAATAAGGGAGGAAAGAACATTCCAGGAGAGCATTCCACAAAGAAGAAAGAATAGAAGTCAAAGTGCAAAGATATGAGAAGCACTGTGCATGTGGGAAGCAGCCCTCTGACAATAGGCTTTCACAGATCAGCTTCTGGACAGGAGACCCCATAGCTTTGAGGGTGAGAGATGCCTTCACTCCTGGAGGATATCACCATGTGTTCTACCATTTTACTCCCCGAATCTCAGAGTCCAATTCCTTATTGATAACACATAAGTGGAAGAGTTAGTCACATATTAAATTCTCCAAATCCATATATCTAAGTTATAAAAGGAAAAGTTTGTCTGGAGAATTGAGGCACACTTTAAGATCCTTGTTCGGTCTCTGAGCTCTCAAACAGTGAATCCAGAGACAAGATTGAGCTGAGAGAGAAATCAGGGCTCATTTTCCTAGTTTCAACAGCTTAGTTATTACTACACAAATATTAATTTAATTCAAACTTAAATATTTAATGACTGCTATTATGTTAAAGTCATTTAAGTTTGCACCTGGACTTTCATTTCACCTCTACTGCACAGAGAAATTTAAAAAAATCATTTCCAGGTACTTGCATCAATCAAGGTAGCCTGGCAATTTGGAATTCAGTCTATTAAGTGTGTTGAGTAAAATCAGATCTAATGTTCTAGGTATTCCTAATCCCCATAGCTCCGCAGGGCACAAATTACTGAACTATTTTATATCATAATCTATCATGTACCCAGCCCTGTGATACAAGTGAATAATAGAAGAACATCTAGTTCCTAGTATATAATATTTATCTTGTTACAGGAAAAGTAAGCCTTTCCCACCTTTAAGTAATTACACAAAAATTGAAGGGGAAAGAAAAAGCTTAATGAATTGCTATGTGATATCACTTCATGGGAATCTCTGGGCCTTTAAAGGGAATCTCTTTCATTGGTGGGTGAGAGGTCAGTTATATACAGTTTTAAACAGTGAATCTTGTTAGAAGGTAACAAGAATGAGTGTGATTTTTCTTGATTGAGAAATTAGGCCAACTTTTAGATGTTGGATGGAATGGGCAACAAAAGGCACCTTTGATGTCACCTAACACCACTACCAGATGAGGCAGGAAACCAAGTTCTCAGCCTCATGTTGTGATAAGGAGCTGAATCCCCTTCTAAAGTGCAAATTTTGTTGGGGGAGGAGTAGATAAATCTGATTAATTATCATCCACTTTCACTTTGCATCAAATCAGCCAATATATTAACTTCTGTTAAATGAATGGCAAACAGGATAAATATATATCTATGTATGCTTGGAAGGGATGAGAGGCTGCTAGGGGCTTACACACCGGGGAGCCATTTGAAGACACCGAGTGCCTGGGGTCTAAAGATAGAATGAGCTCTAAGAAAAGGAAGCAACAGAACTTCTCACTTTACTGTTGGAACCGACATATTTACTGTCTGAGCATTTCAGAAAATAGATACTCTAGTTCTTATAAGAGGAAAGTTTCTGTTGGTAACGACACCTCTGCTTATTCATTAATTTAACATCATTTCTTAAATATCCACTCTGTGCTGGCTCTGAGATGCAAGAGGTAAAGTGCGGGGAGCCTCATCCCCAATCAGTGGAATGCTGACCTTGCTCCTTTTCTGTCCTTCCCAGCTGGCTCCCTCTCCAGCACTTCGTCCAGGTCCTCACTCCCCAGGTCTTGGTGGAAAATCCAAGGAACTACGCCTTTTCATGCATCTGGCAATGGGATATAGAAATATGGGTAGGTAAAGTACAATTTCTTCACTCAATAAGTCGTTTCCCAGGAAAAGGAATAAATGCACAAACAGAAATTCTTGCATAAAGTGTTCAGGGCTATGAAAATGTGCGGGATGAATTGGGAGGTAGAGTATAGCAAAGAGAGGCAGGCAGACTGGTCAGCAAGCTGTTAAAACAGTCAATAGGCCAGGGCATGAAAGAGTGTGAGGGTGGAGAGAACAGGGTGGATTCTCAGACTTTTAGAGTTGTTCTATTTTACATTACAGCCCCACTCAATGCTTACCAACACTTGGATCACATGAATTTTCTGGCAAAGTGCCAAAGTGTTAAATCATAAGTAAAAATCAGCACCATATTCATCAATGTTGTCCACTCAGAGTTAATTGTCAAGACAAGAGATCCAGGTTTATGGAAGAACTATGGAAGCTCCTAGAACTGAATGATAGAGAATGCAAAGGGCCAGATCGGGAGTCCCACTCCTAAATAATTCATTATCTCACTGCCATACAGTGGTGATTTTTTACAGCACAAATTTGAGCAAGTCTATCTCTGTTACACCATTGGGAGGTTCATTATGTCATGGAAGGAATTAGCCTCTCTTACCTCACCTTTCCCAATTCAAAAACTTAAAAGGTTATTAATTAGTGGGAATTAATGCAACATACCATATACCACCCACATCTCCATCATTTGCAAAGCATTCTCTTCCTGGTATCACCTAACTCAGCCTGCTGGTGCTGGATGGTGTAACTCTAAAGTCTCTCTTGGTTGTGGTGTGTGTGTGTGTGTGTGTGTGTGTGTGTGTGTGTGTGTGTGTGAGAGAGAGAGAGAGAGAGAGAGAGAGAGAGAGAGAGAGAGAGAAAGAGAGAGCAAGAGAGTGAGAGAGAGAGAGAGACCTGCTACTAGAGTACCATTTGCAGTGAGAAGTACTTGAATTCTAGCTGCCTACATGTCATACATCTAGATTCATTTCAGATGGAGCAAGAATAACTGGTTTGTCCTCAGCATGGACCATAGTAGGAAGATGATCTACATGTTCAGAGACTTGCACTATTGTTTTAATCCATCAATGAATTGCCATTTTTAAAGTTAAACCTGAGATGACATAGTATTATATCTTTTCTTCTCTGTTAGTCTTCTTGCATGGATATTTTACATATTTTAACATAACAGAATGGGGGATGTGCTGAAATATACATGCCCATGCTTTCTATGCGGCAGAAGAGCAGTCAGTATCTCTGAGGTTGACATAAAATGTCACCAATGACACGGGACCTACAAGCAGCATGTCAATGCATTTGCATAGAGAGAAAGGCTCGTCTTCACAAATCATGCCTTCTTATGTCAGCTTCCCTTTGATCTGCCAGAAATGATCTGCATCCTAACATCAGTACTCACCTGCTATAATAGTTATTATCATGTTGTCGTTGAGGAAAGTAAGGCATAGAGAGATTAAATAACTCTGTGAAGAGCATTCAGTTAGGAAGTCTAATACTTATTAGTTGGTCTGACTCCCCAGTCCACGCTCAGAACCACATTGCAATACTGCTTCTTACAGTTAGGTAGGAGGTGTCCGCAGGGCCATTATAAGCAGCAGTCCTGATCCAGATGTGACAAGTGAGAAGAGACTGGATTCTCTGCAGTTAGGCACCATGGAAACTTCAGATATTTTATTTGGTGATTAAATAAAAGGATGATCTCAGAAGAGTAGGGGACTTGGGAGCCCAGGATTACCAAGGCCAGAGCACTGCTGTACTTGACATTTTGTTCATCTCTCAAATTCAGTCATTTGTCAAAGCAATTTATTCTTCTATTTTCTTTCCAACCTATCATGTTCCTCCTAGATCCATAACTACAAATATAAAGTCAATGCACCAAGATGCTTTTCTGATATGCGAAGTGTCTATCTTCACACTCATTGGAATTGTAAGTCCTTCTATCAGAAATCTCCCTTTACTTTAGTTCTCCAGTACATTCCACACTGACTTCCATGCTTGTGTCTTCTCTTCCTTCACTAAGTTTTTCTAAAAAGTTATTTCAAATGTTCAATCAGGTTTTCCCTGTCTTGCTTTTGTTGCCTTCTATCTTAAAGCAAGTTAAATTTTTAAAATTAGACATATTGCTGCTAAACACATATCTACCAGTCTTCATTTTGATAATTCTTTTTCTTAACCAAAATACTATGGATTTTCTCATTCCTTTAAGTTTTAACATATTAGATTTATTCTGTTACTTCAACCTGTTAAATGTTTGGTAAACTTGATTTTTTAATACAATAAACTCAAAGCCTCACTCAGCTCTGAATTATTTGATAATAAATCTATTCGCACATCCAATCAAATTATCTAACAACATTGCCAAGATTCTAGGGAGATGGACAAGGAATTGGAGATATACCCAATATGCCTATTGTACTATGATGAGGCTGATTTTAAAATGTTCTTAGGGGGAAGTTGTTTTCTCCTCTTCTTTCTCACCATTTCCCATTTTCACCATTCCCCTTCCCTCTTTCCTCATTTGTAGACTGGAGAATTTTATAGTATCTACTTTATAGTATTGTGAAAATTAAATGAAACTGCAGATGAATAATGCATGATAATCTTACTATTAATTAATATAAATAACATGAAATGGCACACATGAAAATCATGTTATGGCTAATAGCTTAAATGAGTACAATTTGCTTTTATTATAAGGCGATTTTTATACTATTGTACAGAAATCATTCCCTTCTTAGCTCACTGAACACGCAAGGTCAAAGAATACCAAAAAAAGAGAAACCACCACTAGCTTTTTGAAAAGCTTCTGTTACCTAAATTTACAGTCTTTCCTTTGAGAAATCTAGCTAATTTGGAAATTAATCTAAATTCCATTTCTCTGAGGTCAGTGTTATGGTTTTACTTGCAGTCTTAGCCTATTTCATGGACTACTCTTGTCAATCTTATCCTTTTAAGTTTTGATTAAACATGCAACAGAAAACATTACTGCAATGTACATGATACCTTCACAGCCATATTAGCTAACTTTCATTTACCCAGCAGGGGGAGAAAATTTATTTTGTTACTTGAATGCTAATATGAACACCTAGATATTTATCTGTTATTCAAGCTATTATGGAATAAAATATCTATAAGGAAAGCTAACACAACAGCCATCTAAGAAATTATTTTGGAGTTTTTAACGTAACCATATTAATACCATTACTTTAAACTAACATAAAAGCTTTTGATTTAGGGAGTATATACTAGTAGAAATTCAGGATTAGAATGGGAAATTAGTTTTTTTCTCATTCAATATAACAGCTAAAGAAAAGCAATTGGAGGCTTTTGCATACTATATTCTAATTTACTTTAACAGCATTTTACAAATTCACAGGTTAAATACATAAACCATAGATAACATGCACAGGAAGCCATGTGCTATGAATAAAGGTATCTACCATTTATTTTCTATATGTTATATGAAATCTATCTATGTGGAAAAGATGTCCTCTGCTTGGTGTGAGCAGGGCTGGTGCTGTCAGCGCATGGGAGCAGCTGGAGCAGGGCTGCTGGCAGACAGGGGACTAGGGGCCATGGTGTTAGGGTCTGGGTGGGTGCGTGGAGGATGGGCCAAGACCCACACCTGTGCCCACCGCAGCCTCGCTGCCCACAGTTCCTTTCAAGATGCACGGATTGGTGCACTGGGCCTCTAGTAAGGCAATATAGAAGAAACCCTTTATATTATCTTTACAGTGAACATATGGGATTTATTTTTCCACCTAAAGGAAAGGCTGTCTCAAAACTAGGTGGGCAAAGCCACCACAATGTAGAATGGTGTATTTTCCAAAAGAAAACTCTTCTTACAAGAACACATTCAGTGTTAATGGAAGTAGCACTTCCCCAAAGCAAGCATAGTTTTCACACTGAAAAAACTTTATAACCTTAATCTTTTTGTAAAGAACTTTAATAATTTAATTAAATTAGTAAAGGCTGTATTTATTCACAACAGGCATCCCCTCATTGTTAAAACTTTGCCTATCCCCTATCTGAAAACACTGCTGCTAGACAGAGATGCGTGTGGACAAAGGCAAGCATTGCTACAAATTTGGTGTGCATCATTAATGAACATGTACAGCATGACTGCTTGGGTGCTTCTGCCTGGCTGGTAGACTTGGGAAGTATGTCATGGGTGTCCAGGGCTCTCTGATGCATAATGATAACATCACTGATATATATGCCAGCAATGTCCTTGCTTTAATGTCCAGACAGCAGGAATGGGTTAGTGATGCCTCACACGGGCTTAGTGGGTGATCAAGGATATGTATACAGAAATCAGATGATAGTAACAGTAGTCAGAGCACTAATGATAATAACGTGCATTTAATGACTTATTTCTGTATGCCAAGTACTCTCCTAAGCATTTTAAAAGTCTTATTCCACTTAATCTTTATAAATCCTTTGTGAAGTAAATATGACCAGCACTACTTTACATATGACAAAAATTGCAGCTGAGAGCGACTAACTTGCCCTAGGTCACATAGCTTGTTCTTGGCAGAGGACTCAAAACATTTCAGTTTGACTCTGAAGCCTGTGCTTCAACCACTATGCAGCACTAATTTTAAAACTATACTCATAAATAAATAAAAAATATGCAAGCAAACCAGAGTGGGAAAATATCAAAAGAACAAATTGTCATAGATAAGTAGCTTTAATACCAGACTGTAAGTTCAAATCAAGACACCTGGTTTTACTGATGTGAATTTTTTCTCTCTTATCTATAATAATAAAAGCATAATATGCTAATTAGACCAGATGTCCTTCCAGATGAAGCCAGGGGTTGCAGCTGTGGGATCAAGGAAGCCACTGTGGCTGTGAGGGAGGGATCCAGGCAGCCATCATGGCTGTGAATGCCTGGTCTTTCAAAAATTTTGTGCATCTGGTCTCTACTCTATCTATAATCTATCTATATCATTTATCTATCAACTTATTTATACCTATCAATCAATCACCTATCTGTATGCTGAGCTATTACCTATCAATCATCTATCTACCTACCTATCTACCTACCTACCTATCTGCTTATCTCTTACCTATATTTTTATTTTTACCTACTCAACATCTCTTTTCCCTTCTTTACTACACAAATCACTGTACAGGCATGTTAAAAAGCTTGGACACAGTACCTCACTCTCCTATCACAGTGATTAAACAATGATGGACACATGACCCAAGAAGGGCCAATCAGAGTTCTTTGGGTAGTATTGATCTGAACACACATCAGGGGGAAAGCATCCTGATTCTTCTGAGAGTGTAAGTGCTAGTAACTACATTAACCTGGGACCGCCTGAGATACCTTTGCTGCTCAAGGAGAACTCTTGCTTAGACATGAGGCCAACAGAGACTAGATATGGGCTAAAGAAATAGATCTTATGATATCGTTTGAATCCGAGAGCTAGCTGTGTGAGGAACTCATGATACCTCTTACATATCCCAGTAAGATCAGTTGAACATACCCTGTTTCCCTTAAGGTAGTTGGAGTTGAGTTTCTGTCCTCTCATTTCCATTTAAACTTTTCCGCTATGCTGAAGACTTCGCGCTCTTTCCTCGCTCCATTTTGTGTGTTTTGTCATTTCTTTCTGCTTTGTCAGTCCTTTTGGCAGAGATGAAAAGATGCATATAATTTGGCGCCTGTTAATGCACGTTAATGCATCCGTTGAACTCATACATGATATTCTATCTGTCTACTGGAGAACAAAGAAGTAACACAAAATTAACTCACCAAAACATCAAGCATTAGACCCTAAAATACAGATAGAGTCCATCAAATTCAATCAAAACATATTAGAGCCTGCTATTAGCTACTATCATCATATAAGCCTGCTTTGATTCTTTCAGACCTCTCTAATAATACTTCATAAACACCTATTCCAGAATGTCTGAGAGTTTTACTATTCTGTGTGATATTCGCCCAAGGAATTTACTCTGCTATACAATATAATCTTTGATTATTAACATTTACCATTGTTTAGTAAATGTCTTTATCAGTATGATTTAAATAAACTTTAACATTTTAGCGGCCAATTAAGTATAATTTGGGCTGCCTTATTATTAATATTTTAATGATTTACATATGTATATAATAGTGGAGTGAAAATATGTCCTTCCTACAGACTTTCTGCAGTATTGCAAAAGGTATAATACTTGCTATCACTATGAAAACAAGGAATATTATTTTACCCTACATGGAAATTTAATGTACAGAATTATGAGGCATGTCATGTGACATTCTCAATGAAATATATAAACAGGATACCTATTGAGTATTGACTTTTAATTAGATACACAAATATTTAAATCGGTTGAGTAAGTAAATAAGAACTGAAAATAATATGTGTAGTACTTGCCGCTAAAAGCTTTTTTTAGATGCAAGTAAAGTGAGTTGAGAAGGAAATTAATTTTAAAAATTTTTGAAGGAGGAAATATTTTTCATAAATCAGATTAGGAAACACACGTTTTTGATTTTGAAGAAAAGTTGGTTCAATTTACTTAAGAAAGGGTTTCTATGCAATAAAGGAATACTTTGTGGGAAAAGTCAAATAGGATCAATCATAGGTAAAACTTAGGAATCAAACCCTCAAACTCCCAATTAAGATTATTTGTGAAAGTTATTTATTTAGAGATTGTGACTGAAGTGCTTCCAAATTGAGCAATTCGAAAGTAGTTTCAGTAAAAGTGGTTTTGTGGGTCATTTCTGAAGAATCAATAGAAGAACAATAAAGATAAGATGAAAATACAAGTCAGGCAGAAGGGAATTTAGGCATGATATGGACATTGTTCTGGGAAAATGCTTCAGCTTTGATCTCACTGGGTTTCCATTCCAGAAGTCGATAGAAGGTTCCCTCTTTGTAGAGTATCTGAATGGATTTCTTTTTCACAAATAGAGAAAAACCAAGACACTAGAGACTTCCAATTCAAGTCTTATAGAAGTAATATTGTTTGATACGTTAAGATGCAGTAATTTTATGTATGGTGTTAGCTTCTAGAATTTAAGATTTCAGACTCTATTTTTCTAATAAGCCAAATATATTTGTCTTTTTATTAATTATCCATTTTCCCCGTAGGACTTTGCTATTTGGGGTTAGAGACAACTAAATAAACCAAGAAATAAAACCTATATTAAACAGCTTAGTCGGTATGCCCTACCACCTCGCTCCCCACTGACATTTCCATTACCTGAAATGCATAAAGCTCTTAAGCTTTTCAAAGATTAGGTGGTATATAAATAGTAGTGCCATGGAAGGAGAATGGGAAAGTTGAAGGGAGTGAATGTAAAATATGTGCTGCTGACTTGATCTATGAGCACATTGGAAACAGTAAACGTCCCTGTGATGGTTAGCAGCTTTATGCAGATTGCCCCAGAAAGGAAAGCGATCATTCACAGCAGCTGAGGAGAAAGCAGATCATAAGTCAGAAAGTGCAACTTTAAAATTAGAAAGGTACATTGCTTACAAAACAGTAAAGGCAGGAATTGTGTTTTCAGTGACCCTGAGTTTAGCCACATAGACAACCATCCAAAAAACCACATTAAATATCAATGATGGATTGAATGAACATGAACGCTGCTGACTCACACCAGGACTAAGGACTATCACCTTCACAATTTCTGCAGAGTTGGGAAAAATTTTTCCCCACCTCTCTATTTCCACCAACCTTTCAATTCTGATATAGAGTAGGGGTCAATAGAATAGTCTTTGGCCTGGCCAGTGTCGCTCAGTGGTTGAGCATTGACCTATGAACCAGGTGTGATTCCTGGTCAGGGCACATGCCCAGGTTGTGGACACCTCATCATTTATGTTTCTATCTCTCTCTCCCTCTCCCTTCCTCTCTGAATCAATTTTTTTTTTAAAAAAAAATCTGGCTTTTGAAATAAGGTAAGAATAGATGCATTTCACACAAGAAATATGGGTTAAAACCTAAATACTAAGGGGTAATTTGATGAACTATTTAATAAGTAAAAATAACCAATCCCACTGAGTATATTAGACAATATCACCCCAAAAGCATAATTTTGAACACACAAGGTTAGTTTTAACCTTCTTTTATCCATTGATGTGTTAAATCGTAAGAGCACTAAAGGAACTCATTATCTAAAGCAACGCTTTATCAGATATTTTTGTAAAGTGAGAAATTATTTTCCTAGTCCTATATTTCATAAAATTTTAATTTTTATAAGAGTTTTTGTTATAGGAAAGTAGTCAGTCTACTTCTAAGTGACTAGACATAAAGATAAAACAATATGGTGGATTATATTTATCAGTGTGTATTAAACAGAGACGTGAATTTTAGTTACCAGGTATCTATTACATTTGGCCACCACAAAACCAAATCTACGAAGCTTTTAAAAGGGTCAGAAAATATCAATTAGTAACTAAAATATTACTCCTGTGGAATTCACTATTCTCTCCTGTGGAATTCACTATCCATATTTCATTTATACGTCTATTATTATTTTTCATTCTAATATCTTTCTATTTATTTTTTATTTCAAAAATTTTTGAATCTAAAGAAAACTTAAAAAATATGACAATGCATACTCATATACTTCTCACCTAACGTCACCATTAACATTTTGCCACATTTGTTTTCGTATTTTCTTTCTGAATTACTTATATTATTATTTTTTATGCTGAAAATAAAACTTGGCCAGTGTGAACCCATTCACATTAGAATCTATGTATACACACACACACTTTTTAAAAATATTATTTGAAAGTAAGAATCTGACATGGGATTTTATCCCCAAATAGGTCAGCAAACATATCCTAAAAATAAAACATTCTTTGACAGATAGGAGCATTATTATTACCATAACAAACAAATCAATATTTATCTATTATACAATCCATATTTACACTTTCTCAGGGCACAAAATATTTTTAGTTTTGTTGGTTTAATTTTAATGATATTGAAAACTTTTTAGTGCAGACCAATTGTTTTACAGAATGTTCCACATTTGAATTAATCTGATTGCTTCAACCTGGTTAGCTCCAGGTTAAAAGTTGTTGGAAAAAATACTTATGTAATGTTGTATCCCCCTCCTGCTGGTGCAGTAAGTGACTAAAGAGAGGGAACGCCAGGCTGCCTCACTATTGGTGATGCTCAGCTTTATCATTTGGTGAGGGTGGCGAGTGCTAAATGTCTTCATTCTAAAGATATGTTTTTCTTCTGTAAGTAACAAGCCCTCAATTTGACAATATTTTGAGGTTGTGTTAACCTACTCCCCAGCAGCTTTTCAACTAATGTTGTGTGTGTGTGTGTGTGTGTGTGTGTATGTGTTAATTTGGATTCATGAGTTCTTTTTTAAGGAATAATGTTTATTATTCTTTTAATCCTCAAATTATCCCATCTGATGTTAGTGGAAGTCCCTTTGACAAGCTCCCATGGCATAGGAATATGTCATAGGCTTATCTTTGCTTTCCCTCATCCAGACCAATCATTTTTCCAAGAGGCTTGGTTTCTTTGGGTAGGGAATGCCAAATGGACACCAGGATCTGCCTCTAGTTATGCTTATCATTTCTAGGCCATTTCTATGAATAGTGCTAGAAAATATATGCTGTAAAAACATATGTATTTTTTGTGGTTACCAGGGTTTAAGGACAGGGAGGGAGTGACCAAAAAGGAGAAGCAACAGGGAATTTTGGGGGGAATGAAAGAACTGTATCTTGATTTTTATGGTTACATAACTCTTTGGATTTGTCAAAACTCCTAGATCTATATACCAAAAAGAGTGTATTTTTAATAGATTTTAATTTTTTAGAGTAGTTTTAGGTTCTCAGTGAAAGCAAACAAGAATTCCCATTTACCCATGTCAATCTATGTGCATAGCCTCCCTAATTATCAACATCCCCCACCAGATGGTATATTTGTTCTGATCAATGAACCTACGTTGATACATCATAATCACCCAAAGACCATAGTTTACATTAGGATTCACGCTTGGGGTTGCATTCTATGAGTTGAAAATGTAAATGAGATTTATACACCATTCTAGTATCAGACAGAATAGTTTCATTGCCCTGAAAGTCCTTTATGAAAACAGTGCATTTTAATGTATGGAAACTTTAAAATTAAAAATTAAAAATTGATACTTATATATCAAATTCAAATCTAGTCACAAGATTCCTTTTCACTTTTCTTTATTCCATATTTGTGTCTCCCTTCTACAGTGGAAGCCCTGGTTCCCAGCAATACCAGTTTGCTCTACTTACAAGAAATATAAAATAAATTAAAATAGTTCCAAATTTCAATGCCAACAACACCATCAGCCATGACAAATTTAGTAAATAAAATTTGCAATATTTTTGCATCATGTTTCTTACCTCAGAATAAATGCAATTAAGGAGTTAAGTTTGGGTACTGTGTTCACATTACTTGGATTAATTGTTTTCTCCCTGTGGATAAAAAAAAAAACACACAATAAACTATAGTTGTTAACAAATGTGCAATTAGGGTCCGTTGTGTTCGATTTTAGTGTTTGCTTCTCTATTGTGGTTGATTTTGTGAACATGTAACTCATTGTCCTTGTTCAAAAGTATAAATCACTAAATAAAAGAGAAATTCTACTTCCATCCCTACCCCATACTTTCCATTTCCATTTCATTTGCAAAAATAAGCACGTATTTTTTATTTCTCCTGTCTTACCCAAAAGTTAGCTGGCCAGAAAAACTCTTTTGGACCATGTTTTATTCATTAACAACATACCGTGGAGGTCATTCCATAATTCATGGAGATATTCCTCATTTTTCTTTACTACACAGAGCACCCAACTGTGTAAATGTGCCACAAATATATAACCAGTCTCTTGTTAATGAACATTAGTTTATTTCTCATATTTTACTGTAATATGTGGTGTCACCTGAATAATCTTGTGACATGTTTTGTGTTTGTGCAGGTTTACCTAGAAGTAAGAATGCTGAGTTAAATGGTAAATGCATATATTATTTTATTAGATCTTTCCGAATGCCTCTACAGAGCATTTCTAACATTCGATGCTCTATGGAAGTGATGAGAGCACCATTGTCCTACAATCCCACAAGCTCACCAACAGTATATCATCTATTTTAGCCAATCAGATACGTGAGAAAATGTATCCCAGTGCACTTTTTTTAAAAAATATATTTTATTGATTTTCTACAGAGAGGAAGGGAGAGAGATAGAGAGCTAGAAACATCGATGAGAGAGAAACATCGATCAGCTGCCTCCTGCACATCTCCTACTGGGGATATGTCTGCAACCCAGGTACGTGCCCTTGACCAGAACCGAACCTGGGATCCTTGAGTCCACAGGCCGACGCTCTATCCACTGAGCCAAACCGGTTTCGGCCAGTGCACTTTTAATTCACATTTCTCTTGAGTGACATTCAGTATATTTAATACCTATTTAAATATATTTTTCTGTACATATTATTAATGAAGGTTGGATTTTTTCCATTGGTTTTAAGATGTCTTTAATTATTAAATAAATTAGTCAAACTGTTAAAAATTGCAAATATTCTCCTACTTATATTTTGTTTTATGCAATAATAATCATGTCTATGTTGTAAAATGTACCAATATTTTTCAGGTTTTATATAGATTTTGAATCAAGTTATAAAGGCATCACCATACCCATACTTACACCCAGTTTTAAAGTCCTCCACCCCCCAGTACTTGTATAGTTTTATTTGTGGCATTTAGATCTCTCACTTATTTGGAGTTTATTCCTGTGTATGAAACACTCGTATCATATTTTTAAATGACTATCAAGTTGTTCTAAACTACTTATTGAATTTGAGACATCACCTTCATTATATAGCAAATTTCCAATTATGTTTGGGTCAATTTTAGGGACTTGTATTATGTTCCATTGGTTGTCTGCCTGTTTATGTACCAGTTCAACACTGTTTTAGCTAAAGAGGCTTTATAGTATGTCTTAATGTTTGGTAGAACTAGACACTCCTCATTGGTTTTTTAAATTTTTCAATTATTTTTCTTGCTATTCTCGAGTGACACACACACACACACACACACACACACACACACACACACACACACATTTTACAAGAAACTTGTTTAACCCTAGAACGAACTGGTTATTTTTAGGGATTGCATTAAATATTAAATGTATATAACAATTTGGGGACAATTGAAAATTTCACAATGATGAATCATTCTCTGTAAGAATAAGAAGTGCCTTCCTTTTTGTTCTAGTCTCATTTCTCATTTTCTGTCTGCATTGATACTATAAATAAAATATAAAGTTGAAACTTCATAGAAGTTATATTTTTATTTGCTCTTGGAAATTAGTGTTAGAATTAACTATTCTTTGAAGGTTTGATAGAAGTCTCCTATAAAATTTTAAGTCCTTATTTTTGAGCTGAGGTATCTTTTGATAACTTATGCTATTTCTTAAATGGAAATTATTCTGCTCTAAACTTTCATTCATTCTTCCTGATTTATGATGATGAGCTGTAACACTTTTTATTAAGTCATTAAATCATAGAGATTAAGAGCGTGCATTCTGGTACTAAACTTGGCCTAGGTTAAAACTTTAATTTCAAACATTGCCATGTGACCTTGAAACATTTATTGTAATCTTTAAGCCTCATTTTCTTTTGGTCTGAAGGCTGACGCTCTATCCACTGAGCCAAACCGGTTAGGGCT
The DNA here is from genome assembly GCF_014108235.1 of Myotis myotis. Classification (NCBI taxonomy): domain Eukaryota; kingdom Metazoa; phylum Chordata; class Mammalia; order Chiroptera; family Vespertilionidae; genus Myotis; species Myotis myotis. Next base: position 10,685,170 of record NW_023416314.1, read on the forward strand.
GTAAGCCTCATTTTCTTGATCTGTGTATTACCTACCTCATAAGTTTGTTGTGAGGAACAAATTTGTCAATATGTATAAACCTAGCACATTACAAGTGCTCAGTATTAATTATTGTTATTCTTCTCCAGAATTTATCCATACATTATCAAACATATCAAAACAACATTGAGAAACTAAAAATGCCAGATAAAGTGTTTTATGGTTATCATAATAACCATTTCTATGTGGTAGAATTTACCAGTATTTTTTATTTTTATCTATATTTTGAATCACATTATACAGGCATCACCATACCCATACTTACACCAAGTTTTAAAGTGATTTTCCCCCCCAGTACCTATATAACATTATTTGTTGCATTTAGACCTCTTATTTATTTGGAGTTTATTCTTGTGTATGAAACATTCATTATCATATTTTTAAATGACAAATAGGCTACATATATGAGTGGCATAGATCTTATTCTTTAGATAAAATCACATCCTAAAAAAAGAAGCCAGATTAACATGATGGTCAGGACAGTTATCATAAAAGGACCTGAAAATAAAATAAAATTTTATTGGCATTTCAGGTAGAGAAAATAATACATTCAAAGGCACAGAAGTATAACAACATTTCAGGAAATCACAAGATCGGGTATGGCCTTAGCTTAAGAAGCCAATGAGGTAGTTACAGGAGTGCTGAAAGAGTAGGCACCTGCTATATAGTTCGAAGGGCCTTTACTGTCATGTTCAAGAGTGATGGGCAAGGATTGAGGATTTTAAATAGTAGAGGGTTAGGATCTGGTTTTTGTTATTATAGATCACCATGGCAACCATATGGAGAATGGAAGGGAGGAGGAAAGATTGACAACATGACCAGTAAAAGTAGTTGTCAGACTTTGCAGTCCATAAGAATTATCGGGGGATCCTGTTTAAAAATACCAATTGTCAGATCCTATCCTCAAAGATTTCTAATTTAGCAGGACTAGGGTAGGGCCTGGAATAAGCACTTTCAGGGAATTTCACTGCTACTTGTTGCTAGTCTCACACAGAAGGCTGATGTAATGGTCCAGGAAAATGGTGTTGAAGCTGCTGCATGGCAGAAAGGGAGAACAGGAATAATTACACACACACACACACACACACACACACACACACACACACACACACACACATACACACATGGATGTGTGTATCTCTCTTTCTCTCTCTCTTTCTATATATATATATATACATAATATACAGTATATGTGTGTGTGTATTTATGTATATATATATATATCACAAATGCCTACAAACTTGCAAATAATGTTCCTTGACAGTTATTAATATTAATTTACTACACTAACTTCATTTGGGGAGGTTTATAATAATGCATCTTAATTTTAATTTATGTTTCAATCCCAAAATGAAATGCCAACAGTACTGATTAGGTTCTACAGGTATTGTTGAAAGAGAAGAATAAAATATAATACAGATCTAGCTGGTTTGGCTCAGTGGATAGAGTGTTGGCCTGCAGACTAAAGGGTCCCATGTTCAATTCTGATCAAGGGCACAAGCCCGGGTTGCCGGCTCAATCTCCAGTAGGGGTGTGAAGGAGGCAGCTGATCAATGATTCTCTCTCATCATTGATGTTTCTATCTCTCCAATCCTCTCCCTTCCTCTATGAAATCAATAACAATATGTATTTAAAATAAATAAATAAATAAATAAATAAATAAATAAATAAATAAATAAATAATACAGGGAAGGATTGAGTGCTGTTGTGACTGGAATAAGGAAATATAAAAACATAAGATTCGCAGAAGGTGAACTATGTGCCAGTTATGGTGAATTTAAACTCTGAAATTCCTTAGCGCCACCCAGGAAGCCTTCAGCAGGCATTAGGGACCTAGGTCTGAAATTCAGAGATTAAAACTCAGGAACCATTAACTTATTATTGGTGCTCACTGAAGCCAGGAGAGTGGACAACACTACCCAGGAAAAGTAAAAGAGTCAGACAAATAGGAGACTCGGGGAAAATTGCGGGGGGACATCAGAGGCAGGAAGAAGAAAATAGAATGCAAAGAAGAGAAGTAAAACTAGGTAGATCATGAAAAAAAAATGTAAAAAAGAAGAGTTGGTATGAAAGCCAAGGGAGCAATGCCGTCGAAAGGTAAAGTGATGGCGGAGGGTATGAGATGGCTCAGAGGGCTCAGTAAGTGACAGCTTAGGAAGCCCCAGAGGCTGTTCAGGTAGCTGCTGCTGACTTCCAGCCAGAGCACTTTCAATGGAATGCTCAGAGCAACAGCCAGGTCCTACAGCTGTGGGGAGGAAGGAGGGTAAGCAAGAGAAGGCAGCACATAGGAAAACAAACAAAACAATTGCTTTAAATCGCCGCAAAACAGAGGAAGAGACAGTGAAACCCCTGGAGGGATGTGGCATGTTTTCGGAACTAGGAGAGAGCTGAGCCTATTTTGTAAGCTGAGGAGCACTTGGTAAGGAGGAAGAAGGGAGAAAGAGGAGAGCCATGGAAGTGGTGTTAGATCAAACCCAGGGCAGGGCTGGCCCTTCTTCACTCTGGAACCAGCAGGAGGAGATGAAGCAGGAATGAGTGCAGATTAGTGTCCTGGGAAGTACAGTGAGTTTGGGACTGACGTTCTCCATTGTTTCTTTGTAGTAAAATGGAGAGCTCTCTGCTGAGAGGGAAAGGATTAGCCTGTAAAGGCACTAAGTGCTGAAAAGATGATGGTGCATCTCTCTTACCCCACCCTGTTAATTGTGGGGCAGAATCCCAATTTTGCACAATATAATTTGTCTTCTAATAATACAAGACATCTATATATATAAAAGGCTAATATGCAAAGTGTCCCCATGGGAGTTCGACTGGGAGACCAGGAGTTCTATCGCTTGCTATGACATGCGCTGACCACCAGGGGGTGGCACAGAATAAAGAAAGGGTCCCGCAGGCAGCAGGAAGACCCCAAACAGCCCTGATCACAGGCCAGGCCTAGGGACCCTACCCATGCATGAATTTTGTGCACCAGGCCTCTAGTAATAAATGAGGAGACTAAAGTAGACTCAGATTGCTGCACATTTTCTGATTTTTCTCTCCTCTTTATTGGTGCTGCAGTCCTGCTGGTGTGCTATGCATGTGCTCAGCCTACCTATCAAATCATCCAGCAATAAAGGGTTTAAAAAAAACCATGGAGGGTTGGAGCAGCTGGAAAAGGTGGGGAAAGAGTATGTTAAGTCTATGTGGGAGGCTGGATAAAGTTTGCAGCCTGAGCCTTTTTGTGCCTTAGTCCTCCTGGTTCTGGGAGTTTCCTCCGATTGCTGTGGGCAGCCCATTTGTGGTCATCCTCATGGAAAGGGAGCAACAGAGCCAGTGGAGCGGCCCCTCATTGAGGTAGCATCTCATTCCGGTGCAGGTGGGTTGGTGCAGTTTGAGTTCCTGCAAGCCACAAGGCTTAGTGCGGCACTCAGGGAACAAAAATATGTTCTTGCTAAATAACATATTTAAGTTTTTGTGCTTATTATCAGTCCTGCTTTAAAGACCTTACCTATATCAACTCCTTGAGGATTCCTAACAACCCTATGTGACAGGCACTATTATTAGCTTCATTTTAATAAAAGGAAACAGAGAAATGAAAATGTTAAGTAAGTTGCCCAAGGCCAAAACTGTTAAATGGCTGAGTTAAGATTTAAATCCAGAAATCCTCTTTCTTTGTTAAATAAGAAAAAAATCAGGAGATATGAACCAGTGTGTGATGATTAAAGGTAAAAATCGTTTTAATTAAAGATATACATTTGCAGGAGAAAGAGAATGAGATAGGGAGGAGGGGATCTTCTGGAGCAAGAGCCTCAGCTTTGCCATTGTCCTTAAAATGAACACAGCAAGTCCTCATTCTCAGGCAGCCGTGAGAGTCAGAGGCCTGGTACGTTCACGTCACCCTGTAGAAAGAAAATCAATAAAGTTATAATGAGTGTTTAAGAACTTTAAATTAATTCCCTGTGTCAATTTCCTGGCATCTAATAGCCCTGGATGGTTTTGGTTACTTGCTGTGGAACAGTGATTGCCTGTTTAGGTTAAGTGTATGCCTCATTCGTAGAGAGCAAGTTCAGCTGCTCCTAAAGGCAGTCATCTATAGCAAGTTTCCTGCAGAAAATCCCATTGCTTTGCCCACTCAGGCATTTATTATTCCATTTGCTTACGGTTACCAGGTTGGAAAGAGGAGGAAAAAAATTGAGTCACATAGATTTCTTCTCATTAGAGAAAAGAAGGAAGGTCCCAGGAGGGGAGGGGTAGGCATTGCTCTCCCCTCTCCCCTCTTTTCCTTCCCAGCAATCCCATCTCCATTTTAACCACACCAGGTACTCCGACTATACCCAGTCTGTCCTGCCCTTTCCCACACTCTGGAAAATATGCTGTAAACAGCAAGCCTTTGCCTTGTCATTCTCTCTGTGTGGCATCTCCTTCACCCCTTTGCCGCCCACTAAAAGCTTATATGGGATTCATTTTAGTTTTAAATCTAACTCCTACCTTTTCATGAGGATTTGGTGATCATCTTCAGTCAGAAGAGATTTCTACACCTCTGAACCCCAGTAATACTTATTTACACCATTTATGTGGCATTTAACAAATTTTGCTGTTTTTGTTAAGTTGTATGGATTGCACACTGTCTGTGACATAGAGAGTGGTGGTTATGGTTTTTGCTTGCCCAGTGTGCTGGGACTGCTAGTCATGGTGTCCTGTCCCCCCTTCCCCCCTCCACCCCGCTCCCCGCCCGCCCGCCAGCCACATACACACACTCCTCTCCACTCACAGGGCGGCCACCACCAACTGCAAAGGAGGACAAGCCCACCTCGCAGGCTCACTGTAACCTTCTCTGGGATCAGTTAATGCACTTTTCAAAGGAAAGGAAATAGCTGAAAATGCATGAACATGGAGCAGTTGGCCGCTAGTTGGCCGCCACTGAGCAAAGCCAATCTAAGAACAGCAACAAAGAGAAGCAGACACCGAGGGAGAAAAGCAAGACTGAGTCCTGATGACGCTATGGAGCTCCTGGAATGAAGTTGTCTGAAGTCAGTTACCTGGTGCTTCCCGATCCTCGCGTCATACCTTTCCTTTTTTCCTTAAGGTCCTTTGAATTGAATATTTCTAGTTTTACCAGGAGTCATGGTTAATAAGCTCCTACAGATTTGTGAGTGACTTAAGATCAAGATTGAGGTCTAACCTACCTATTCTTTTATCCAGACTTTGATATAGGGGGCACTGAAAAGAAAGAAAACGAATGAATGAATGAATGAATGAATGAGTGAATGATGCCTCAGACTCCTACCTTTAATTCTTTCAGATGCATGAACTGGGAAAATCAGAGCCCTCGGTTTCTACTCTAGCTACTTGAGTTTATTCTTGAATCCTCAGCTTAGTATTTATCTTACTAAGAATCTAGCCTTTTCAGTAGACATGTTTTCCGAAGTGATACTCATCTGTGAAAGATGAAAGAAAAAACAGTTCAGCAGGCAGTTCTGTTCAAGGCCCGGGTGTAGGAAGGAAATGGCAGGTAGATGGATGAGAGCCACAAACACTCGGTTGCATGATGCACACCTCATACACATATTTCAAGGCCTCACATGTATGATACTTCTCTCACTCTTTCCTGGTTTCTTTGGTTCTCTAAATCTTTATAGTACCTTTTCCACATCTTGATTCTTTATTACACCTTTATGAGCTGTATTTCACAGACCATAAAATTCACCCATTTAAAGTATACAGTTCAGCGGTTTTGAGTATGTTTAGTGTTGTGGAATTATCACCACTATCTAATTTTGGAACATCTTCATGAACCCAAAACAAACCTTGTGCATGTTAGTAGTCATTCCCTGCCCTTCAACACTCCTAGTCCCTGTAAACTACACATCTATTTTCTGTGCCTGGGTTTGTCTACTGTGGACATTTACCATGTATAGAAACATATAATAAGTAATCTTTTGTGACTGTCTTATTTCACTTATTACGTTTTCAAGGTTCATCATGTTGTGTAGTATGTATCAGTACTTTATTCATTTTTATTGCCTAACAACATTCCATTAAATATATCATGTTTTGTTTATCTATTCATCAGTTGGTAGGAATTTAAGTTGTTTCTAAATTTTTCTATTATGAATAATGTTTCTATGAGCGCTCATGTACAAATTTTTGTGTAGACATGTGTTTTCATTTCTCATGGTTAGATACGAAGGAATGGAATTACTGGGTCATATGGTAACTAGTTTTCATTTTCTGAGGAGCTGCCAAACTCTTCCAAAGTGTCTGCACTATTTTACATTTTCACTAGTAATGTAGGAGTATTCCAATTTTTTTTTATATTTTATTGATTTTTCACAGAGAGAAAGGGAGAGGGATAGAGAGTTAGAAACATCGATGAAAGAGAAACTGCCTCCTGCCTCCTGCACACCCCCTACGGGGGATGTGCCCACAACCAAGTTACATGCCCTTGGCTGGAATCGAACCTGGGACCTTTCAGTCCTCAGGCCAACGCTCTATCCACTGAGCCAAACCGGTTAGGCAAGTATTCCAATTTTTATACCTCTTCACCAACAATTGTTATTGTCTGTCTTTCTATGTTAGCCACCCTTGTGGATGTGAAGTAGTATCTTGCTTTGGTTATGATTATTTGCATTTCACTAATGACTAATAATGTTGAACATTTTTTTCATTTGTTGGTTATATGTATGCATGAGATATTAGAGATATGCCTATTTAAATCCTCTTACTGTTTATCCATTGGGTTGTTTTTATATTGTTGATTTTAGAGAGTTCTTTATACACCCTGGATGCAGATCCCTTGGCAGATACAAGATTTTCAAATATTCTCTTCCTTTCTCTCAGTTATCTTTTTCACTTTCTTGATGATGTCTTTTTATGTACAAGTTTTTAATTTTAGTGAAGTCAATTTATATATATTTTTTCTTTTGTTGCTTGTGCTTTTGTTGTCATTTTGAAGAAACCATTGCTTAACCCAAGGTTATGAAGGTTTATTTCTTTATTTTCTTCTAGGAGTTTCATAGTTTTAGATCCCATGACCAATTTGAGTTAAAATTTTTTCATGAATTGTGAGGTAGCAGCCCAAAGTCATTATTTTCCACGTGGATATCCATTTGTCCCAGAAGCACTTGTTGAAAAAGGTTACTTTTTCCCAATTAATTTTCTTTGAATTGTTGTCCAAATCAATAGCCTATAAATATGAGTGTTTATTTCAGGACTCTCAATATGTTTCATTGATCTATGTGTCTATCCTTATGCCAGTTCCACTCTCTCATAATTAATGTAGATTTATGGTAAGTTATGAAATTGGGATGTGTAAGTCCTTCAACTTTGTTTATTAATTTTAAGCCTGTGTTAGCTGTTCTAGATCACTTGCATTTCCATATGAACTCTAAAATCAGCTTGTCCATTTCTGAAAAACATATATATATACCAGTTGATTTTGATAGAGATTCCAGTGACTCTAGATAAATTTGGAGAATATTGTAACTTCTACAATAAGTCTTCTGATTCATAAACCTGGGGTGTTTCTCCACTTCTTTTTTTTTAAATAAAATCTTTATTGTGGAAAGTATTACATATGTCTCCTTTTGTCCCCCATTGATCCCTTCTAGCCTGCCCCCATCTCCTGCCCCAGGCCTTCACCACTATATTGTCTGTGTCCATGGGTTATGCATATATGCATACAAATTCTTTGGTTGATCTCTTTCCACCCACCAACCCACCTCCACTTTCCCTCTGAGATTCTCCACTTCTTAAATTTTTTTCAACAATATTGATAGTTTTTAATATAAAATCTTGCACTTCTTCTGTTAAATTTAATTTATTATACTTTATTCTTTTGCTGTGTCCTATATGTTTTGGTATATTCTGCTTTTGTTTTAATTTGTGTCAATGTATTTTCTAATTTCTATTGTGATATTTTCTTTGATCTTTTGATTATTTAGGAGTTATTGTTTATTTTTCACATATTTGTGAATTTTCCAAATTTCCTTCTGTTGTTGATTTCTAATTTAATGTTATTATGGTCAAGAACATATTTTGTATGATTTCAAAACTTTAAATTTATTATGCCTTATTTTATTTTCCAGTATATGATATATCCTTGAGAATGTCCCTGGAGAATGTCTCATGTACAATTGAGAAGAATATGTATTATGTTGCTGTTAAATATTCTATATGTGTGTTAAATTTATTTAATTTATAGTATACTTTAAATTTTTTTATTTTCTTATTTATAATCAGCTTTGTTATTCAATCCATTATTGAAAGTGGGATATTAACGTCTCTAATTATTGTTAAATTGTCTGTTTTTTCCTTCAATTCTGTAAGTTTTTGTTTCATGTAATTTGGTGCACTGTTGTTAAATATATATATGTGTACATGTATGTGTATATATATAATAATTATATCTTTCTAATGAGTTGACCCTCTTATTATTATAAAATGTCCTTTGTCTCTAGCAATAATTTTTATCTTAAATCTATTTTGTCTGACATTAGTATTGTTACCTCAACTATCTTTTTGTTATTGCTGGTATGGTATACATCATTTTCCATTCTTTTGCTTTTAATTGATTTCTGTCTTTGACTCTAAAGTATGTCTTCCATAGACAATATATAGTTGGAACATATTTTAAAATACATTCTTCCCATCTCTACCTTTTGATTGGGCATTTTAATCCATTTACATTTAGTATAATTACTGATAAAATAAGATTTACATATACCATTTTGCTATGTGTTTTCTATAGATCTATGTTTTTTTCTCTTCCTCTGTTTTTCAATTAGTGTCTTTCATATGTTAAATAGATATTATCTAGTGTACCTTTTAATTTCCTTTTTTGTTTCTTTTAATATGTCTTTGAGTTATTTTGTTGGTAGTTGCCCTGAAGTTACAATTAACATCTTAATTAAAATAATCTATTTGAGAATATTATTGCTTAATTGCTCTAATATAACTCCATTCTCTCACTCTTCCTTTATATTAATGTCATCATATGAACTATATCTTTATATATTATAAACTCATCAATACAAATGTATAATTTTTGCTTTATGCATTTGTCTTTTAAAATAGAACAAAAGAGTTACAAACAAAAGTACATTTATATTGTCTTTCATAATATTCATATAGTTAACTTTATTAGTGTTTTTATGTCTTCATGTGGACTAAAGTTACCATTTAGTATCGTTTTATTTCATCCTGAAGTTCTTTTACTTGGTAGTATTTCATGTCAATCAGTTCTGCTAGAAGTCTCTCTATTTTTGTTTATCTGGTAATGTCTAATTTTCATTCACTTTTGAGGGAGAGTTTGTCTGTATAGAGAATTGTTGGTTGATAGTCTTTCTTTCGACACTCTGAAAATATATTGCACCGTTTTCCCTTCTTCCTTTCTCTCCTCCTTCTGGAACTCCCAATATGCATATGTTGATACACTTGATGGTGTTGCACAGGCCTCTAACTCTTATTTTTCTCTGTATTTTATTTTTCTTTATGCTCTTTAGACTGCAAAATCTCCATTGCCCTATCTTCAAATTTGCTATGTCTTTCTTTCACCAACTAAAATGTTTTGTTGACCCTTCTATTGAATTTTTATTTCAGTTTATACTTATCAGCTTCATAATTTTTCCTTAGTTCTTTTAAACAATTCTTTTGTCTTTATTCATATTCTCTATTTAACGAACAATTGCCATATTTTCCTTTAACTTTTTAAGACATGGCTTTCTTAACTTCTGTGAACATATTTATAATAGCTGATTTTAAGTCTTTGTCTACTAAATCCATACTTAGGGTTTTCTTTGGAACTTTTTTTGCTGGATATTATTTTCCCTGTGTATGAGGCATGCATTATCATTTGTTTGCATGTTTCACAAATTTTTGTTGAAAAAAAAATGTGAGCAGTGGAGACTCTCGCCACCAAGTTATTCCCTTGATCAGTATAATTTAATGGTCAGTCAGCGATTGGTCAGAAGATTTCCATAAATGCCTTTCCAGTAAATCTTCCACTTTTTTTTTTTTTTTTTTACAGTGTATCAGTTTACCTGACACCTTTAGCATTCATTTCCTATTTAATCATGGCCTCAAGATCAGGAAGAGATGAGTGACTAAGAATTTTTCTTTCTCTGGGCTTTTCTGGGTATGCACACAGCCTCGCACAGTCTCAGACTTTTAGATTCCCAGGAAGATATAGGAGCTTTCAAAGTTTCCCACTTCCCCCTGTTTCCCTCCTGAGCTAAGCTCTGAGTCAAATCAAATAGCCGTAGCTCCCTGAGAATATCCATTTTCCATGGAACAAGTTTGAACATATTTTGATGGAGCTCAAAAAGCAATCAGATCTCTCTGTTGTCTGCAGTCTTGCTGGCTGTTCACTATTGAGTTTCTGAGCTGGCAAGGGATAGGAGAGAGAGATAGCCTCGAGGTAAAATGTTACAGATTGTGCTGTCTTATTGTGGTTTAACAGTTCTCTTTGCTAAATGATTCTCAATTTCCTTTGTGACTCTGGTTTATTGCCCACGTTCTGAATTGGTTGTTTTCTGTTTTGGTCATAGTTTCATTGTTTTTCAGAGAGGAGTTCACTAAGGTCACTGCCATTCTGAAGTTAATTGTCACTTTTTATTTCTTAATCATACACTTTTTTCATGAACTACTAATTAGACTCATTTATTTATTATTTATTATTTATTATTTATTATTTATTTTTTATTATTTTCCAAGATAATAATCATATCAAGAACTTAAAATTATTTGTATTTCCCTTTTGTAGTGCCAATAATAGATGCTTAACAAGCAATTGAATGTGACTAAACTATATAGTATTGCCAAGTATCCTATGGAGAGTAAAACATGTATACCTTATTGAGGACCATGATACATTCATGATTTCATTTAATCTTCACCATGGTTCTGCAGGGTATTCTTATCTTCATTCTACAATGGCTGAGAGAACTATGATATACCTTACCAATGTCACACAGATAGTTAAGTGGCAAAGGTTGAATTTATATTCAGATTCCTTTGATTCCAGGACCAATCTTAGCTATAATTTATAAATCAAAAGGAAGCACTTTGTTTTTCTAAAGTATAATCACCTTATATCTTGTCAGTTTCAGGATATTACATTTTATCTGTTCTACAAAGTTGGCATTAGCTTTGGGACATTATTACACATTCGACTGAACCGTTAGAGCCCCCATAATTGAGCAATCAGCAATGATATGGGTTAACTTGCCTTTTTTCCCCAATACAATGACCATGCACTCAGCATAACTGGGTTTGTGAGAGTTAGTGATTTTTATTCTTTCATGCTTTCTTTTGCTTTAACAATAACCTCTCGGAGAAGGCTGGCTTTGAGTAGTGCACACCTATACACATCCTGTTTGTTTTGTCACTAAAACATGGGAGAGATAGAAGTAGTCCAAGCAGACCTATTCACATCCTGTTGCCAAGGCAATATTGCCATGATTCCCTTTGCTTTATAACTAAGATGGCAGCAGGCTGGCCCCAAGCAAACTACACATGCCCACCTGTGTCTTATTATTTTGGGAGAACATAAGAAAAATTGTGCTTGAATTGGGCATAGTCAGGATTCTTTATGCTTATTAAGAATATACTCAGACAACTGATACATTTTTGATGTTTTTTTCTTAGCGAGTTTTACTGACAAAAATAATGTGCCTAACAAAATATATGCTAGCGGGATCCTTGGAGTCCAAGGCTATGTATTGAAAATCTGATTTGTCACTAACTGAGTACGTAGTCTTTCTATTTTTTAAAATATGTTTTTATTTATCTTTTTAGAGAGAGAGGAAGGGAGAGGGATAGGGAAATAGAAATATTGATGACAGAGAAACATCATCAATTGGCTGCTTCCTGCACGTCCCCTATTGGGAATCTAGCTCCCAACCCAGACATGTTCCCTGACTGAGAATCAAACCTGTGACCTCTTAGTTCATGGGTCAACGCTCAACCACTGAGCCACATTGGCCGGGCTGAGTATATTGTCTTAAACTACTCTCTTCCCTTCTTGCAGAAATATAATTATTAATATAGATTACCTCACTGAGTCACACTAAAGTGAAAAAGAACACATATGAAATCAGTTTATAGTTATTCAAATGTTAATTGTTTTAAAATCCATGCTTCTATTTTGATAAAGCTTTATCCCCATGCGAAGAAAGTAATCAGTGACAAAAGAGAAGGGATGTTGAATTGTTTGAGGTCAGGAATTATATTTATACGGCATACAAAGTAGCTCCTCAATTAATGATTATTCATGCATGGGTGTGGGTCTTCTAAGCTCAAGCCATTGCATCTTGAAAACCAGGCTCAGCAGGACTCACCAGTGAATACCACAGTCATGAACACTGTAGTGCTCTCATCCTTGGCCTGCCTTAGAAGAAGCACCTCATTTCATGAAAGAAGTGTGGCCATGAATGGTAGATTTGATTGTCATGTTTCTAGGAAGGTTTGTGTGTGTACTTAAAGTTCCATCATTATGATGTACATTAATATTTTATTCAGTTAGATTAGGGATAAACTGTATTTTATAAATTATCTTTGACAAACACACACACACAGCTGTGTTTACCCTACGCACTACACATTATGATTGAAATAAAACTGAATGGAAGCTTTCATGCGATGAAGCAGAGTAACTCCGGCTTTCTCCTCTGCATTTTCTAAACTATTTCAGCCTATTAAGAGCAAGTCAGAAATAATTTTATTTAGAGTCAATATGAATCAGTTATAAGTATGGACAAAGTATACTGGGAAGGAAGTGAGAGCGAATCTCAGCCATGAGAGATTTCCACTGCATCCTTGGTAATTATGCACATATCGTTCTCAAGCAAGGTCTTGGCACTTTTCTGATCTTAAACTAGTATTTTTTTTCTTTAATGTCATTGGACAACAACATTTATGAAGCTGAAATATCTTAAAAAGTGTTCATGATTTCAAAAATCTATAAAAACCATTAGCTATATTATATATAACTCTCTTTGAATTCATGCCTCTCTTGAGAGTGAATTGTTTTGCCTATAGACAAGATGAACACTTGTTATATTCATTTGATAAACTCTGGAATTGTAAAGACCATAGGAAATTCACCTAACTTAATGTCTCACAGGGCATCAGGTACCAATGAATAACCGGGCAGTGATATTTTTTAAAGTTACGAATGATATCATCACTACTTCTCTTTCTTTGAAAGGCAAACAGAAATTTCATTTCCTGGATTAAAAGTGGACACTCAATAAATAATCGCTGAATAAAAATGTAATGAACAAATTAAAAAGCATTAGCAAAATGAAAATATTGAATCACTGCATATTAACACAGTAGTTAGTGATACCTGCAAGTAACACAGCCATCTTCATTAGTGATGTACAGGTGCCTACTCATTTCAGCAACAAAAGGTCATCTCAAATCCTTAAAGAAATAAAGATCCTGCCCTGGCCAGTGTGGCTCAATTGTTTGGGCATCATCCTGTACACCAAGCATGTCAAACTCAAAGGCTAACACGGGCCAAATAAACAAGGTTTAAGTTTATGTGGGCTGAAAAAAACAAAAGCTTCAATTTTCATAGAAACATAGGTTTATTTCGATAGAGACATGCTGAGTACAAAGGGCTGAAATAAATGAGTAATCGTTAACATAAAATAATAGAACATTTTAATAAAAACTAATATTTTTTCTTAAACATTAACTTACCAGACACTGAATAACTGAACAAATTAATAAGCGTAACACCAATAAACCTATTTTTCTTGTTCTCAAAAGTGAAATATTTCCCGTTGCGCACACCAAACAAGTCAGAACAAGACTAATGACTTGTGGCAATCGGCTGCTGAAATATTCGCTGCTAGTATTAGTGGAGAGAAATGGTGCGCCCGCGCGTAAGGCATAAGGGAAATGAATGCAACACGATTATAGTAATCAGTCATTAGCAAACGTTGTAGTTGGTTATTAATAATTATGTATAACAGGATATTATAAAAATTAAGTTACAAAATTTTTATTAAAACATTTCTTACATACCGTTATATTGGCTGGGCTGCAAAAGATTCTTGTGGGTCGCTTGTGGCCTATGGGCCGTGAGTTTGACATGCTTACTGTACAACAAAAAGTTGCCAGTTCGATTCCCCGTCAGGGCCCATGCCCAGATTATGGGTTCAGTCCCCAGTAGGGGTCATGCAGGAGGTAACCAATGGATGTTTAGCTCTCACATCAATGTTTCTCTCTCTTTCTTTCCCTTTCCTTTTCTCTGTTTTTTCTTTTTTTGCTTTTTTTCCTTTTCTTTTCTCTGTTTTTAATAATATAAAATATCAATTTAAAAAAAACTTAAAAATAAAAAGAAATAAAGATCTTCACAAAGACTATTTGACCGGTATATGCAGATATGAGAAAGAAATTTCACCTGAACTACTGCCTACAATGCTTTCAATATTAATGATGTACTATGTAATTAAACAAAAAATTTCATCAGAAATTATAAGTGTATGTGTGTGCAATTGTAAATATTGCTCCCCAACACCGTAACAGCAGGGCAATGTTTGGTTTAGCATTTTTCATTTGTGCCATATAATGAAGAATTATGCTATTTCTTCTCAGAGAATTAGCAGCTAGTCATCAACTTCAATTAATCAGGACACTTCAAGTAATTTTGAATATTTTTTGCATTATTAAATATTTCAGCATCACTTGAGACTTTCCCTTTAATGTTCTCAGAATGATTTCACATTATTATTTTTAACAGATTTCCTCATTTGTTCATCCGTTTAAAATGAATTTCTCTCACGAGGGAAAAGAACCAACACAAACCATTTCTTTCTAACCCCATCAACTAACCAGATCCATTATCATAGTAGCATCTGAAATAAGTTCATTTTCACCTACTCACAGGAAAAATAAAAGGTGTTGTGCCATAAGAATTTTCTTTGAGTAAATGCTAAAAACATTACATGAAATCACTTTCCCATGCCATCATGTTTCCATCTACTCTGATTAATTAATAAATGCCTATTGAGTAAGCAACATTTTATATACTTGGATAGAGCACAAAAACTATTAGAGGGTTTTTTTTCAGAAGCTTGCCTTTGAAGCATTTGGTACATGTACATCACATCTCTAGCAAGATGGACTATAAAACGATATTCTGGTCATCATAAATTAAGTTTGAAAATAAATGTAAAGTACCTACAGACTTCTGGTCAAGATGGTGGCATAGATAAGGTGCTCCCATCTTCCCACAACCACATCAAAATTACAACTAAACCATAGAATAATCATTACTCAGAACCACTTGAAATCTTGTTGAATAGAAATACTACAACTAGGGATTGATGTAAAGAAACTTCATTAAGACCGGTAGGAGGGACAGAGATGCAGAATTGGCAGGTCCTATGCCCACATGTGGAGGGTAAAAATCAGGAGGGATATATCAGCTCAAGAGGTACCTCTGAGAAATGAGCGGTCCCAGGCCCATACCAGCTCCCCCAGCCTAGGGTCCCAATGCCAGGAAGAGACGTCCCCATAACTTCTGGCTGTATAAACCAGTGGGAATAGTGGCTGAGTGAGATGGAAGGCTGTTGGAGTCCCAGGAAGTTCCTCTTAAATGGCCAGCACATGGACTTACTTGAAATCACTCCCTCTAAGCTCCAGCACTGGAGCAGCAGCTTGAAAGGAATCAGAGACATACAGGGAGAAACTAAATTATCTGGTATCAAGACAAGGTCTGAGGGCAGTTTTCTCCCAGAAAAAAAGTGCTGGCAGAGGCCATTGTTCCTTTTCTGAGCCCTTCACCCACAGAGCTGGCAGGTAGGCACCATATCTGAGACTTCATCAACCTGGCTATCACTGTTTGCCCCTGCCTGGTGATTCCCTGAGGCCCTTCCCCACCCAACTTTCATCAAGCCCACCCAAGTTGTTTCCAGTGGCTTTTCCATATAATGGCCTATCTTACTCATGCTTCAGACGTTCCTAAAATCTCTCAGTCAAGCAGCATGTTGCCTTAGTGTACCCTATGCCTCACAGTAAGTGGTCCCAGACCCAGCACTAGCAGCAGCTCACCTTGATTCGTAGCGTGGCTTTGCCTGGGCACCTCCAAGCCCAGAACAAAGAGCCCACTGCCCATCGCTTAGTAATTCATAACAGGTGGCCCCAGGCAGAACATAGTAGCAGCTGACCTAGGCCTGTACCTCCCAGGAAGTCCCAGAGACAGTGCATCACATGAATTGCTTCAGACCACACGGAAGCACCACCCAGCCACCTCCATAAGTGACACACTCAAGAGGCAGACTCAGCAGGCACCAGAGCCCCGCTGAAGTAAGTCTTGCCCTGTGGGGCAGGGCCCTGCACAGCTGTTACTCCACAGTGATCAGAGCCAGTGCTTACAGCTTATTGGCTTAAACATAAATCCCTCCCATTGATATGCCAAAATGAGGAGACAAAGAAACATGCTCTAAATGAAAGAACAGAGGAAGTTCCATGAAAATAATTAAACGAGCCCTGACCGGTTTGGCTCAGTGGCTAGAGCATCAGCCTGTGGACTCAAGGATCCCAGGTTCGGTTCTGGTCAAGGGCATGTACCTTGGTTGCGGGCACATCCCCAGTGGGGGGGGGGGGGGTGCAGGAGGCAGCTGATCGATGTTTCTCTCTCATCGATGTTTCTAGTTCTCTATCCCTCTCCCTTCCTCTCTGTAAAAAAAAAAAAAAAGTCAATAAAATGTATTTAAAAAAATAATTAAACGAAATGGAGATAAGCTATCTACTAAATGCAGTTTAAAGACTGGTTATAAGGATGTTCAATGAACTTAATGAGAACTTCAACAGCATAAAATAATATAGGAACACCATAAAAAAGAACCAGTCAGAAATGAAGGATACACTAACTGAAATGAAGCATAATTTACAGGGAATCAACAGTAGAGTAGCTAAAGCTGAGAATCAAATCAGCAATTTGGAATATAAAAATATAAAAACACCCAATCAGAACAGCAAAACAAATAAAGAATTTAAAAAAATGTGGATAGCTCAAGGAGTCCCAGTTAACTTCAAGCATACCAATATTCACATCATGGGGATGCCAGAAGGAGGAGAGAGAGAGAGAGAGAGAGAGAGAGAGAGAGAGAGAGAGAGAGAGAGAGAGAGAGAGAGAGAATTGCAAATCTGTTTGAAAAAGTAATGATGGAAAATTTTCCTAACTTGGTGAATGAAATTGACATGCAAGTTCAAGAAGTGCAGAGAGTCCCAAACAAGAAGAACTCAAATAGACCCACACAATAGTTAAAATGCAAAAGGTTTGAGACAAAGAGAGACTCTTTAAAGCAGCAACTGAGAAGCAATTAGTTCCCTACAAGGGAGCACCCATAAGACTGTCAACTGATTTCTCTAAAGAAACTTTGCATTCCAGAAGGGAGTACAAGAAATATTCAAAGTGATGAAAAGCAAGGACCTACAGCCAAGATAACCCTACTCAGCAAAGTTTTCATTTAGACTGGAAGGACATATAAAGAGTTTCCCAGACAAGAAAAAGATAAAGGAGTTCATCACCACCGAAGCAGTGTTACATGAAATGTTGAAAGATTTCCTGAAGAAGAAGAGGAAAAAGGAAGAAGAAAGAGGAGGAGAAGAAGAAAAGCTTAAAAATATGAACAATAAAATGACAATAAATACACATCTATCAATGATTAAATATAAAAAATAAAATAAGTGAAGAAGCAGAACAGAAACAGACTCATAGATTCAGAGAACATTTTGATGGTTGTCAAATGGGAAGGGGTTGGAGGGATAGGTGAAAAAGGTAAAAGGATTAAGAAATACTAATTTGTTGTTATAAAATAATCATGGGGATGTAAGGTACAACACAGGGAATAGACGCAGTAATATTCTAATAACTATATATGGTGTCAGGTGGGTACAAGATTTATTGGGATGATCATTTAGTAAGTCATTGGGTTGTATGCCTGAAACTAACATAATATTGTATGTCAACTGTAACTGAAAAATAAAAATTGTTTTAAAATAAAGAAAGAGAAATCAATTCATATTTCATTTAATGTAAATTTTATGGAAAGGTTCATTTCTTCCTTGTTTGCTGGGAGTGATAATCTGGTTCTCTTAAGCTATTTAAGGATAGTTCTCTGTTGAAAATAGCATATTGAGACAAGTATTAAATGAAAACAAAGGAATTTTCATGAATGAAAGGTTCAAGGTTATCCAAGCTGAGTGAATGTGAAATGGAGAAGAGTTGGGAGTCTAAAGTGAAAACAAATTATACACTAGAATCTTCAAAGAGGTTTGCTGGATTTAAGAAAACTATAAAATCACTGATCATAGTGCTCACTAGTTTACTAAAATGAATGGCCCCATAAAGGCAGATACTCTTGTGTGTTGGAAGCACTATTGTACTCTCAGTGCTGAGGACAGTGCGGGCACATAGTAAGTGCTCAATAAATATGTTTTGAATAAGTGACTTAACTGAGGCCAGGAGGTAGCCTTTCCAGAGGCTTCTCCTAGATTGTTGGCTCAATGTAAGGATGCCAGAAGTAGGGGAGACATAGCCAGTGTTAGAAAAACAGGCCTAGGCTAGGTATGCCACTGATGAGGTGGATGTATCTCCTGCATTTTATTCCAATACTGGAGGCCTAGTGCACGAATTCGTGCACAGGTGGAGTCTGGCCGGCCGGCCCTGATGGGGGCCTGTTGGGCCAGGCCAGTGGTGGGGAGGGGCTGTGGGTGGTTGGCTGGCTGGCCCCGCCCCTGATCATGGTGCACATCATAGCCATCAGTCATTCCAGTCCTTCTGGTCATTCTGCCGTTCCAGTCTCTGGGCTTTTATATATATAGATGTTACAATCAAATTTCTTCAATGCAAGTCAGCCCTTTACTGAAGATTACCAAAAACAATTGTCTAGATGAAAGGTGTCTAATAGAATTTTTTTTGACATGAAAATGTTCTATAATCTGCACTACTCAATAGAGTACCAGTATCTACATTTACCTATTGATCACTTGAATATATAGCTCAGGGGTTCTCAAACTTTTTAAACAGGGGGCCAGTTCACTGTCCCTCAGACCGTTGGAGGGCCGGACTATAGTTTAAAAAAGAACTATGAATAAATTCCTATGCACACTGCACATATCTTATTTTGAAGTAAAAAAACAAAATGGGAACAAATACAATATTTGTATTTGCATGTGGCCCGTGGGCTGTAGTTTGAGGACCCCTGATATAGCTAATGCAACCAAGGGATTGAATTTTCCATTTTATTTAATATTAATTAATATGAACCCTAATAGCCACTTGTGGCTATTGGCTACTGTATTGGGCAATGCAGGTCTAGATCTGTCACCTACAGTTGTGTGTTTTTTGCTGGGGTGGAGGACGGCAGACCATGACATCGGAATTACTTTTTGCTAATTGGTTCAGGGTCAAAGCGGGCTGTTGCTGAGAGGTATCACAGTTCCCAGCTCTTAAAATGGGTACCTTCAAATAGGGAAGTTGTGTTCTTTTTTACAAGAGAAAAGCAAAATCAATCTTTGCCTTATCACATAGTGTCAGGTCATTATAGAGGGCTTAAAGAAGGATAGAATATATCAAGGGATCCCAGAAATGCAGTTAGTAAGGAAAAACAATGAGGGTTTGTGATGTTTCAGTTGAGCATGGATTATTTATCTTTCAGTGTTAAAAATAGACTTGGTTTTGCAGCCCTACCTCTGACCTTCAGATATGATAAGCAAGATAAGAGAAGAGTGTTGCTAGACCTCGGAGCTGTCATGTCAGGGTCAGATGAAGCATTGCATTCCTCTCTGATGATAGAGTTTCTGCAGAGAGAAGGGCCAATTCCATTAGACCACACACAGAGAATTAGGTGGGAAGAATTTCAAACAGCTCTGAGAGGGGAGCGCAGAGGAGAAAAAGCAAGGGAAAAATGAACCAGAGTTAGTTTATATTTGTGCATAAGAAATAAAATAGAAATGAGTGTATTTTTATTTAGAACATATCCTTAGGAAATGTGATTTGCATAGTCTGTGCTGGTGAGAAGGACACTAAGTACCTCTTCTGAAGGGAAATTTGGCAGTAATTATCTAAGAACCATTCATATATGAACATTTTTTCACCAAGAAAATTTATTTTTAGAAAGGTATCACTAGAAATAATCATAACTGTGCAATAGTACAGCTAAAGGAAGTTCACTGAAGTGGTAGATATTGCAGCATTAATTTTAATGGCAAAAAATTGCAATTGAATGTCTATCAGTAGAAGTTAGTTGATTAAATTATGATACTGCCAAACAAAGGAACATTATACAATCATAAAAATCATATTGGAGATGCCTATAAATGCATGAGAGTTTATATACCCATAAAATTGGTTTTTTTTAATTGTATATGTGTATTTTTAAAATATTCTTTGTAGAGATGATTTGTTGTGGAATTGTGCACCCGAAACCTGTATAATTTTAACTAGTGTCACCCCAATAAATTCAATAAAAATGAAAAAAAATATTCTTCAGTATATTTTCAAATTTTCTTAAATGTATTTACAAAATATTTTCAAATAGATTAATTTTATAATAAAAAGGAAGGTTGTTGATTTTTCAAAATGTTCATAGGTTGTTTTACCAAAATTGTTTTTAGCTATTCTGTGAATTCCTTTCTATCTTAGTTGTCAAGGAGAGCCACTGTATCTTGCATATAGTGGGCAAAAAATAACCCTCTTTGGCACCTCTAGGAACTTTGCTGCCCACAAGATCCAGAAGGACCTTAACCATATAAGCAGTCACTAAAAACTACAGTTAATGTGTAAGTATCTTTATGTACTTATGCTTTTCATTTGGCTCATGAGCGTTACATTCCTGTTTTCTCATCACTTATAACACACAGGACCTATTTCACAGAAACTGTCCTACAATTGCAGGGTGCTGGTTGTTCCTCTTTCTTCATGGAGAGACCTGGGTCCCTACCTGGATGACTGGAGAAAACTGTCCCCAGGGTGCATATCCATTGCCCCACTCTGGTCAGGGAATGTTTGCCATGGGTTTTCTAGAGAGTATGAAGTCAGGGCGCTGTAGACCTATTGACTCTCTCTCTGCAACCCCTTTTCTGAGGTCAGAGAGTTTGACTTCTCAATTCCTTCCAACAGTACTAAAGCAGCTACAGAAAAGGAGAGAAAGAAAGACAAAAGCAAACAAAAATAAACAAAAACAAAACAAGGAAAGGAAAGGGAAGAAAGCCAACCTGCACTGCAGACAAGGGTCATGGGAAGGACTGGAAGCAGAGGTCTCGATGCTTTCTCACTTGTTTTCATTGCTCATATTGGAAACCACAGCCAGTTTTTCAATCTACCGTCTTCACCGCGGCAGGGTCAAAGTGATATGCACTCAGAAGCTTTTGCAGAAATGAAATTATAATGCCAGGAAGGGGCCTGGAAAGAATGTTCTCGTAAGAGAAAGCCATGTCAGTTTTTTCTCATTTCTTTTCTGGAAGCCAAATCTCATGAAACAACAACACATATTCCCAGGAGTGACAGATCATGCCTTTCTTATCAGAGTCACTTTGGACAGAATGTACGCAAGTCGTGGGAATATTCAGAAATGCTGATAGCTTAGCTGGGCTTCTCATACCAGTATTAGTATAGTTTGGAGGCTCATCTTTCCTTAACTAATTCTATTAGCCAAAAGTGCCACCTAGCAATGACTCTTCAGTTACTCAGTAGTCAGGTCCCATCAGTTAGACCCCCAAGGACTTCATACTTATTCGCAGCATATAGCACATCTGAAGTCACTTGTTCAATGTCTGTCTCTCCCACATCACTAGCAGACCCTTGCTTTCAGGGACTATGCCTTTTTTGTTCACTTTTTTATCCCTCTGGCCTGCTTCTGTGCCTGGAGCAGAGTGTATAGTCAAAATCTGTATGTTGAGGAAAACTTGGAAAAAGAAGCTCTCACTGAAGTAAGATTAGGACCGGGGCTGATAAGGTGGCATGTCCAGTATTATTGCTCTATGGACACTCTTCATTTACCTGAAAATCATCGTAACAATAACCATCTATTGAGGCTCTACTGTAAAAGCCGAGCATTTCCATCCCTTGTGCCATTCAGTCCTTATAAGAGACAGTACATATGTTCTTATTTTATGGATGGTAAACTCAGGTAC
Source organism: Myotis myotis (assembly GCF_014108235.1). Classification (NCBI taxonomy): domain Eukaryota; kingdom Metazoa; phylum Chordata; class Mammalia; order Chiroptera; family Vespertilionidae; genus Myotis; species Myotis myotis. Next base: position 10,707,340 of record NW_023416314.1, read on the forward strand.
AAGGTTTTCATGCTATTTAATATCACAGCTGTAGAGCATATAGCAGGCTCTTGCCAGTGATTTATTCAAAAAGGAAATGAAATGGAACCACCAGAATTTACTCAGTTCATTGAATTCTAAGGCTTATATACCTTTCATTCAACTATATTTCACTCATTCCCAGAAAGGAAATGTAGACGAGTTATATTTGCATAATGCATGTTCTTGCCTAATATTGAGCCTGTGACTACTAAGCAGATTTTCTCGGGGGGTGGCTGAGCTCAGACCTCCTACGTCGTGAGGGAAAGAGGTGCTCAGAAAGAGGGAAGAAAGCTCCACTGGGTGAGCTTCCGGGTGTAACCTCAGGGATGACCTATCCTCTCCCGAGAGCAAAGCACAAGGAACCCTGATAAGGGGTTCAGCACCTTTCTGATGGGAGTGAGGAGCAGGACCCCAGCAGCTCAGAGGTTAGGACCATGAACCCTCAAGGCAACAGCAAGCAAGGGGTGGCAGTAGCAAGACAGGGAGAGGCCAAGAGCACATCTGAGAAAGAAGGAGCAGTTGTGGGAGAACCACCTCTGCTGGGCTCAGCTGACTCTCAGAACCAAGCTCCAGAGCTAAAGGACTAGTCCTTGATATCTACATGTAATTAGTTGGATTTGTCATTTTTTAAAAAAATTCAATTTCCTTAAAACAGGGGTCCTCAAACTTTTTAAACAGGGGGCCAGTTCACTGTCCCTCAGACCGTTGGAGGGCCGGACTATAGTTTAAAAAAAAACCTATGAACACATTCCTATGCACACTGTACATATCTTATTTTGAAGTAAAAAAACAAAATGGGAACAAATACAATATTTGTATTTGCATGTGGCCCGCGGGGCCGTAGTTTGAGGACCCCTGCCTTAAAACAACAACAAAAATAGTTCACCCATTTCTCCCACCCCCAAGCCCTACCTCTGGCCACCACCAATCTGTTCTTCATATCTATGAGCTTAGTTTCCTTGTTTTAATTTCCAAAACAAAAGAGATCATATGGTGCTTATTCTTCTTTGCTTGGATTATTTTCTTTCGCATAATGTCCCTGAGGTCCATCCATATCTTTTATGGCTGAATAATATTCCATTATTTTATCCATTCATTCATTAATAGACACTAGATTGTTTCCAGATTTGTCATTTACTGAGCACTGGTGGACTTGCCCTTAGAGGGCTTGGGGGAATGTGAAATTCCAGGCAGGCTTTGGACATGGGTGCACTGGAGTCTGGTTCTTGGTCTCTGAAAACTTGTTTGGAAGCTGACCTTTAAGGGGTGCATGGTTTGGGACAGAAGTGCATCTTCTACTGGTTGAGACAAAGTGAACTTAATTTCTCTATTTCATTTCCTCCACACTTAGCTTTATGTCTTTGAAACTGCTTGCAGGAAATGGTTCCTTGAAGGGTGGGGCCCTGTGCTCTCCTTTGGGGCTGATGCATCCTCACTTGCCCACAGCAATCCCCTTCCAAGAGGCAAATCATAGGGAAAGCGCTCAAAGCTTACCAGGGCTGACTTAAAACCGAGACCAGGGACTAATAGCTCAGCTGAATTTAGTGATTGTTATGGGCTGATTGTGTGCCCTCAAATTCACATATTGAAGTCTGAATCCCCAGTACCTCAGAATGTAACCACATCAGGAGTTAAGGTATTAAAGGAGATAATTAGGTTAAATGAGGTCTTTACGGTGGACCCTAAGCTCATGACTGGTGTCCTTATAAGAAGAGGAGGTTAAGACATAGACATGCCTAGAGAAAATCTTGGAAGATCCTGGAAGACAGACATCTGAAAGCCAGGGAGAGAAGCCTTTGAAAAAGTCACCCTTACTGACAACTTGATCTTGGACTTTTAGACCACAGAATTGTCATAAAATAAATTTCTGTTGATGAAGTACTTGGTTATGCAACCCTAACAGACTAATGTAGTGGCCCATGGTTCTGAACATGAAGGTTTAGGGCAGATGGAATAGGGCTGAGGGGGAATAGTAGACCAAATTCTTTTTGCATAAGTAAATGAAACCACCAAGTTTTGGTATACTTTGAACCAATGTACAAATAGAATGTTCACAGATAAAATGATAAATGATAAAATAAAATGATAGTAACAGCTATTTGTGGAACGTTGATTGCATCTAGTCTGTGTTCCAAGTGCTGTACACATATTATTTCATTCAATCCTTACAACTGCACTCTGAGGTGGGAAGTCCAAGTATCCCCATTTTAATATTTTTTTTTAATTGATTTTTTACAGAGAGGAAGGGAGAGGGATAGAGAGCTAGAAACATCAATGAGAAACATCGATCAGCCGCCTCCTGCACACTCCCCACCGGGGATGTGCCCGAAACCAAGGTACATGCCCTTGACCAGAACCAAACCTGGGACCCTTAAGTACACAGGCCGACGCTCCATCCACTGAGCCAAACCAGCCAGGGCGAAGTATCCCCATTTTATAGATAAGGAAACAGTCACAGAAGGCTATGTAATTTGCTCAAGGTCACCTAGCCAGTCACAGAGCTCAGGCTCTGACAGAAGTATGGATTAAATTAGGCTCAAAGGTGCTTAGGGGCTCAAAGGTATTTAACAGTTGTTCAGACTCATAAAATAAGCAAACTAGCAGATCTGGGACTTCCAATCAGCTCCTCCATCTTTAAATGTTGCTTCCCATCATTCTTCCCAGACTGCAGTGACTCAAACAAAGGTTCTTATTTTGCACCCAGTGTGTTTCCAACACTCTTTTGAAAAGGAACAGCCTGTTACAAATAGGAGCATTAAGACACCAGTGGTGGTCAGCTAAAGATGGACTCCTTCCACTTTATTTTTGTTTAAACTTTTCTTCCTCATTTCTGAAACCCCTCAGAGGAAACCTTCAGCTTATGCTGAGTATTTATAATATGTAATTAATCTTACAACTGGAATTATGCCATGATATAAGGCTGCAATAATGCGTAACCACTGACTCACAAGCCCAGCTGGTGCTTAATTTATATTGCAACCAGCAGTGTAGAAACACATTTTTAATTTTTCAGACCTCGTAAACATATGAATCCAGGATCAATATAGATGGGGAAATGTTTGCAATTAACAAACTGTGAGTTGTATAATATTATGAGGGAGAAAAAGAGAGCAAAAGCAAGGCTCTTCTTTAAAATTTATCCAGTTGCTCTCTTGTTGAAATGTCTGAATAAATTGTTATAGACTTAGGAAATTGTGTTTAAAACGGTGTTGTAGATTCACCTGCGTTAAAATGCATATATATATACAGGGAAATAAGCTTTTGAGAACAAATATTTTTTTTTATTAAAGATAACATATTTCAGCCCTAACTGGTTTGGTTCAGTGGATAGAGAGTCAGCCTGTGGACTCAAGGGTCCCAGGTTCGATTCTGGTCAAGGGCATGTACCTTGGTTGTGGGCATATACCCAGTGGGGAGTGTACAGGAGGCGGCTGATGATGTTTCTCTCTCATCGATGTTTCTAACTCTCTATCCCTCTCCCTTCCTCTCTGTAAAAAAATTAATAAAATACATTTAAAAAAAGATAACATATTTCAACCCTGGCTGGTGTAGTTAAGTGGTTAGAACATTGTCCTGAGCACCAAAGGGTTTGATTCCTGGTCAAGGGCACATACCTGGGTTGCAGGTTCCATCCCAGCCCTGATCAGGGAGCATGGGGGAGGCAACTAATTGATATGTCTCTCTCACATCAATCTCTCTCTTTCTCTCCTTTTCTTTCCCCCTCTCTTCCATTTTCTCTGAAAAATAATAATGGAAAAATATCTTTTTGTGAGGATTAACAACAGCAATAAAAAAGATAATATATTTGAGCTTGAAGAGGACAGATTGTTGTGTGTGTGCCTATACCTTCATCCCTAATTGTGTTAGAACATTTGCAGTGGATTTCACGTGTTCTCTGAAAATCTTTGAGATGTGGGCTGACCTTTCAACCATGTGTTTACTCATTTATTCTTCTGTTTACTTGTAAAAAATGTTTATGACTGGCTTACTGGTGCTCAGAACTGGAGACGCCACAGTGAACGCACCAAAGCTTATCTCTGCTGCCCAAAGACCTCAGAGCCTAGAAAGGCAGTAAGTCGTCGATCAAGGGACTACAGTGTTGATGAATGCAGTGAAGGAGAAGCAAATGGTTCTATAAGTACAGAATAGGTGGCCTAACTCCAAACTAAAATTATTTCCCAGATGTGTTTGCAGAGGTGATATGAAATGCCAATAACTAGGAATGAGAGCGTAAAGAGAATAGTCACATTTTATGCTACAAATATTTCCTTTCACTACATTTATAGAATTTATTCTGTAGTTGCCTGAAAATATAGAATAGTCTAGCTCAATGGTGTTATAAATTTCTATTCACTACTATTGACACGTCAACTTCACATTAAATCAAGAGGAGGAGTAATTTTAAATTTTCTCCTGCTTTATTTTCTGGACACCCAATGCCATCCCTCAGATCGGCTGGAGCATCTTCAGCAGGAGAGAAATCAGGAAAAGGATGGAAAGCCCAACTGTTCTCAGTCCTTTTTGGACTCCATTCACTGTCTTCAGATCTGTTCTTTCTCATTTAGCTGTTGATTTCATGGGTTCTGAACACTATTTGTCCATGACCCAAATGTATGGTTCAGGGAGAGTGAGCTGCTGCCTTAGAATTGAAAGTCAATTTAGACTCTGAAAACTAAATGAGTATTCTTTCATGTGGAAACAATGAGTTCTTTCCTAACTCATCTTATGAGTAGAAAGTCATTTAATCACCAAAAAACCATTTAGCCAGTAAATGTATGACGCTCTCAAAAGGTGCAAGGTAAGTATGGGAGGGAGTAAGGGAGAAAGGAAGAGAAGTGAATATTTTAAAAATTAATAAAAACAACTACAAGCAAAAGCATTTCTTTTTGACTAGCTGACTTTGCTCTGCCAAACTAATCTTCAGCCAGATAATCCTAGCTACCATGTAGTACCGGACATTTTTCATCGTGCTGTGACATGCCTGAAATAAATTTTATTAGAACCCATTATTGTAACTTAAGTAGCAGGAAAAGCTCAAGATATAATAAGCTAATGTTTTAATTTTAGTATTTTCAGTGTTTTACAGCATTAGTATCCTTTACCAACATAAGTATCTGTTGGTAACATAAGCAAGCAAAAGGGAACAGGAATTAAAGATGATATTTCCATTTGATAGTTTATAATTTTAAGAGCAAGTAAGGAAGTAAGGATAAAAGATAAGACCTTCGGGGTTTTACGAATCTCCAGTAGCTGATACTAAATCCTGTCTAACTAGTTACTACATGGCTTAAAAGAGAGACAGATAAATGATCCACACTTAGGGGGGAAATATAAGGAAATATTCAGACTTTAGCTTTCAGCAGATTGGAAAGATATATTTTTACATTGACTAATCAACATTAAGTTATAAAATTAGACATATTATTAGATAACAAAAGAAAATCAATGAAAAGACAGCAAGAGTATAAATTCATGGAATTCAAGCAAAACTTTATCTAATTGTTATGCTGAAAAATTAGCTACATGTGGATTAAACAAAATAGTTATTTTATATACGATTGAAGAAACTTGTAGCTTATTCAATAGATAGCATTGTTCAATATGCCAAATATTACAAATTACTGTGTAGTCACTGTTTTGCTCCAAGAGAAGACAATTAAACAAGAGTGATGAGATTTAGAAATAGGAAATTTTAAGAACCAATGATCTAATAGTAAAATTTAAATGAAGTGGAATAAAATACATCCTGGACTGAAAGTCAAGAATAGAAGGATCTCAATACTAGCTAGCATGTTTGGCTCTCTAAGTTCATTTCAACAAACATGAAAAATGGAGATAATTATGCCTTTCTACCCCCTATTGCACCCAGGACAAACAAACCAATCAATAAGAAGCTATTCTTGGCCCTCAGGGGAAAGGTAATTTAAATTCATAGGATGACTTTAAGCCCTAAGCCCTATGGTAAATGCAAATATTCACATTTTATTTGCTTAACACTTAACTGAGAGGCCTGGTAAGGTTTCATCTTGGAATATTATTCAATATTAAGGAAATGTATTGGGCCTAGGATGAGAAAAGTGGTAACAACTATCTTTGTATCTCTTAAAAAAGCTTTTTCAAGGCTTGAAAATTTTCTCCAAGTTATGCAGCTATATGGGGCAGTTCAAGACAGGAAGTTATCTCTGTAGCTGCCACCTATCATTTCCTATTATCTGGTAATTATTTTGTACCTAGGGAAATATGTCTCCATAAGGTCTTTCCCTGCTATTTCTTAAATGTTCTAAATCTTCTTGTATTCAATGTGCTGGCCTAATGGTAGTTGAGTAAATGAAGGTCCTATCTTAAGGATGACTTTCTCAACACTTGATGTGGCTCCACTATCACCTACCACACAGGGGAACGAAGTAGATATTTCTCTGCCCTCATTCATAGAGATAATTGAGAAGACAAACATTGAAGAAAGAAACCCATCTAGCTATGAATGCTTTGGGGAAAAGAAATTTGCATCATGTTTTGACAGTTAAATTGGTACAACTCTTTCGTTAAAAAATTGGTTGTTATGAATCCAGGATCATAACAATGTTAAAGTCCATTACTTAGTCATCTCATTTATTCTTTAAAAAACAGTGCAAAAGAGGATAAAATCATATGCAAAGAGATTCTAAATTATATGTCTATTATAAATTTTAGTATAATAATATACAGAGTGAAAATAAATTATATGTCCATAAATAGCAGTGCTTATGGCACTCAGAAAGAATACTAAGCCATCACTGATAGTTATCATTATTAAGATTGGGTGGCTACATGAAAAAATGCATATAATATTTAATAGAAAATGTGAATGTTTTATATACAAGATAATATTTTATATACAAGATAAACTTTACAAAAAATATTTACTGAATGCTGACTTTGTTCCAGGTCCTGTTCTAGGAATTGAGACAAAGCAGTGAAAAAAACAAACAAGACACAATTTGCTTGACATCTGCAGTTAGTGGAAGAAAATAAACAAACAAACAAATAAAAAGAACATATCAGATAGTGATATCACCGGAAAGGGACCAGGACCAAGGTGGGTCTGCCACAGTATGATCTGGAATGTGTGGGTTCTTGACTTTATGCAGGAAAGATTTCATGACATGAGTCCAGGTGATTTTGAGAGTAAGTTTATTAAACTGGGGACAGTGAAACAAGGAAGGGCTTAAGATACAAGAGGCAAGATCAGAGCAGCAGGAGTGAGCCGAGGTGGAGCTGCCTTCACCTTTGGAAACGTGAGGAGGAGTTGAGCCTAGGCATGGCTGCCTTGGCCTTTAGAAGGAAAGTATCGAGGTAGAAGTGAGCCAGCTGGGCTGCAGGGGCTCAGGAGAAAAGTTAGAGCAAAAAAGAGGGCCTTTGGGGATAGGTTGAGAGGGTTAGCCCAGGACGAGCTGCTGCTGCCCCAGCTCCCCTGGTTACAAGTCTTCTGGGAACCTCTAGAGCTTAGGAGAAAGCAAGCAAAAATACATGCAGAAAGGCACAGGCATGCCTAAGAGAGGACGTGCAATGGGTCCTTTGTCTTGAAGCTTTGTATCTGTTTTATAAATGTGGGAATTTTGGGGAGTTCTAAGCGGGGGGAGGGGGGGGAGCTCAATAGAATATTCATCATCTTTTCAGGTGTGTCCTTTAATATGCTGATTCATCAAAATGAACATATACAAGCAGAGAGATCAGGGTTATTCTCTGGTCAGTTTCACCTTCAAAGAATGTCCTAAAGAGGGACAGACACCTAGGTGGCTCTGTCTTAGCACAGTCGGTCTGGGATGTATAAACCACTTGCTCTTAAGTGTCCTTGGTTAGGAAAGATGTGACCTTGTAATTTATAATCTGGCTGTAAATTGCTCAGTCCTTTAACTGTCTCAGTTTCCCCATTCCGCTTGCCAAGGAATTTTTCTAGCTTCTTACTAATCTGCCAAAGTGACACGTGCTATGAAGAAAATGATTTTGATGGAGTGCCTAGTGAGAGGGTTATTTTAGATGGAAGAGTTGAGGGAAGCTCTCTGAGGAGATGGACTATAATCAGAGATCCTGAAACTGAGGGCTCATCTCGGCTCTGTGAGGAACACATCTCGTAACCTCTCCCTCTTTCAAGTCCTCCTCAGCTACCAAGGGGCAATAATGATCTTACCTACCTCTGGGAGGAGATTGCTGAAAGTGAGTCATTTCCTCCTGTGGGAACAGACTGACTGGAACTTTGGCCTCTTTGCTACAAGTTCTATCCGCTCTGCTGCATTTCTTGGGAATAGCTATGTGGTCAGTGTGTGTTTGGAGGCCAAGCCCAAGGGAGTTGCTGGTATGGGTGGGAATTCTTGAGACTCTAGTTCACCCAAATGCTCTCCCTGTGAGGTGAACGCTCAAACATGCACTGCATTTGAGATCACTTCCTTTTCCTTCTATCCCCCCACTGTTCTCCCTCAATGCTCGTTTCTCTGGCTGTTTTCCCCCAGTGGCAAGCTGAGGATTCAGTCCCAAGACACCCCTCATGGAGGACCCAGATGCTGGAGCTAGCTGCCAGCTTCCCTTACTGGAGGACCATGCACGGGGCCTAGAGGAAGGAAGTACTAGTATGTGACACAGTTTGCTCTCTCGAGCCTTCCAGCAGGAAGGGTTTTTTATTAGCTTTTCTCATGTTAAAGTGGATCCTCCCTGACATCACCTTCCCATAAACAGCAAACTCCAAGGCCATGTGGCCTTAAAGCCATTCTAACTGCTAAGCCCAGCAGTGAGGTGATGGGCGTGATCTGCACTGCTGTCTGCAGTGTGTATGTCTGGGCAGCAGCCCAGGTGCCTGTCTCTTGTCAAACTCACAGACATTTCCCTCTGTCTCTATCTAGTAATGGGCCTGAAGTCCTACAAACAGAGCTGATGAAACAGGACTTTTTTACATGCACCTGCTAGCCTGGGAGTTAGCACAGCGTTTTGAGCTGAATGGGTAGTAAATTGTTGGCACTGTTGAATCCAGGATGGACCCTCCATTTGCCTCGAGATTCATATTACCTTTAAGGGCACACCGCACTCCTGGCACATCTGAAGGGTTAAAATAAAGTGGTCCCCTACCCCCTTCACAGTCAGTCCCACACAGATTCTCTGTAGCCAAACCAGTGTGTGTCTTAGCCTAAGAGACAGACTGCTCTCAGCCTGCCAGCCTGTGGGGGTAGGGAGTCATGGATAGGGACTGTGGCGCAGAAGGAACGATGAGAGCGCTGTCACCTGGTGGTCTTATGTTCTGGAGGAGGCACGCGGACCTCACCAGGGATGTCTGGAAGGATCTGTCTTGTGTAAGGGTTCTCTGCAGATGAATTACTGACCTCTAACTCCTCTCCCTGTATGCGACGTCTGAATGAATGTGTATCAACTGCGTTGCATTGCAGCCATAACACTAGACAGGTGTTCTTCCCGCTCAATAGCATGTGTCCTCCTAATCCTACCTGCTCTTAACAAAACAGTAATAATTCCAAACACAATCTCAATTTTGTTGTACTTTTTATAGCTGTTTGAAAAAACTAATTGTACTATAATAAACAATAAGATACTTCTTACATTTTCTCTGTGCAGGATATCTGGTTCTTAAAGATTTGAGATGGAATCTGCTTGAGAGCACCCACCATGGATAATTTTATGGATTTTTTGTCCTCCCCTACACCACCATTCTATGCTCTTATAACTGCTTCTGAACCCATGCCTGCCTCATACCTGCTTAGTATTCAAGCTCTGTCTCATCTTATAAGAATGCTAACACTGTGCTCACTGCAGTCTCAGGTCATGAGTCTTTTTTAAATCCTCACCTGAGGACATGGAGAGAGAGAGAGAGAGAGAGAGAGAGAGATTGGGCCCTGACCAGGGATCGAACCTGTCACCCAGGTATATGCCCTGACCAGGAATCGAACTGGCAACACTTAGGTGCACAGGACATCAGACCCTGACTTTTAAATAACCGTATGGAATTATTACAAGGACACACACTATACTGCATTGTCATCCAACATGATTTTCCCACAGAAGATACTTTTTATTTTTAATTTAAAGAAGTTCTCTCAATTTATTAAATACATACTTTTCAAATAAACATATGAACAACTCAAATCAATCAAAGCAGTGAGACCATAAAGTGCTGCTTTGCTCTGCAAAGGAGGCACACCATTAGCTTGTAGGAAAAATCCACTGGTGACAACCAAAGTCAAACAGGCCATCTCAAAGAGGGCCATGAAGGGGCCCTGGGGCACGCCGCCTACTGCCTGGTGGGGCCACCGCTTCCTGCCCTCTCTGTGGCCTCTTGTCTGCGCTCTCCTCTGCAAAGCTCTTCTCCAGGCTCCTCCAGACCCTGCCACACTCAACCCCTGGCCACTCTGGGTTCTAGTCCCAAGCCTGCTGCTCTCTCTGTGCTTAGGTGAGCTCAGTGGATTTGGGCTGTCATTGTGTTGCATGTCGTTTCCTCCTAAAGTTCTGTCTTCGGGACATTTAGACTTCTCCTTAGTGTGACTGCAAGGCTGTGGTTCATCATATAAAAGACTTTGGGTTTATATCGATTGTTCTGTAAATGACACTCCTCTAAAGGCTCAATCAAATTTTGTAGTGAGTCACAATCAGTGACATAGCGCTTCATGTCTAGTACAGGTGTGCCGTGAATCATGTCAATTCCAGAAAGGCATATAGCTCCACCATCTACCTTTCCCAGCATGGCCGGGGTCAGACCTATTGTATTAGGACGATGTGGGTCCTTGAGGAGAAAACTCCAGTCTTCCCACCATTCAGCCTAGGAGGCTAAACTTTTACCTTACAGCTCAAATGACCATTTTTTTTTTTTTGTGAAAAACAAGCAAAATCCAAACATGAGAAACTCTTCTAAACCCATCAAGGAATGTTCATGATTATTAAAGACTAGAGGCCCGATGCATGAAATTCATGCAAGGGGTGGCCCCTGTCCACTGGTTGTTCCAGGAGGTTGTTCCACCATCCAGTCTGATTAGCATATTAGCTCTTTATTATATAGGATGCTCTTTCTAATTCTCAAACAAGCCCTGGAATGGCAACAAATGGATGGCTGCCTTGGAGCACCATTTTTGGCCGAGAAACAGGATTCCAAGGAGCCAACTGGCTCAGTTAAAAAATTCTCCATCTCCAGAGCTGGCTTCATGCATCCTCTCGGGTTGCTGTGGGGCAAGGCTCTGGCTCTTCCAAGCCACACGTGGCTACTGGTCAGAGGACCCACTGGGCGCGGTCTAGCTTTCCGCTTCCATCCCCACACCTGGCGCCTACAGCAATCACACCTGCAAGGTGGTCAGAAGATACTCTTTTGGCATCTATCGATACCTTTTAGTTTTCTGTTACTACAAATATAACGTATACTATAAATCCACAAGTCATTTTCAATCGCTCAGTAGGCTGTGTATTTAAAAGTTGTTTGGCGAGGAACAAGCAGTAATGCATATTCAGTCATCTGGTCCACCATCTGTCACAAATGTGTTATTCGGTTACCACTAAAGCTGTGATGCAGATTAATTCATAGAGATTTATAAGAATCAACCTTAGAACAAAACCTTAAAACGTAGTTTGTCTGATTTGCTACAAGCTTATCTTTACGATAAAACTCAGACACACAGATTTGCTGCTTTCTCTATGCTGAAAACATCAACTTGGAGAAATATCACTATTACAGATCACACCCTGGATGGCTTGTATTATAAAAGCATAAGTATTACTGAGGTTGTTCAATCTGTATATACCATCGCAGTCAGATTAGACTCAGCATGTCATCTCCTAAAAGAGTCTCTCATAATATTTACCTGCTTATAATAATTCTTGGCTCTATATCAGTAGGGCACTTTTACATCCAATACATATGATATTAACCAGGTGTCCCTTAATGGGAAGGTTTTAGGGGCATTCCTACAGGTTCTCTACCTATCAAAGGTGTGACCTTTTATGGGAGCTTCGTTCCAAAGATGACCTCCAGCCATTTTCCCCCTCGTTGTGTTCATGCTGAAGGTCACATTCAGCGGTAGAGCTCTTTTCTTCTCCCTAAATCTGTACTAGTCCACAGAAAGCAGGGAAGGGGCATACTGAGACCTCCAAGCCCAGGCATGAGAAGCTGGAAGCTTTTTTGAAGGGCTTGCTATCTGGATGATCCCTCTTGAGCCCAGCTTCCATTCTGTGGAATGGAGAAGCCATGTTAGCCCAGTTGGAGCTTAGGCCCCATGGAGAAGCCATGTTAGCCCAGTTGGAGCTTAGGTAGGCCCCATGGAGAAGCCATGTTAGCCCAGTTGGAGCTTAGGCCCCATGGAGAAGCCATGTTAGCCCAGTTGGAGCTTAGGTAGGCCCCATGGAGAAGCCATGTTAGCCCAGTTGGAGCTTAGGCCCCATGGAGAATCCATGTTAGCCCAGTTGGAGCTTAGGTAGGCCCCATGGAGAAGCCATGTTAGCCCAGTTGGAGCTTAGGCCCCATGGAGAAGCCATGTTAGCCCAGTTGGAGCTTAGGCAGGCCCCATGGAGAAGCCATGTTAGCCCAGTTGGAGCTTAGGTAGGCCCCATGGAGAAGCCATGTTAGCCCAGTTGACATACCCAGATGAACTCCCACCTGAGAGCCAGTGCCTCCTGCCAGTCCACTGACATTCCAGCCTAACCTAGGATGACTTAGCACACTGCTGAAGTCACGTGGAGAAGAAGAACCATCCAGCTTAGCCTAGGCCAGTGGTTGGCAAACCGCGGCTCGCGAGCCACATGCGGCTCTTTGGCCCCTTCAGTGTGGCTCTTCCACAAAATACCGGCTCTTCCACAAAATACCGACTTCTGCACATGGGTCACGAAGTTTCAATCGCACTGTACGTGCGCGCCCGCACGTGGTATTTTGTGGAAGAGCCACACTCAAGGGGCCAAAGAGCCGCATGTGGCTCGCGAGCCACGGTTTGCCAACCACGGGTAGGCAACCCACAGAACCACGAGACATAGTAAATGGTTCTGTTACAATGTGAAGCTGGATGCTGGATAACACTAGACAAATAAAATATCTTGTCAGGACCCTGTGCCCACCAGGAGGTAGGGTCTCCAGTGGGTAGCTGTTAGGCGTATCCTGTACCTTTCCTGCACTCAGTACTTTTCCACTGTGCCCCGCTTGGGGCTCCTGCCCTCTCCGTGATTTTCCTGTTATTCTCATTTCTGGTGTCACAAGAGACAGCTAAGCAGCCAAGAAGAGAGCTCAAGACCCAGGTCCCTGCAAACGCTTGTGCCTGCAACCGGCTTAACTGCTAGCCTCGACCCACACAAGAAACATAAATACCCCACCCTCCCTACTCTTGCTGGTCGACACCACTTTCGTCTCAGCCCTTCTGTTAAGAGATGAAACAATACATTTATAAATTTTGCTTTTTAATTTCATTTGGCCTGATTCCTCTCGGCATCGGCCTAGCAGCAGGTATATCTTCTGTGGGGGAAAAATATTGCCAGTCCTTAGATTTTCTGCTTCCTATATGAAGTCAAAAGAATGCCAATATTTCAAACTTCATTTTTAAAGGTTCCATACTCATGCTTCACCAGATGCCATTATCGGATTTATTCATTCAAATGGACTCAATTTCTAAATAATATGAAAATAGGCTACAACTAGGAAGTACAAGTCTCAGTTTTGTACTTGGGTACAAAAAAGGTTACCACTTCAGACTCCTGCTTCCATAAATTTTGCTTTTTAATTTCATTAGTTTTTGTTCTCTGAACTAATGTTCAAAAATGAAATTAAAAAGCAAAATTTATAAATGTATTGTTTCATCTGCGAACAGAAGGGTTGAGACCAAAGTGGTGTTGGCCAGCCGGAGCAGGGAGGGTGGGGTGTTTATGTGTTTCTTGTGTGGGGTAACAGAGGATCACATTTACCAAAGGGCTTCTTTATGTGCCTGTCAACAGTTGGGGTTTCCCAAAGAACAAAACCTATCAAATTCATCACTCTGGGACAGGGAGAAGCGATGGGGGTTCTATGAATTTCTGCATTCTTGCTCTTCTCGATAGTATTCCTACACTTATTGATGCGTGCTTTTTATATTTGTCTTGTAACTTTGTTGTATTTTCTTCCCTATTTGCATGCATGACAAGCTGTTCAGAGGAATGGGGACAAGTACAGGCTTCTTCTCTGAGTATATCCTTGACACTATACTTGAGTCTCTGTAGTCTGTTTTTCTGCCTGTAGGATGAGAATAGCAATACCTGTTTTGCAAGATTGCGTAGGATGAAGTAAACAGACTTAAGTGTTTTCTGTAATATCTTAAATGCACTTCCAAATTTATGCTTTATATCTAGGATATTGCCATATATATATATATATATATATATATATATATATATATATATATTTGCTTTGTCTTGTATATTTGTATATCATGAAGGCTTGACATGTTTAAATGATGAAATTTTTGATTTAGGTTTGGAAACAATATATTTATCACTTTTTTTTCCAGGAGGCTTTCCTGGCAGTGTATAAATGGGCACTTTGCCTCCTATGATAAATTATAGCAGTACCGCAAACTGTCCCGAGGCCGATCGCTTCCTGAAGTGAATATGATTAAGCTCGGCAGGGGAGTGATGGATCACTGACTCTCCTAAGAGTTTGTCTACACAGCCATTAGAATGGCCTTCCTCGCCAGGCAAGGCTAAGCTGTTACAAATGGCTCTGGTCTGTAGTAATGAGACTAACCAGAATGGGTCTCTTCAGGAAGCCGGAGTCTGAAGTGGTAACCTTTTTTGTACCCAAGTACAAAACTGAGACTTGTACTTCCTAGTTGTAGCCTATTTTCATATTATCTAGAAATTGAGTCCATTTGAGTGAATAAAACAGATAATGGCATCTGGTGAAGCATGAGTATGGAACCTTTAAAAATGAAATTTGAAATATTGGCATTCTTTTGACTTCACATAGGAAACAGAAAATCTAAGCTCTTTGTTACCTAAACTTACCTGTGAGGAAATGATACATGTGAACTTCTCGGTTCCTGTAATCCTCCAGGTCCCAGAAAGCTGACCCTTCCGCAAGGAAACTCTCTTCCAGGATGTTTTGACTTGCGTGCCATCTATACTAATAAACGGGTATGCTAATTAGACCAGGAGACCTTCCGGACAAAGCCATGGTGGTGGGGCTGAGGCAGAGGTGGTTAGGGGCAATCAGGCCAGGAGGGGAGGGCAGTTGGGGGTGATCAGGCTGGTGGGGCGGGGGGCGGAGAAGTTGGGGGCTAGCAGGCCAGCAGGCAGGTGAGTGGTTAGGAGCGAGTGGTCCCAGATTTTGAGAGGGTGCAGGCTGGGCTGAAGGACACCCCCCCCCTCCCCTGTGCATGGATTTCATGCACCGGGCCACAAGTTAAAGATAAGAGAGGGTCAGTGATCCTCCAGCATTTTAGTGCTCTTAAAGGAGCCTGAAATATGAAAATTTAACTAAACACATGCAACCTGAGTATAGATGATTGTTTACTTTTTATTTTATTCTCCTAAATGGCATGTTCTCTTGATGTTTTGAAATTGAATTCAACGTGCATCCGAGTTTTTTAGGCATGCCTGTGCATTTCATTGCTCACATCTAGGTAATTTCAAATAGCTGCATGCTGTGGAGGCATGGGAGAGCTCCTTTAAGAGCAGTGAAAAGCTTCAGGAGCATTGAGCGCCCTCCCAAGGAACACAAGGCAGAAGCCTGTAGGAAAATGAACTAGGAGACAAAGCACAGGAAGTAATCAGTGGACTCGCTATTCCTAACCAAAGCCTCAGAAATCAGTTGCGTCCACACTGGAAGGGGAAACATCTTTCTCTGCCGCCTTCCTTGAGGGCCTAAAGTGTAGGCCCTAAACCAACGCTGCGGTGTGCAAAGAAAAGCCAAGGTGCTCTGCCTCACCGCCCTGCACTTGCGCCTCCGTCTATCCGGAATGTTTTCCCTGTCATCTTCCTCACCCGGTTCCCGTTCACCTGCCAGGTTTCAGCCTAAATGTCACCCCTTCAGAGCAGCCGTCCATCTGAAGAACATACTGACCCTATCATGCACGCTCCCGCCCCCCTACACACACACACATACACACTTGATTTATCTCCTAGCAGGTATTGCCATCTCTCATTTTTCATTCTACTGTATTCCATCTTCCCACTAGAATATGACCTCTGTAAAGTGGAAATCACCTCATTTGTGTATTTTAATCGAATGAATGAATGAGAGCCTTAGGTAAACATGCAAATGCTTACCTTAGTGTGTGTTCATAAAACTGCATTGTCTATAAAATCCTGGAGGGAAAGTAGTTTGTGGATACACAGAGAGTCTTTAGGGGGAGGAGACGAAATTTTCTGCATGTGACTAGCTCCCTTGTAGATTCCCTTTGCTAGCCTTCCATTCTAGAACACTTCCTGTTGCCACTAAGAATATGTCTTGATTGCCTTGCTGGGCTCTGATTTGATATGTGCTATCTGAACACTCAATTTAGTACCACTTAAGTCAGACATAATTGAGAAGGGAGATGAGCTGCTCCTGGTGCAGATGCACGTATCCCCAAAACAAGCAAAAAAACCAACAAAAATAATGAGCAGGGAGAATTCCATGGGTTGCTGCTGTGAGGAAGAAAATGGTCTTAGAAAATGAAAGATCTGAGTTTCAGGCCTTGCTCCACAGCCCATATTCCCTTCACAGAGGCCTCTTTGGGCCTCAATTTTGTGAACTGTTACGTTGGGGTAAGAGAAACTGCCCCAACTTGCTCTCAGAGTTTCTGTGAGAAACAATGGCATGGAAAGCACTTGAAAGACTGTAAAGCTCTCTATCCATAAAAGGATAGAGAATTGTTTTTAGAATATTACATAGATAAATAAGTTCCGTAACTTGTAAACAAAAGCCTGTGAACCAAGGACATAACACCATACACAAATTACATATTCTCATATGGTCCTGCCCCTGAGAAAGTCAATATTATATTTATTCAACAACATGTATTAAATGTTTGTATCTTCCAGGCTCTAAGGTAGACACTAGGGGAATAAGAGACATAGTATGTGTCTACATAGATTATAAACCAGTGGAGAAGATGAGTTGGGAATAGTGGTAGCATATAAGTGATATGTCAGGGTTAATGCCAGGTGCTCCAGGAAGGATAAGCAAAAACATTGTTTTCTGAAGGAAATATGGATAACCTAAAACCTGAAATAGAAATAGGAATGATGATGTTAAAGGGTAAAGGAAAGATGGCTTTTAGGGGGATGGGATTTTTAAAATCCAGGAGTGAAGAGAAGAGATCATAGAAATTTTGAGGAAAACAGAAATCGTAGATATGTATGAAGCTCCATGTGTAAGATGGGGAGTGAGGTGGAGAAGCTAGGTTGGAGTCAGAAATTGATGGAGTTTAAACTTTATTGTGAGGTTGATAGAGGGATCTTGAAGGATTTCAAAGAATGGCAGTAAAATGAGATTATTTTAGAAGGGTTACTTTGACCATAGCAGTGCACATAGGAAAAGGGTACCAGGGATATAAGTTGAGAGGCTGAATAAGGAACCTAGGCAAGAGATGGATGAGAATGATGTTGGCGGGGGGAAGGGGGTGTTGCGTAGGGTGGATAGAAATGTAGGTCCTTGGTAGTGAGGGGTGTGAGTGAGATCATACAGTCTGAGTCTACCCTGCTCACTCTTGGTGAATGCAGTCCCTTTCATTCCAAGATTCGGGGTCTCTAAAAATGATTGTTCCTATTGCTTCAGACTTTAAATTATTTCAAATTCTCAACCAGGAAGTAGAAGAAAGCTCCAGAGTGGTGGATCTATTCTTAAGTATCCGATTGGGTTTAGGAAGGAAAGAAACCTGATGCATATGAAATTTTGTGCTGTTGTTTCTTTTTCAAAGAAACTAATATAGAAAAACTGCACTTTTAAAAAATATATATTTTTATTGATTTCAGAGAGAAAGGGAGAAGGAGAGAGAGATAGAAACATCAATGATGAGAATCATTGATTGGCTGCTTCCTGCATATCCCACCCCTGGGGATCAAGAGGTGGGAAGAGAGAGACAGAAACATGGATGAGATAGAAATATCAACATAGATCGGCTGCCTCCCGCATGCCCCCCACTAGGGATAGACCCCACAACCCTGGTGTGTGCCCTGACTGGGAATTGAACCAGTGACCTCTTGGTGCATAGGTCAAAGCTCAACCACTGAGCCACTCCAGTAGGGCACCCACATAATGCTTTAATTTTGTCAATTAATTGCCAACATTTTAAAATTATGCTACTTTACATGTATCTTGAATTACTAGCTTCTTTTGGAAAATTGTGAGATCTGACCAAGGTTTTTGCAGAAAAATGATGAGTTGGAATTCAGCTTCAGTATTTAGCAGCAGAGCGCAGCATAGCATATTGCAATATAACATAAAGTTTATACCTTGTACTCTCCAGTTTACAGTAGTTCTCTCTACTTCCCATTGCATTTCTATCCCTGAGGCCAAGCGTCAGTTGCCATTGATGATAAATGCCTGCCTGATGATCTTGCTTAAACTAGAATTTAAAAGACTTAATTTCTTGTGATGTATTCATGTTTCTCTAATGTTAAAAAAAACTAGAAGGTAGCCCAAGAAGGCTGCGTGCTTCAGGAAAAATGAGAGAAAAAGTATATTTTGAGGTTTTGAAAAATTCTGCTTACTTATGTGAACCCCTGGTTCATTGAATTTGTGATACCTGTTTAATCTTCCTATTTTGTTCATGACAGCTTCAGAATGGAGGCCCAGAGAGGCTCAGAATGGATGCCTGAGTATTTTTAAAGCTCCCAGTAATCTTAAAGCAGGTTGAGAATTACTAGATTAACAACAGAGCTGGTTGTCGCCCGGTTTCCTGCCCTAAGTATGAGGCAGATGTGTGGGCAGCTCATCTGGGAGGAGAAGCAGGGCTGGCTGTGAACTCCTCGCAGGAGCAGGACAAAGCCTCCTCCATTCAAGTGAAACAAAAGGCCTTTTGTGTTTCTTTCATTTCATATTTTCTAAGCTCTGCTTATTTCTGTTTACTCTTCTTTTGGCAAATATTTTCAAAAATCCGTCTAATTTAATACAGCCTATTTATAACAAGACTGCAATTGGGAACAGCTGTGTCTAATATTGATGCGTCATCACCCCCTCCAGCAGGAAAGGGCCTAATTGACAGAGTGGGGAGTGATGGAGAGATGAACCATTTCCTGCTGGACTTGTAGTTCAGAAAGTTAAGGGTTCATTGTTTTCCCCTGAAAATCAAATGAAAGTATGCTAGAATAAATCTGTCAGTGAGCCTACTGTTGACAGCCAGGGGGAAAACAAGAATGAGAATATATAAAAATTGAAAAGAGCAAAGAGCCCAGGTTTCCCATACATATGCAGCAAGTGCACAGAGCATAACGGAGCCATAAGCTTCCCTCAAGAATTTCACACATCAGTTTGGGAGCTATACTGACAGCAAACAGAGTTAAGTGAGGACTAGGTTTTAGGAGTGACTTAGCTTAACAGACTTCTGATCTAGCATTTCTCTATAAAACATATATCTTTGTTGTGGTCCAAAAAAAAGAAAAAAAAAAAAAAGGAGGCATATCAAATTAACCTGTTTGTTTAAATATTTAACACCCTGGAGGTAAAGCCCTTGAACTTGGTATGGAATTATCAGTTCAATCATGAGCAAATTATCAATCATGTTGAGGTACTCAACATTTTTCAGCATTAGTTGAGCACTCATTTTGGAGAAAACACAGAACTAGGCACTCTGGATTAGCATCAACTTGTAAATGCTTGAGCTGATTACTGAAGATTCTCAAAATTTCAGGATGAGTTTTATTTTAGTGGAGAGTCTTAACTTAGAGGGAGGCAGTAGAATCGTGAACACACATAGAACCACTTTAAAATGTGTAGCTTGAAATATTATAATCCCTGCTGTATGCTACACCTCGACTCTCCTGTACTCCAAGTATTTGGGTGCAGGGAGACAAGTAAATTAGCACGTGAAATGAGCACAGCTGGGTTTTCATGGGTTGTCCTATCCTATGGGGGTTTCACTTTACGTAGGCTTAATCTGTGGGTCTAACTGCTCCATAGGTAAGTAATGTCAACTGATTGTCCTTGGTGTCAGGTCAATGCCAACAGGAATCCCCAATTTGAAATGTGGTGAAGCCTGGAAACTTTACTCAGGGCATCAGCTCAAGGGGCTGTTAGGTGGCCCTGGGGCAAGTCCCCTTCCAGCTTAGCAGCTCTGCTCTGCCCTTCTCTGTTCTGCTGTACTCCTGTGCTGGTCAGCCCCAATCTGGGCCAGACATCTTTGGTGTTTCATTGTCTCTTCAGTTTCAGCAGGAGAAACAGTCTTCAGTCTTGGGTGGAAAGGGAAAGGGGATCATAAAGACAGAAGTCCCCGCCCCTGGTCCCTGATTGGTCCATCCTCATGCAAATGAATACTCCAAATCCTTGCAGTTTCATTGGTCCAAAAGGCACTGTCTTGATTGGTCAGCACGGAGCTTATCTAATTGTTTGGTGTAGATGCAGTGGGAATATAGCTGCACGGATCCAATTAGATGGGGGAAATCTCAGTCCTATGGGTTGAACAGGATTCCAAGAACTTTATAAAGGGCTTGCTCAGATGACAGGAACACGGTGCAGTTCAGTGCACAGGCTTCGCCCTGAAGTGCAGTTTGCTTGAGAGGCCCTGTGTAGAAATGGCTTCTAGGCTCTGTCTTTAAAATTGGAGCCCAGTTAAGCTACCAGGGCCACGGTGGTGATTTCTCCAAGTATTCTCCAATACATTTGCACTCATGCCATATGACGATTCTCTGACTTAAAATTACTTAAATTTGATCTGATTCTCTGCCCATGTATGTGCAGGCTATATAACCTAGAACAGCTTGCTACGTGTTTCTAAACTTCAGTTTCCTCGTCTGCAAAAGTGAAATGATAATGGGTTCTACTCCATAAAGCTATTGTGAAAATTAAGTGAGATAATGTATGTTTTAAAAAACATACCAGTGTCCCAAATTTTGAAAATGAGATGTATATTTATAAACACTGCTTTTATAATTATTCAAAGTGTGTATACATTTTTGGGGGACACTCTATATATGGGTCACAATCAGTACTTACTGTTAGATATCATCTTTATACTCACCACTACCATCAGGTCTTCACCTACTGTTTATGTATAATAGTGTTGCTTTCACAGCTTCTCTTTTTTGAAATCTCCAGTCTTTGCAGTTAGTCTCTCTCCACAGCTTTCCTTAGCACTTTGTTTAAACCTTTATTACTCTAAAACTAAATTACAGTCTGGTTTGTAACAGAGAATTTATTTCCCTAATACACAGTGAACTCCTTAAGAGCAGTTTCCATGTCTTATTTATTTTTATTTCCCTAGGACATACTAAAGTGACTGAGTCCCAGAACATGTTTTCTTTATTAAGTGCTTCTAGGTGACAAGATACTATTTCTAAATTGGTCTTATCCAGGTACTATGGAGCATGCTGTAATTTGAAGAGGATACAATAGAAAAATGTAGGAAAAGAAAATAGAAAACAATGACCAGAATATTCATGCATTTTTGTAGAACTTATTTGTAGTTGTAAAAACATTAGAAAGTACTAGAAAATGTCAAGCAGTAAAAAAAAAATACCAATAATTCCTCCAATATAAGGTAATTACATATTTTTTAACATATGTATTTTTTAGTGTATTGATATATTTTAACAAAGGTAAGGTCACACGTGTGTATACATACACACATTATAAATGTTATATTCTTCTCATTCCACTTAATGCTAAATTAGTAAACTCTTCCAATAAAATTTAAAATCTCTTTGTAAATATTATTTTAATATCTACATAGAGAATCATCATCTATGCATAGGAATTGTTTTTATTCCTTCCTTTTTGATTTGAATGTACTTTATTTCCTTTGTCTAGCTCAGTGTGCAGGCTGGAACTTCAGACTATGTTGAAAGTAGTAGTGAGGGCGACATCCTTTCTGTGTGTGTGTGTGTGTGTGTGTGTGTGTGTGTGTGTGTGTGTGTGTGTTTTGTTAATCCTCACCTGATTGGTTGCCTTCCACAGGTACCAGGACCGGGGCAGGAGATTGAACTGGAACCCAGGTAGATGCCCTTGACCAGAAATTGTGTGACCCTCCGTGCTTGGGTAAGAATATTTATATCTATATTTAAGAGGGTTATTGGTCTGTAGTTTTTCTTTCCTGTAGTGTACTTTGTCTGGTTCTAGTCTTAGGATAATTCTAGATTCATAAAAAGAATTGGGAAGTTTTATTTCTTCCTCCACTTGCTTGAAGAGATTGTGCAGAATTGATGTTAATTCTATAAGCGTTTGGTAGAATTCGCCAATGAAACCATCTCAGCCTGGAGATGTTGTAAAAGGTTTTTAAATAATGAATTAAATTTCTATAATAATTATATGGTTATTCAAAATATATTTTTATATTCTGTATTTTGACCTTTTAAAGAAATGCATCCATTTCATCTCAGTTAACAAATTTATGTGCACAGAGTTGTTTCTTGTATTTCCTTAATGTAATATGGATGTATGCAAAATCTATATTGATATCCTCTTTCTTATTCCTGATGTTGGTAATCTGTGTCTTTTCTCCTTTTTCCCATTAGTTTTGCAAGAGGCTTTTCTGTTTCCTTTTTCCTGACTTCCTCAGGGTTACAGTGCCCACTCCCCTCCCGCCATGGTGTTTGGCTGGAGCTCAGTGCTATCTCTCTTTATCTTGCTATGCTGCCTCTTTCCCTCTTTCCTGGTCCGTTAGCTATAGATTGTAGGCTCTTTTTGAGTGTGTTTTTTATTTTTATTTTTTGGTATGCCCATTACTCTTTTTGGTTTGCTGGCTTCTTAAGCTCTAAGTCTGGGATTTATAAGGTAAAAGAAAACCCAAGAAACTCACCACTATGTTGTTCTAAGGGTCCCACATTCCCTAGCTTATCTGCATTATTTTCTCCATCTTTCAGAGTCCTTCTGTGTTTTATATGTTATGTCTAACCTGTTCAATTGTGCTCAGTGAAATGAACAGGAAAAAAGTGCATTTATCTACTTCCCAGAAATAAAAATCTATATGCAAGTATTTATATGTGAAAGATCTGTATGTTAACAACTTTGAAATGAATAAAAACATCTAAGAACTAAGTAAATGGAGAAATATAAGTGTATGGATTGTAAGACTCAATATTGTTAAGATATCAATTCTTTCCAGACTGATCCATAGATTCAATGCTATCCCAATCAAAACTCCAGCAGAATTTTTAATATAAATCAACAAGCTGCTTCTAACATTTATATTTAGTGAAAGAATCTAGAGTAGCCAAATAATTTTTTTAAAAAGAAGAATGTTGAGGAATTCACACTATTGATTTCAAGCCTTGAGATTAAACTATGGTAATTAGGACAGAGTTGGCAAAGGGAAAGACACATGCATGAATGGAAAGTAATACAAAGTCTAAAAATAGATCCACACATATATGGCCAATTGATTTTCATAAAATTATAAATTTAAATCAATGCATAAAAATAATCTTTTCAACAACTGACACTAGGACATGTATATAAAAAATTAACCTCAATCTATAACTCACATCATATACAAAAATTAAGTCAAAATCAAACACATTCCTAAATGCAAAATCTTCACCAAAATAGATACAGAAATGACAGTCATATGAAAAGAATTTCAGTATCATTAGACATCAAGAAATGCAAGTTAAAACCATAAAAAAATGCCACTTAGAACTTAGATAAGTTTAAAATGGCTTTTAAAAAAAATCTATTGAGGTTATAGAGCAACATGAACTCTCATAGATTGGTTCGAGGTGCAAAATGGGACAGCAACTTTGAAAATAAGAGTAGCGATTTCTTATAAAATTAAAATATATTTGCATAAGACCCAGCAATCCCACTTCTGGCTATTTGCTCAAGTGAAATGATAACATATGTTCATACAAAAACTTGTGTGGAAATGTTCATAGAAGCTTTATTCATAATTGCTCAAAAGTGAGAATCCAAATGTTTATGTGGTGAATAGATAAGGAAACAATAGAATACTACTAAGCAATAAAAGAAATGAATTACTGATACATGCAACAATATGGATGAAACTCAAAAGCTTTATACCAAATGAAATTAGCCTCACCAAAAGGTTACACACTATAATATAAACTCCATTTATATTACACTGTGAAATAGATATGTCTATAGAAACAAACAAACAAAAAACCCTGAACGGTGGTTTCCAGAAATTAGGGTAGAGACATAAAGGGATTTTTGATTAATGGCAATGTTCCGTATTTTGATTTTGGTGGTAGTGTTTTGTTTTGGCTTTTAATCTTTGATATTTATTATTTTTCTCTTTCTTCCAGCCTCTTTTATTTTTATTTCTTTTAGTTTTATTTTTGATCATATAGGAGCGGGGGGGGGGGGGGGGGGAGGGGTTGGGAGACTGGAGGAAAGAAGGTAAAGAGATTAGCCAAAGAGCATATATGCATAGCCAATGGACACAAACAGCAGTGTGGTAAAAGCTGGGACTGACGCCCTGACTGGTTTGGCTCAGTGGATAGAGTGTCGGCCTATGGACTGAGGGGTCCCAGGTTCGATTCCAGTCAAGGGCATGTACCTTGGTTGCAGGCACATCCCCAGTAGGGGGTGTACAAGAGGCAGCTGATCGATGTTTCTCTCTCATCGATGTTTCTAACTCTCTATCCCTCTCTCTTCCTCTCTGTAAAAAATCAATAAAATATATTTAAAAAAAAAAAAAAGCTGGGACTGAGGGTAAAAGATCACTGGGTGAAGGTGGTGGTAGCTCTTACAGGACTATTGTCAAAACTTATGTAGTCATACACTAAAAAATGGTGAATGTTAAATGTCAACTAGACATATACTTTAATAGTCACCTGGATCTCATTATTATAGGAAAACTGGATTTTGAATTAAAAAAAAACACACACCCTGAAATCACAGTTAAGGCATTTTTTTTATAACTTTCAGTGCTCAGTACCTTGTAGGTCACTCAATAACTGTTCGTTGAACAAAGTCATTGAATGGGAAATAGTTCAGTAATATTTTCATCTTGTAGCAGTAGCATCTTATATGCAAAGGGATTGTGGTTAAATTGAATGTGCAGATGCCTGTGGAAAAAATATTCTACACAGTGTGAATCATTTTCAAAGTAAAACACTCTAGGGAAGCATTATTATGATGAATTGTGATTCTCTTCTCATTGTTCACATTTTTTTATTGGATCATTAGTACTGATTGTTGTTTTCCAAATTACACGTGTCAGAAATAATCTGTAAGTACAGAAGTAAATTTACCAGTCATTTAGTAAGCAATATCACTGTCTATTCATAGATAGATATTAAAATATAAATATGGTTTTAGTTCATTGTAGTTTTCATGAGGTATTTATCATCACTGGATTTTATTTATTTATTTATTTATTTATTTATTTATTTATTTATTTATCATAGTGCCTTCCCATAAAAAATAGTAACATTGATAAAGTGGAATATTGCATTAGAGTCTCCTTAGCTCAAAGAGGCTTGAATAAATTTCATATGGGCTAGTTTCCCTTTGTTATTCTTGGGACTGTCAGTGAAGGGTCATATACATGACTATAGAACAGACAGTTGATAGGTTACTCAATAGTCAATCAACAAATTTACTGAGCTCCTTCTCTGCAAATTCTGCAACCTGGGCCTTTAAAAACCTCATCCCCATAGGCATAAACACCTGCTCCACTGCCTGCTACCACATCACTACCAGCTATGCTTCTAAATTATGTTTTATTTTATATCCTAAGTACAAAAAGTAGAAAAATGACAATATCAACTTCACCCACATGAAAAAAACATTTGAATGTCCAGGAATTCCTGGAGCCTGATAAGAAGCATAATATAGTAAAAAGAGAATGGGTTTTGAAATGAGACTAACTTGGACTCAAATTCTAAATTATGTGACCATATTTTGCTTTTATGATTTTCAGTTTCCTTATTTAGAAAGAGAGAGGGGAAATGATCATATCTTCCTCACAGCGTTGTGAGTGTCAGATGTGTAATATTTTTGAAATATGTATGAAAGCAGAGAGCATAAGCAATCAATTGGAGTGCCATTTCCCTTTCTCCAGGCCTGAGCTGTGAGTTAAGTAGATTTGGTTTCTATCTCTGTGGCTCTTATGATTGGAAACCTAGAATAATTATATTGAAGAACACAGTATAACTTATAAGTTGTCTGCCCCAAAGTGCATTCTCCATTTCTCTGAAATGGCCCCGTGGTCTACATAAATATTTCTGAACCTGCTAAGTTTTTACAAGATCTGCTTCAGCTACCTTGCCCTCTGTTGGCTCAGCGCAGACCCCTGACCCAAGCAGGAGCTTTTGAATTGAAATAGTCAGTTCCTCTCTCCAATGGGAGCTGTGTAATGTGAACTAGCAGCTGTTTTGGTTGTTTAATTCTTCCAAAATTCCATGAGCTAATTTGTTCACATTTTTGTCATTTTTCAACCATTCATAACTTCCTTAAGTTATGGATAGATATTTAACAGAGAAGTGACATTTTCAAAGCTTACTTTTTTTAAAAAAATGTATTTTTTATTGATTTTAGAGTGGAAGAGAGAGGGAAAGAGAGTTAGAAACATCAATAATGAGAGAGTATCATTGATTGGCTGCCTCCTGCATGCTCCCTACTGGGGATAGAGCCTGAAACCCGGTCAGGTCATGTGTTCTGACCAGGAATCAAACCGTGAACTCCTGGCTTATAGGAGCCAATGAGCCACACCAGCCGGGCCAAAGCTTATTTTTTTGAACAATTTTTAAAAAATGGTTGAATTTGAGTGAAGAAGCTGGCTCAGAGAGTGTATGTGAATTTTACAAGTCACAAAGTTCTTAAAGTTAAGACTCATTTTGTGTCTGGTTATGTTTATTATACCATGTTTCTGTATGTCATGTGCTAGAATGCCACAAACATCTAGAACAGGGAGTTCTGTGGCTAAAGACACACAAAAACTTTTTATAAGAAAAATTGACTCAGATATCATAGCTTTGCTTCCTCGGTGGTTACCCTGAGAGGAGCTCTGGCCTGTAGAGGAAGAGGAGAAGACATGCCCCATGGAAGCAAAGGTCTTCTGTAATGGATTCCAATTTATTTTTGTTTGATTTTTCTTACAGTATAAAAGTTGAAAAATATTAAAGATTACAGAATTGAAAGAATGTAGTGATGGATTGTATGGAGGGAATGAGGGTAAAAGAAAAATAGAAATGATGCTCATGTCTCCAGCTTGGGTCAAAACATTAAAATTCACGGAGATAAGACACAGGGCAGTGTCTCTCCAACTGCAGCCATGTTCTTTCTCTGAACACTACTCCCTTTTCCAGTCCTGGCAGGTATGCATGTAGTATGTTACCCTGCCTCCCTGGGCCATAGTTTATTGAACAGGGATGAGCACTTGATTCAAAGTCAATGATATTCTTTCTTTAAGAAATCTGGACTTGGATTGAATTTGCTGCTGAAACTGAGAACATATAAATTCAAACACAGGTGGTATCATCATCTACCATGTGCAGGGAGAAACAAAGGAAGCTGGTATTCAGAGTGAGAAGAACAGATATACATAAGGAAGCAGGGTAGAGATAGAGAGGTAGCAAGAGCAAGAGTCAGAGAGGAAGGTAAGGCCTTGGTTTCAGTAGCTTTTCTGTTTTTGGCTTTAGACCACTGTTGTGCCTGGATATTCTCTGTACTCAGTCTCTGTGAGAAATACAGTTAACCTTTGAACAACATGGGTTTGAGCTGCACAGTTCATTTATACACAGATTTTTCTATAAATATCCTTATAGTAAATGTATTTTCCTTACTATTTTCTTAGTAACATTTTCTCTAGCTTACTTCACTATAAGAATGCAGTATATAATACATATACGAAATGTGTGTCCATTGACTGTATGTTAATGGTAACAGTAGGTTTTTAGTACAGTTGGCCCTCTGCATCCACTGTTTTCGATCTGCAGGTGCAAACCTCAGAGATACAAAGGGCCCACCTTAGTTAAGTTCTGGGGGAGTCAAAAAGTTATACTTGGACTTTTCACCTGTGCATAGTGTCAATGCCCCTAACTTCTATATTGTTCCAGGGTCAACTGTATATTATGTTTTTTGAGAGGCAAGGGTTCACTTGAGTGATTGCTCTCAGCCTGGATTCAGAAAAGGAGTTGGCTTCTCACAGACCTCCATGGGAGCCCATTATGGCCTAGTTCTTAAGCAATTAACCCTTGTCAAGAGCAAGGCTTGGACCCAGCCCCTGATCACCCTAGGAAAGTGGCTGGTGGGTTCCAATCATCACAACTTGTAAAAACATCACTAGCTGCTAAATTGACATATTACATGACTTCAACACAAAGGCTTGGACCCTCCCATTCTGTGGTCACACTAGAGGAGAGGCCAATGCTTACTCCAACATGGATATTGAGCTGGCAGAATAAACACATACAGTCAAGGACTCAAGTCTCTTCCTTCCAGTTTGTTGAGTTTACTCTGTATTTCTGCACTGACCTAGAAGGTTATAGGCAACAGGGAACTGACTCGGTGGTTGCTGCTTCTGTGCCCAAGAGCTTCCCCAGTGAAGCCTGCTACATGGAGCTTGATTAATTCTTATCTACGAATTTGCCCTTGTTTTTTACAACTGTCTTTATAATACATTTCCATCTTTTTGCTTAAGACACCCTATGGTTTCCATTGCCATCTGCCAAAAATTTAAAGAGAACAGAACATAAATAATAATGTCCATCCTTACATGCCATATTTAGTAAAGGCAACTCCTGTGGATGGCTATGACTGTAACTTGCCAAGTGAAAGCCTGTTGATTCTTGATAGTCATGAAAGCAGATACAACAGGTGCCCTGTGTTCTCTACAGTACTTTCTTGCATTGCTCCTTGACTGATAGCCTGAAACCAGGATTCAGTAGGTGTGAAGTTGTCTGCATGGATTTGCACGTCCACCAAAACTATGGAAAGTATCAGAATAGGGCTATTGCTCTAGTGTTAAAAGTCCTAGTTGACTTCTTTTAAAAAATATATATTTTATTGATTTTTTACGGAGAGGAAGGGAGATGGATAGAGAGTTAGAAACATCGACGAGAGAGAAACATCGATCAGCCGCCTCCTGCACACCCCTCACTAGGGATGTGCCCGCAACCAAGGCACATGCCCCTGACTGGAACCGAACCTGGGACCCTTCAGTCCGCAGGTTAGCTCTATCCATTGAGCCAAACCGGCCAGGGCCTCGTTGACTTCTTAATGGGCTCTAATCCAGGGATTACTCAGTGCTCCCCCAGGATCCTATGAAAATTTTACTTCACCAATTATTAATCCTTACTATGATAATATCCCAGAATATAAGAAGGGCATTTTCTTATTTTCATATTTACTCCATTTACTGCAAGTCTCTCAAGGGTATTCTCAATCCAAGTATTTTACCTTTTACCGTAGAGCTACCTCTGTCCTTTGATATTAGAATAACGTCTCTGGAGTCTTAGCAATCTTATGACTTTCATGTCAACTATCTTGAAATTTATCCACATGACAATTTTGATTTTATCACGTCAGTGGCTCCAGTGGTTCTGGATTCACACATCTCAGAGAACAAATAGAATATCCAAAGTGTTGGGCATGAGACTGAAAATTAACAGTGATAAACTCTCAAGTTTTATAAAGGAATTTTTGCTATTTTCCTTATTATAAATCAGTATATCTTCAGAGTAAAAATTATAAGATATATAGAATAAAAATTTAAAAAATACTTTATATCTCACTTTAAAGAGATAAATTAATGACATTTTAAGATAAAAATACATGTCCTTAAAGTATCTTATTAATTGTTCTTGAAATCCACTTTTCTTGAGGAGTTCTTGTGATGGTTGGTCAACCATAAAAGCTTTCATGTATATTTACTTGGAAAACATATTTGTTGTCCACTTTACATCTACTTATCAATAATTTGGTTGGGTACAAGACTACAATTTTGGGGACATTTTGAAGACATTACTACATCATTTTCTGTACCTTATTATATTACATGAGAAATATGCCATATTTCTTACATTCATTCCCTTGTCTATACGCTGGTATTTTTAAAAGATTTTCTGGGTTTTGGTTTGTTTATTTGTTTTGTTCTGCTCTTTTAAGTTAGGGAATTATTGCATATGACTTTGCGTTTATTTCTTTTTCCACTTACGTCTTCTTCCAATGATTCAGTCTTAGCATCTTCTTCCAATGATTCAATCTTTCTTTAAATTTGTCCATGGTTAATCTTTTGAATATTGCCTTTGCTTCTGAAACATTACTAAGATGTAGCTTGGCTATTCTCATTCTACTCTCCATGCCTCATAACTACTCTTTCATATTTTCAACAAAATAAAAAAGGAAAACATCTCTCTATGCTGCTTTCTGGGGATGTACTCAGATCTATTTTTCAATCAATAATTCTCTCTTCAGTTGTATTCATGTTACATTTTGCATTTCTAGTCTTCCATTTCATTGTGCTTCAAATCTCCCATTTTCACTTCATTCATTCTATTATTGTCTTATCTTTTTGAACAGTTTGAAATACTTATCTCAAAGTCTCTTTTGAGTGGCTCTATTATCATGTAGTCCCCTGGGTTTTGTGTTAATTTCTTTGCTTTAGGTTCCAGCATTTCTCACATTTTAATGAAGATGTATGGTTTCAAAATTGTGTTCTGAGTAAACTGTCATTTCTGTTACCACCAGAGCCAAAGCCAAGCAGCTCATCTTTGTGCCATATCCTTGGACTGGAGAGCTGAGGTTTCTAAGCCTTTATTGGCTTCTATATTGGTATTTCCAGACCATATTTTGGTCATAAGCCCTTGAAATTTATCCACATGACAATTTTTCCCTGTGGTCATCAGAAATACTAATTCAAAGTCTATCTGGTTTGGTTAATCTTTTCACTCTTAAGAGTTACTTCTTAAATTCTGGCATAGTTTTAGTTATGCTTATGTATTTTTATAAAATAAAATTTATTATTCTACTATTTTATATATATGAAGAAGATGAGGGGAGTTTACTCTTTAACCTAAGCCATAGCAATAAAAGTCCCCATAATAGGCTCTGTAAATTTCCTTTCCACAGACATCTCTAATTCCCTAGAGAAAGGTACAAATTAACCAAACTATTACTTAACTTTTATTGAATAAAACCAACATTGCTTAGTGCTACTAGCCAATTGTGTTACTAGTCATTGCCAGTGATTATGAGCTGAGATAAATAGCAGAGGACTATGTTTATGGAATATTTGGTGTTTCTTGCTAAGACAATCTGTTTAGCCAGGAAGACATAACTTTGACTATCACCAGATATATACAAATATCTACAGACTAGATGCTCAGTGTATGAAATTCGTGCACTGGGCGGGGGGGCGGGGGGGTCCCTCAGCCCGGCCTGCACCCTCTCGCAGTCCGGGACACCTTGGGGAATGTCTGACTGCCGGCTTAAGCCCGTCCCAGTGGGGATCGGGCCTAAGCCAGCATTCAGACATCCCTCTCTCAGTCCAGGACCCCTCATTCCTTACCGCCCACCTACTCACTGCTTCTTAGTGCTGTTGCGAAGATGGGGGAAGCTCCCTCCACCACTGCTGCACTTGCCAGCTGTGAGGCTGGCTTCTGGCTGAGCAGCACTCCCCCTGTGGGAGCGCACTGACCACCAGGGGGCAGCTCCTGTGTTGAGCATCTGCCCCCTGGTGGTCAGTGCGCATCGTAGTGACTGATCGTTCTGGTCATTCCACTGTAATGGTTGCTTAGGCTTTTATTATATAGATATACCAGTTGATTGCTGACAATATGTTGATTTCACAATGGTTAAATTAATCCATTAATATTAGCAACTAAATTCACAAGAATTTATCTGTTGCATTTGTTAAAATAGTTTAACTGGTATTTTAATTGTATCTTTTTTACCTCATGCTCAATATTAATTAGAGGTGAAAAATCATCTGAATAGCTGCCAGATAAAAAAACCTGGTGACATGAAATAGACATGATTTATGAATAATAGGTTAAAAATAATGATGATAATCATTAAGGTGAGAATATTTGTTTCTAATATTTTCAGTGGGCTTTCCGTGTATTTTTACAAATTCAGTATATTGGTTGATCCATTTTTATGGAAATAATTTTTGTAGCATAACAAAACAGTTGCCATTAAATATCTTATAGACCTCATGAATACCAAATATGTACATTCACAGCTTTACTGACAATGTTGCCTAAGTACTTTACAATCAAATACACTATTAGCCTTGTTTTTGCATGGGAACAGTTAAGGTTTAAGATACTAAATATAATATTAAAGTTTGCATAGTAAATCCGTAGCCAAGAGGGAAGATGAGCCCTTCTTGGGCCTCATCCTGTGCTCCGGCCTGAACACGGCATATCATCAGCATAAATCTACTCCGAACATTCAGGGCATTCATTAAGTAGGTCGGTCCTGTGGATGTGCCTGGAATGTACAGTGATGCTACTGAGCCCTGTGGACTCACAAACAGCAACACTGAGTTAAATAGACCATGAAATTTCAGATCTCCAAACTGATAAAATATATTTGCAAAGGGGAAAGGAGATAAAGTGGAGAACGGCATTTTTCTCATTCTACTAAATCCTAAAGTTTATAAATTCCTTACTTTGATTGATTATATTAATATCAGTTTGATCAGAAAGGAAGGGATCAAAAATATTGAAGCAATGATATAGAATAAAGATATCAATAAGCAGTTATTTTTATTATGTTGAAACAATGGGGAAGGGTTCTGATAATGAGGTGGCTTTGTTTGCAAATAGGCTTGATCATTTTGCTCCCAGGTTATTATTGATTGTTCTCTTATTAAGCTACCAAATAATCTGGAAGAGCATGAAGTTGGTATTTGAGTTCTGATGTTTGATTCTTGCCTCTGCTTCTCACCAGCTATATCAGTGATGGCGAACCTATGACACGTATGTCACCTCTGAACTCATTTTTTTGGTTGATTTTTCGTTGTTAAATGACATTTACATATATAAAATAAATATCAAAAATATAAGTCTTTGTTTTACTATGGTAGCAAATATCAAAAACTTTCTATATGTGACATGGCACCAGAGTTAAGTTAGGGTTTTTCAAAATGCTGGCACGCCGAGCTCAAAAGGTTCTCCGTCACTGAGCTATATATATATTTTTTGAGCGAGCCATTGAACTGGTGATAGTCTATATTTTCATTTGGTCGGGTATATGCATTTGTAAAAACAAAAGCCAAATATTTACTTAATATTTGTGCACATATCTGTATGTATGGTGTATGTGTGTGTATAAAATATTGACAAAAATTACCTTGGTTTATTTTTAAAAATATATTTTTGTTAATTTCGGAGAGGAAATGAGAGGGAGAGAGAGAGATAGAAACATCAATGATGAGAATCATTGATTGGCTGTCTCCTGCACACCCCACACTGAGGATTGAGCCCACAACCTGGGCATGTGCCCTGACTGGGAATTGAACCTTGACCGCCTGGTTCATAGGTCAACACTCAACCACTGAGCCATGCTGGCCAGGTGGTTAATTCTTTTTAAATGACAGTTTTATTGTATAAAATTTACATAGTAGGATTCAATTTTAAAAAGTTAAAGCGGCCATGGCTGGTGTGGCTCAGTTGGTTGGAGCATAGTCCCATACCCTGAAAGGTCAAGGGTTTGATTCCCAGTTAGGGTAGGTGCCCAGGTTTCGGGTTTCATTCCTGGCCAGGGTGCTTACAGGAGGCAGCCAATCAATGATTCACTATCTCTCTCTCTCCCTGCCTTTCTCTCTGAAAGAAAAAAAAGTTAAAAGTCTATAGTCATATCTGTGATACATTACTGTAGATTAGGCACCAAGCTGAGGATTTATGAATTCTCTAGGGCAGTGAGAATAAAAAGAGATTTGAGAAATTTAAAAAGAAAATGTTTCCTTTTATAGTGAGCTATGTATATATGCATGTGTGTACATATATATGCAGATATATATATATATATATACATATATATATAAACATATATACACATGCAGGAACATACATATATATATAGACACATACATACACATATGTATGGTATGTACTATATTTATGTTGTATCATATAGTACAGCAACTTCTATATTAGAGGTAC
The DNA here is from genome assembly GCF_014108235.1 of Myotis myotis. NCBI lineage: Eukaryota > Metazoa > Chordata > Mammalia > Chiroptera > Vespertilionidae > Myotis > Myotis myotis. The sequence goes on from NW_023416314.1 coordinate 10,741,546, forward strand.
CTAAGGTGTTTTCATATTAGACATATAGATTTATCTCCTTTTTTAAAACTGCTACTTGGTTGCCATGAAAAGATTGGATTATATTGTATATAACAAATCTTCCATTGATGGATTTTGAAATAATTTTTTAAAATATTTACCCAAGGATATTTTTTTTATTGATTTGAGAGAGGAAGAGAGATGGGGGAGAGAGAGAGAGAGAGAGAGAGAGAGAGAGAGAGAGAGAGAGAGAGTTAGAGAGAAAGAGAGAGAGAAACATCGATTGCTTGCCTCTTGTATGCCCTGACCAGGGATTGAACCTGCAACCTGGGTCTGTGCCCTGACTGGGAGTCACCTTTTGGTGCATGGGATGATGTGCCAACCGAGACACTGAGGCAAGCCAGCTATTTTTAAGCACTGCTTGTGGGTATGGAATCAACCTCTTTCTCCTACTAGTCTCCATGTGGCTTCTTCTGCATAGCCTTAATTATAGAACTTTTGTTCAGCAAGACTTCAGGTGGTTCTCAATGATGGTTATTTCATAGATTAGTTGTAATTTTGATGTGATTGTGGGGTGAGGTGAGCACGTTTACCTACTCTGCCATCCTATTAGTGCCATTCCTTAATTACTGTCATGGCTTACCTGTTTTGTCTTCTAATTTGTCTTCTGTTGTACTGCCAAGGTAAACTTTAAAAAATGGAAATCTGGTCAGATCTCCGTTCTTCTGGAAAACGTTAATGGTTCTCATTTTCTTTGGTATAAACTAAACCTTAAACCTTGTAATGTGAAGTTCAAGGCACTACATTGGTTGGTCCCTGCCAAACTCTCCAATGTCATCTCTTGCCTCTGTCACTGAATGTGACACTTTGACAGTTGAAGTTCCCAGATTTTTCTATATCCTTGGAGAGGCACCAAGCACAGCTTTTCCTTGTCACTGTGCACAATTTTATTTTAAAGTAAAGGACCTGGTTTATTGTTGTGCATATGTTTTTTTCTGTAATTCAAAGTCTCTTCCAAAATGTAATTTATATTGATTCTCAGAAATTCTCTGTATTTCAATAGTTCTGGAAAGATAATCTTATAAAACAATACTACATTATTCTAATGTTGGACTATATCAACAGGCACTTAATATATGTAACAGTAGCAACATTTTCATACTTCAGTTGTATAAGATTATAAAATGTATTCTTCATCATCAGCAGCAGCATCTAATTTCTTTATAAAGGAGATGAAATAAAGTAATTGGAGAAATATGTCATGCCTGTGGACAAGCCTTGGCTGGATGTGTTGGAGTCATGAGGGAACATCGTGAAATGGAGAAGGGAACCATCTGATAATGAAGTAGAGGTACACATTTTATCTATAATAAAGTGATTTTGAACTTAACAGGATAAAGTTTATATTCAAGAGCATCCTCAATTGGTTATTGATAGCCAAAAATAAATACAGAGTGCATTTAATAGGTCAAAGAAGTAAGCATAGATTAAGATGCTTTTAAAAAATGGTTTCTTAAACTTTAGGCAAATTAGAATAATAAAATAATTTAAATTAATTATTAAAATAATGGAAAGTATGGAGCACTTATATCCTAAGTACTTACAGAAATTTCAGTCTCAAAACATTTCTAGATTAGGAAACTGAATTTCAGATGAGCAAAACTATATTCCAAAGATCCAAATAGCTAACAGTGGCAAATCTATGATTTCCCTGACCAGCCAATGCACCACTTAGAAAACAAATTAATTACTATTTTTCTTTTTAAAAATGTATTTTTTATTGATTTTAGGAAAAGGAGGGGAGAGAGAGAGATAGGAACATCAATGAGAGAGAAGCATCACTCAGCTGCCTCCTGCACGTCCCCTACTGGGGATCAAGCCTGCAACCAGAGAATGTGCCCTCACTGGGAATCGAACCATGACCTCCTGGTTCATGGGCTGATGCTCAACCACTGAACCACACCAGCCAGGCAAGATAAATGAATTAATCATCTTTCTTAAAAATATATATTTTATTGATTTTTTACAGAGAGGAAAGGAGAGGGATAGAGAGTTAGAAACATCGATGAGAGAGAAACATTGATCAGATGCCTCCTGCATGCCCCCTACTGGGGATGTGCCCACAACCAAGGTACATGCCCTTGACCAGAATCAAACCTGGGGCCCTTCAGTCCGCAGGCCGACGCTCTATCCACTGAGCCAAACCGGTTAGGGCGAATTAATCATCTCTTGATGAATGTTGCAAGACCTCTGTAGAAAAGAACAGAACACAGAAAAGTGAGAATCTGAAGCCAAGAAAAAAGTTGCCAGAATGTGTTGGACTATACATGCTGAATCAGTACATGGCCAATTCTGATTCAGCAATGTTGAGACAAGGACTATGTCACTTACAAGTTGAGCCTTATGTTCATTTGCTGTATTTTTGCCTCTGTAAGTTCAAAGAATCTTTGACTGTGATGAAAATTATTCAGAAAGAAAGATCACCTCACTAACTAGAGTAAAGCTTTTGTGCTAAAGCTATCTTTTCCTCATAGCACAAATAACTTGCAGAAAAGCAGAATATCTGATGGGAACTGGCAGTCTGCTTACTAGTCTTTAGAAAGAGAACATTGGTTTTAAACTTCACTACTTCCTTTCAGATCTTCCATATATAAGTTCTGAATTCACCTGCATAATCCTATTTCTTTTTATCATTGACATCATATTTTTTTTATGTGGCTTTAAAAAACAAATTTTGTAATGTAGGTGAAATCGAAAAAGTATCTGTCACTTTCTAGTCTGAAATGAGGACAAAGAATTATTCTCAGAAATGCCAATACAGAATTGAGTGCATTGTACTGTATGAATTGTACCTTTTAAGCTTTTAAATGATGTGACATTTTATTTCACACCAATCCAGAAGTGACCACAAAATAAATGAGCTTTGCGATTTTGCAGCATTTTATCATTCCAATATACAAGTTCTCAGAATTATTTATAACTGAAGAATCTAAAGGTAAATTCATAGACTTCATCTCTGGGTTTCTATGTCTTGTTAACCATGCAACTCTTTCCTCAAATGCTTTCTTCAATTCATGAGAAAGTCAGTATATAAAGCCATGATGTGCTCCCCTGAATGAAGGGGAGGTGGGAGACGAAAGTGAAAGAATCCTTTTGACAGTCCTCTAGCCAATGCCGTGGTCTCTGAAAGAACTCAGCAGAGCTCCTAGCTGTCAAAAAGCACAACTTACAAAACTCTCGACCTCAAAAAGATAGAAGGGAATCCATAGGGCATTCAGGCAGCTCCTTCACAGATTTACAACACTTTCTATAACTTCCTTGATATGTGGTCAACTAAATGTCTGTTCAAATATTTCTATAATGGTTTCCACCAAATTCTTTACATTTGTGTCCAGATCTGCTGGTCTATATTTGCTTGTACTGAACAGAAGCTGCTAGATCTATCTTATGTCACACACTAAGTCTATTTCCTTTTTCACAGGCCTTCTTGATATTATGCTTTTCTTAAGTAATCCCTTATCAAAAGCTAATGTCATTGTTTCAGTCATTCCAAAAAGATATTTACTTTTGTAAACAACTCTCCGTTTTAGCAATTCTTCCCCAGAGTTGTTTCTGCTGTCTATGCTATTTTTGGAACTAGACTTCCTAGAATAGTCATGAAGCTCAGATATGATCTGACCAGGGTAAAATACACTAGGACATTAGGACATCGCTTTCCTTGTGAATGCTGATTCTCTATAAATTGTGTTCAAGGTTGGATTACTCCTTTAGGAATACATGGAACAGACTGATGAATCTCAGAGGGAAGGGGGAAGAGGGTGAGAAGAGATTAACCAAATAATTTATATGCATATATGCATAACCCATGGTTATAGACAATAGTACAGTAGATCTGAGTGCGGGCAAGTGCAGGGTGTAGGAGGTCAATGGGGGGAGAAAGGGGACATCTGTAATATTTTCAACAATAAAGACAAATTTTAAAGAAAGAATATATACAAAATGAGATATGAGAACTACAAGAGGAATTATTCAAGAAGATCACTGTTAAGATAAATATTCCCAGTTTATGGTGGTTGTTTTTTATAATTTTAAGCCTTAAGTTTTTATCGCACATTTTTTTTACTCATTTTGGTTCATCTGGAAGTTTTGATACTGATTCTCCCATTAGTTATCTTTTACAGTTCACCACCTACACAGGTGATAACAAGCCTCTATGTCACCATGCTGGTCATTTGATTAAAATAGCAGAGGGCTTCTGATTCTCATCAAGATGGAGTAAAAAGGGACAGACTTACCTTTCAGCATAAAACTACTAGAAAAACTGGGCAAAATATATAAAATAATGGCACTCAAGACACTGGACTTCAGGCAACAGAAGATTATGAAACCTGTTACGTGAGAACACAAAAACAGTGAGCCCTACAATTGCCTAGGCTTACTTCTTGGTGGAAGTTTCCAGGCCACAGAGCAGAGAGGGAAGCAAAGGCAGAAGCCACTTTCCATGAATTGAAGATCTGGGTGTCCAGGAGAGCTAAGACAGCTAGAATTCATGGTGCAACGTCCCAAAGAGGAGAGTGCTACAGAGAAAAATAATAAAATAATTCTGGAGGTCTGGAGATAGTTCCCTTTGAGTATTCAGTTGAGAGCCTTTCAGTGCATATATATGGAAAATCACTCAACACGTGGAAGGAGCCACTATGAAGAATGCTAAGGAACAATACCTTGATGCCTGCACAAGGCCAGAAATAGTGTATGTTCTGAAAAAACAGATTAGAATACTTCATAATTCACAGTGCATGAATTAAAACACAGAGAAAGATTCTATTAGCACTGAGGAAAAATTAACCTTGTGTAAGCACAGGTCTGGTCCCATCTGACAAAGGACAAAAGCAAGGCTTAAAAGGATCAAACAGTTTCCAATTTATTTGACCATGTCTCAGATTAAAGCTCAAGAATATTTATAGAAATATAAAAATATCTGGCACTGAACAAAGGTCAAATTCACAATGTTTGACATTGGATCAAAAAATAACAGGCTTGCAAAGAAGCAGGAAAATACAGCCTATATGAGAAAAAAAATAATTAATTAAAATTTACTCAGAAATGACTCTGTTGATAGTATGCAAGAACATTAAAAGTTTTTATCACTATATTTCAATGTTCAAGAAGCTAGATGAATGATATAACATGATAGTATTTGCATGGAAATGACAATTAGATGAAAAATATATTGGATGATATTAATATCACATTAGGCATTACAGAAGAATATGTAGCAATAGAGATTTTTCAGATGGAAACACACATAAAATATTTAAGGAGGGAGTGTCAGAAAAAGACTTTGAAAAAAGAATGCCTGAAAATATTCTAAATTTGTTTAAAACAATAAATGTGCAGATCTAAGAAGCTCAACAAAACCCAATGAACAAAATCTAAACTAATAAAAATCAGCGATAAAGAAAGAATCTTAAAAGTAGTCAAATATTAAGAACATTTTATACATATAGAAACCGAGATAAGGATGATAGATTTCTTGTGAGAAAGAATGCACCCTAATCGAGAGTGGGGCAATGCCGTTAAAGTTCTGAAATTTAAAAAAAAGCTATCAACTGAAAATTAAAAATGAAGGTAAAATAAAACCTTTTCAGACATCCAGTAGTAAAAGAATTCATCAGCAGCAGATCTGAATGTCAAGGAATGTTAAAAGAAGTCTTTTAAGAAAAGAAATAATACTAGATAGAAATCAGTTTTATACAAAGAAACATAGACCATTAGGAATGATAATTTCTGGGTAAATACATAGTCTATTTTTAATTATTTAAATTTTAAAAAGAAAATCAATTTTTAAAAGTAAAATAATAACAGTAATAGAATATTAACAAGTTTATATTTATATAGAAGTATAATTATGAAGAAGTATGACAATACTACAAAATCTAGGAGAGGATATTGAAAAACTGCTGCTTTAAGGATCTCAAACTATATGTGAAGTAGTATACTATCACCTAAGCCAGCAGTACTCAACCTGTGGGTCGCGACACCTTTGGCAGTCAAACGACCCTTTCACAGGGGTCGCCTAAGACCATCCTGCATATCAGCTATTTATATTACGATTCATAAGAGTAGCAACATTACAGTTATGAAGTAGCAACGAAAATAATTTTATGGTTGGGTCACAACATGAGGAACTGTATTTAAAGGGCCAGAAGGTTGAGAACCACTGATCTAAGCTAAACTAAAGATATGTACTTTAACCTTAAAACAACCACTAAAATAACACACAAACAGTGAATCAAATACACTAACAAAGGACATAAAATGAAATTATCATAACTGGTCAATCAAAAGAATGTAGAAAAAATAAAAAATAAATAACAAATAAAAAACATATAACATTGTATTGGGATATGTGGTGTGTGTGTGTGGGGGGGGGGGGGGGCGGGATTGGCTCATGCAATTATTAAGGAAGTTCAGAACCCAGGACAACTGGTGGTATAGTCCCAGTCTGAGCTCAGAGGTCTGGGAACTGGGAGACCCAAACGTGTAAGTTCTAGTCCAAGTTGCATCCCCAAAATTCAAGGTTTGTTTAACATTTGCAAGCCAATTTAATTCATTATAATAACAGAATAAAAAAGAAAACAATATATGGTCATCACAATATATTCAGAGAAAGTATTTGACAACATTTGATATTTGTCATCTATTTATGAAGACAAAATATTTATGATAAAAGTAGAGGCCCGGTGCATGGGTAGGGTCCCTAGGCCTAGCGGGCAGTCAGGGCTCAAGGCCTTCTGGTTGCCAGCCAGCCAGGGCCTTCCTCATTCTGTGCCGCCCCCTGGTGGCCAGTGGACGTCATAGCAAGCAATCAAACTCCCGGTCTCCCAGTTGAACTCCCAAGGGGACACTTTGCATATTAGCCTTTTATATAAATAGATATGTTAGTGTGAAAGGAACACAGAGAATTTTTATTTGTTTTTTAATTAAAATGTGTTTGTTTGTTTTTAAATTTAAGAGAAAGCCTTAACCAGTTTGGCTCAGTGGGTAGAGAGTCGGCCTTCAGACAGAAGGGTCCCAGGGTCGATTCCAGTCAAGGGTATGTACCTTAGTTGCGGACACATCCCCAGTAGGGTGTTGAGGAGGCAGCTGATCGATGTTTCTCATTGATGTTTCTAACTCTCTAACCCTCTCCCTTCCTCTCTGTAAAAAATCAATAAAAAATATTTAAAAAAATAAATTTAAGAGAAAGAGAAACACTCATGCAAGAGAGAAACCATCAGCTGTCTCCCAACAGGAGATCATGCATGTGTCATAACCTGGAATCCAATCTCATTTCACTGTATGATACTCAACCAACTGGGCCGCACCAGCCAGGAAAAGATCATTTTTATGACAAATCTAAGTTAACATCATACTTAATCTTATAGGACTGACTTTTCCTCCTACTAAAATCAGGAATGAATACCTAGTCTCACGAATGCATTTCAATATTGTTCTGGAAGCTTCAACAAATGCAATAAGGTAAGAAAAAAATAATATAATGCATCCAGATTTAAAAGTAAGATATAAAATTGTGTGTATTTATAAATGACTCGATTATTTATATAGAAAATTCCATGGAACCTACAGCAAAAACTTTTAGAACTAATAAGTGAGTTTACCAACATTACAAGATACAAAGTCAATCCAAAAAGTCAATTGTATATCTAGGAACCAACAACTTAACAATCTCACATCAAGATAAAAAAATTCTTGCACCTATATCTGACAAAAGATGCACAAGACCTAAAAACTATAAAATATTGCTGATAGAAATTAAGAAAAACTCTGGTCATGGATTGGAAAAATTTAATATTGTTAAATGTCAATTCTACCAAATTTATCTATAGATCTAATGAAATTCTAATAAAAATTACAGCAGAACAGTTAGGGGAAGAAATATAATATTGGAAACTAGCTATAATTATAAGAAAATATTAATCATGCTCTGTTAACCGTGATGGTTCTGTTCTGATTAGAGAAAGCATATTCTTACCTGGATAAGAGTTGTATGCGCTGCCCTGGGACATGGGAGCTAATGTTGGAATGTTGTCCATCCTTCTTTCCTGAGAACTGCCTATCATTATGGAAAGATTTACACAACCTCCTGGCTGAAACAATCTAGTCCCGAAGGCACCCACTCTTTACAACCCACAGCCCCTACTGCCTGTAATCAGGTCCCAGGGCGCCCAGAGGTACCGCCCTCTGCGAAAACCCCCCCTCCCCCAGCCAGCATGACTTGTAACCTGTAATGATTGTCCAGAGCTTACTTTCCTATGCCTGTAATTCCAACTTTCCCATGTAATCTTTGTCCTTATACCCAATATAAGTGTTAGGGTCACCAAAGGAGGAATGCACGAGGCCAAGAAGGGTAAAGAATTATGAATTTATTAGGTCATCTGGAAACCCAAATGGGCTGATCCCCCAAATGACACCAGCCCCCAAAGATGGGGAGTCAGAGGTTTTTAAAGGACTCTAGGTGGGCTTTTTCTGGGCGGAGAATTCTCTGTGCAGGTCTGGATTCTGGGGAAGTTTGGAGGGGAGAGATAATGGTCTTAGCACGTGGAATGTGGTCTAAGTAAGTGGAATGTCCATTTGGAAGTGGCTTAAAGGTCAGTTCCCAGAGGAGGAGGTATCGATTCAATTATTTGATTAGAACTAACAATAAGCAGCTGGCTTATGGGGCGAGGGAGAGCAGATTTCTGTGGATGACCTGCTGCTCTCCCATACGGCCGGCAGTATTGGAATAAATGCTCATATATAGTTCAACCCTGTCTCTGCTTAATTGGCTCAAGTAGTGACAGGCAGCCCAGACCTCTTGCTTTTCTGGTTACAGAACTTTTGTAGAAATTTAGAAATTGATTCGTAAAAAAATGCAAACAATTTTGGGAAAAAAAACAAAGCTGGAGAACTTACACTAACCAGGTTCAAACCTTAGTATAAAGTTACTATAATCAAGACAGTTAGTGTTGACATCAAATTAGACAATAGATCAATGAAATAGAAAAGCAGGAAATATGTATTAAAACATAATGTATGGACTGAATGTGACACCCCCCCCCCAAATTTATATGTTGAAGCCTTAACCCCCATATGTCTGGGGGATAGGGCCTATGTAAAGGTAATTAAGATTAAATTAGGTCATAAAGATATAAGAGGCATCAGAGAGCTCAAAGACAGCTGCCTGCGAGCCAGGAGGGGAGCTCTCACCAGAAACGGATCAGCTGGAAACTTGATCTTGGTCTTCTAGCCTCCAGAACTATGAGAAAATCAATTTCTGTTATTTAAGTCACCAGTCTAAGCTATTTTGTAGGGCAGACTATATAACATACATAATGAACAAAGTAATCTCAATCTATGCCTTATATCTAAAAATTAACTCGGTGGATTATAGACTTAAATGTGAAATCTCAAATTGTAAAACTTCTAGAAGAAAACATGAGAGAAAATACTTTACAACTCTGAGTTAGGAAAAGATTCTTTACATACAACACAAAAGGAAAAGCCATGTAGAAAAGAATTGATAAATTGACTTCATCAATTTAAAGAACTCCTAGTCTTACAAAGAACAGTCAAGAGAATGAAACACAAGCCAGAGATTGAGAGAAAATATATATCTGATAAAGGATTTGTATTCTGTATTGTGATAGGCTTTTTATTACCATAATAAAAGTTGGGGGGTTAATTTGAATGAATTACATTTAAGTGAATTCATCTTTGATCCTAGTATCTTGGGTAATTACTTTTAAAACTGCTTATGCATTGATCAACATCAAATTCATTGGCAAAAAATAATCAATTCCAGTCTCTGACTCCTGTGTCACCTTCGGTGATAGTTCAAAGATTACTACTGAAAGGGTTCTGCAATCACAATTGCCAACGTTTGTAAGTGCCCTGGTGAAGAGTGACATGAAGAAATGAGACCTCAGAGGGCAGGCTCAGCAAGTTTCATCATCACCCACAACATTGCTTTTTTATTTTATAAGATTTTGGAACAGATCGTCTCTAGATGCCTTTCTAATTTCAGATACTATCTTTTTGGAATATCACAAAGAGTGCTCATCTATTGTGGTGATTCCATTTAGTTACCTTTGCTCCTAGACACCATCAGATCCATGTTTAACTCCCCTGAAGAGAAGGCCGTGTTGGGCACAGTGGGTGAAATCAGCCAAAGGGGTGCATAACGAACCACTTTGGCTGGGGCCGCTTCATTGACCCCATGATCTCATTTATGGAAGCTGTTGGCTGGCTGCAATTTTTAATCCCTGTACCATTCCCTCTTCCTTATTCCTTAAATCTTCCTCTTCTGATCTTTGCTTTGATAAGCAACATCTCACTGCATCTGCACTGCTAGAACCAAAGTTATTCTTTTAGTACATCCATCCTTAGGCATGTACATGAGGTCTGACAGTATTTATCTGCAAGCAGAACTCATGGTCAGATGCATATGTGTGAGCCTATCTGTTATAACGGTCCCAGTTTGATCATCCTGTGTAAAAAACCCAGCCTCCTCTGTCCTTTATCCCAAGCCCCTATGGAGTGAGCAAACTGGAAATTCAGTTTTCCTTAACAGACCACCTTGAACACAATGTTCACTCAAAGAGCGTTTGCTGCTCCTTAGCTGATAATGAAAACAGAAACTGGGCTCAACTCACACCCTAGCCATTGCTTTCAATTTGCCAACACATGCGGGCTCTGCAAGAGCAGTTGATAAGTGATAGGACTGAATTAGGTGTCCCCTCCTTGATAGAAATTTTAATGAAGTGGGTAATGAACCAAAGGTAGAGAGAATCAGGCAGAAAGAGAACTAGATGCATGAATAGTTTGGAAAACATATAACCCATCAGACTGATAATGCATTGACTAAATCAGTGAGTGTTTGGTATATTTCTAAGCAATGAATATTTTTAATGGGGTCATTGCTGTTCTTTTAAAAAGAACAAAGCCAGAGAAATAGGCCCTCACGATTTTAGAAAATTGGTAATTATTTAGGTCTTCTTTCCTGCGAATAACTAATTTCCTGGAATGTTAGAATGTGGTATTTTCTAAATGCTAGAACCTCAGAGCCTACTAGAGAAAGCAGGACCTTGAAATTGTCAAGGATACCTTTTTAGCTACATTTAGGTCCACCCGCCATTCATCTGGACTGTTAACACAAATAGTGAGGTGTCAAATTGGCTGATATACTGGTGTGGCTGTGTAGCAAGAGTTAAACTGAGGAGGAAACTGGTCTTGCAAGGCGTGTCAGGCCATAGAAACTGTGAATAATGCACTGCCCTGGGGAGGGGGAGGTCGTTATCACTGGCCCCAGGACAGATCACTGGATATGGCCTGGGGACCCCCAACACCTGGGGGCCTTCCTGTAAGCCCATGAAAGGGGGCGGAGCTATATCTGCAAGACAAAGACCCCAGCAGGATATATATAGACAGGCTCTCTGCATGTTCCTTCACTCTGATTTGGAAATTATTCCCGGAATCCACTAGTGTTAATAAACAGGGTCCCTGCCTTTCTTTAGGAAGCGTGCTTGGTATTTCTTAGGTCTTCTGTATCAAAACTGTGGGTGACTAAAATGCAGAGGAAATATATAGAGAATCCACTTATTTTTGGAAGTTTGTTATTAACAGCCTTTATTTGCATGCTGCTATTTTCAAAGTCTGCTTCTTTTTAGCTGGAAGACTCAAATGAATCATGAAAGTTTTACAGTATATATATATACATAATGAAATTTCCATAATTTATATACATAAATATATATAAATATACATATATACATATATATAAACTTTGATATATATTTAAAATAAAACAATTCATCTTGGAAACAAAAGAGGGAATTAAAATATAATTTTATTTAACTTGCTTTAGCTTATAGGCCATGTGGCATAGTGGAAAGAACATGGTCTTTTGGAATAACAAAGGCATCAATTTCAACCAGTTTTGCTACTTATAAACTGTACAACACTGAACAAGTAGCAATCTCTGAGACTCAGTGTCCTCGTGTACAAATTGGAGTTAATTCCCTTTCCATCATTCTATACAGTGCATCCCCCCCAAAAATGTATGGACACTTTGAGATTATAAAGTCAGTGTTTATTAACATACAGTTCATTTTCAAATTTTAAAAGAATCTACAGAAATGAGTGTGTATACATTTTTGGGGGATACCTATATTTTTTAAAGATTAAATTAGTTAATACTGTATAGGTCAGGGTCCTCAAACTACGGCCTGCAGGCCACATGCAAATACAAATATTGTATTTGTTCCCATTTTGTTTTTTTACTTCAAAATAAGATATGTGCAGTGTGCATAGGAATTTGTTCATAGTTCTTTTTTAAACTATAGTCCGGCCCTCCAACTGTCTGAGGGACAGTGAACTGGCCCGCTGTTTAAAAAGTTTGAGGACCCCTGGTCTAGGTAAAAGACCTGGGTTTGTTTTTTTAAAAAACCCATAAACTAGAGAGTAGAAACAGTAGAGATAAAAGGATCCAGAAAAAGCCCTGGCCTGTATTTTTCAGTGTGTATTTTCCATGCTCAGAAGGGTCTCAGGTTTGATTCCCATCAAGGGAACCTACCAGGTTTGCAGGTTCGATCTCACCTGAGGGAAGCAATCAATCAATGTGGGTACATCAACGTCTCTCTGTTTCCCTTTCTTTCTCCTCCCTCCCTCTCTTCCCCTCTCTCCTAAAAATCAATATCCTCAGGAGAGCATTAACAAAACAAACAAAACAAAACAAACAAACAAACAAAAAGAAATCCAGAACGTTTGTTCCCATTGCCTGATTGGAGAGACAATAGGGGTGATGCTTTTCTAAAAACAACTCATAGAAGCTAGATAGAACAATGGTGAACGCATTACTCATCAATATGTATTTACTAGAAATACTATTCTGTCGAGAGCAGAGTCTATTTTTTGTTGTTGTTGGCTTTGATTTATTGATACATTCAGTTTTCTGAGGTTTGTGGGATAAATACAGAAACATGCTGTTCTAGTCTCCTCTTGGATAAACAAAGAACCAGTTAGTAATGTGTAAAGGCAGTGGGGGAGGGGGCCAGGTCATTCTTTAATTTAACAGTCAAGAAAAAGAAAACTGAGGCAGACTGTTAAAACACTTGCTGTACAAGAATCCTTTCAGGAAACATTTTCTTTACTTAAATATAGTATGTTTTCATTGATTTGAGAGAGAGAAACATCCATCAGAGACAAACAGCAATGGGCTGCTTCCTGCATGCCCCCTACTGGGGGTCAAGTCAGCAGCCCTAGCGTGTGCCCTGACCGGGAATCAACTGGTGACCTTTCAGAGCACAGGATACAGCCAATCAACTGAGCCACACAGGCCAGGGCAGGAGGCATTCTCAAAACAGATCTTTTATCCCAGTCCCAGAATGCCAAAGCAGGGGGATGGCCCAAGTGTCTAAACTTGAACACTCTTCCGGGTTAATCTTGTGTTAGGATTTCAAACAGATACCCAAAACAACAGGAACACATTTTAGAAGGTTCATAGAAAAGCATAAAGCTATAAAAGGAAGATAGATCCAGAACAGTGGTTTTCAACCTTTTTCATCTCATGGCACACATAAACCAATTACAGTGAAGCCTTGACTTACAAGTGTCCCGACTATCAAGTTTTTTGAGATACCAGCTGTCTCTCGGCTGATTTTTTGCATTGAGTTGATAGAGTAATTTGAGTTAACGAGCTCCTTAACGAGCTCGGTCTCAGAACGAATTAAACGCGTAAGTCAAGGCCCCACTGTACTAAAATTCTAAGGCACACCAAAATATATATTTTTTGCTGATCTGACTAAAAGTAGGTATAATTTTGATTCATTCACACCAGACAGCTATTGTTCTGTTGGCTGTTGCTTTATTTACTTGGTAATTTATTTACTGTATATGGGAAAAGAGGTCAAGTATTGCATGTCTTAAAAATTTTTGCCACACTCTGAATGAAAATCACTGATCTAGAGGAATCGGGGATTTTCAAACTGGATTTGGATGAGGAAGAAAAGTGGGAGGTCTAGAAAGAGACTGAGCCTTTCTGAAATGGATGGGAATGCCCTTCAGTTATTTTTAAGCCTTTCTGAGGTAAAGTTGCTCTTCAGGCCCTCCAAGAGTTCCCAGCCCAGGGCAGGAACCTGGAAAGCAGAGAGCACCACTCATTGAATATATAGACTAGTGACGTTGATTTTTAAATGAAAGTCATATAAACATTTTTAAATATTTTATTAAACTTTGTTTTATTATGAAACAGGAATTTTAGGACAGGTTTAGGAAATTTTAGAAACTAAGGGGACCACGGAGGAAGCACAGGGCTGCAGAGCAGCAGAAGGTCTATTTCAGCAGAAGGTATATTTCCATAGAATAGGGGAGCTGAAAAGTGGCAACAGGTACATTTCCATACAATAAGGGAGCTGGGAAAAGCGGGAGGTCTATATTTACAAAAATACAGGGAAGGAAGCCCTTCATCCAGAAAGAGAAGAAGAAAGCCCAAAAGGAATAATAAAACAATAAGGAGGTGGGGGGGACCTCACATGCGACCTGTGAGGTTCTACCTTTGAGCCCAGGAGTTACTATAGTAACCAGTCTAAGGGAATAGTGACCAATCAGAGGGGATATCAAGGCACCTAGAAATGCAGTCTTTATAAGCCATAGGGAAAAGGAACTCAGTGGGATCCTTTCCCTTTCCCCATGTGGGAGTCTGTACTTGTCCTTCAACAAATCTCCACCTTTGCTATACCATCTTCTGTCCCTGGATTCATTCTTCTACTCCAGTGGACAAAGAATCTGGGTTCCATTCCAAAAATTCCATATCAAATATTTTCCATGAAAAATAGAAATTCATAAAGAAACAGTAAATGTACACTTATAAGGTAAAGATTTCTGAGTGAACCCTAATGAAGGGTTCGATGGTACAATGGAGAGAAAATGTTGGATTAAAATGGGAGGATGTGATGAAAGGTTTTGTACTTTCAGTCCCACCCCTGGCCTCCAGGGAAGGGAGAGGGGCCAGAGGTTGAATCAATTGCCAATGGCCAGTGATTTAATCGGTCATACCTACCTAATGAAGCCTCCAAGAGAACCTTAAGGGACCGGTTTCAGAGAGCTTCGGGTTGGTGAGCACATGGAGACTTAGGGAGAGGGGCGTGCTCAGAGAGGACATGTAAACGGCCCCCTTCCTCATGCCTTGCCTGGATATCTGTCCCATCTGGCTGTTCCTGAGTTACATTCTTTTATAATAAACCAGTAACTTAGTAAAAATAAGTTATAGGCATTCAAAATCAGAATCTGTCCCTTACTACCTGTGTGGACTTTGAAAAAGTGTTTTCATTGCTCCCCCCTTCTGTTTTCACATTAGTAAAATTTGGATAATAGTATCTTTTCTTTCTACCTCAAACAAAACCCATGAGAAGTGTAAGTGCTTTAAAACTGAGACGTCATTAAAAAGTGATTGAAAAGCATCAAAAACATAAAATAATAGTTGAACTTGCCAGCATAAATTTGACCTGGAACTTTTTTTCAGCAACTCGGTGTTACTTCCCCAAGCTCCAAAGTTAGAACGGTCTGAAAGGAGTTTTAAACTGCTATGACTCTATTTCTCTTAAACAATTACCAAAACAGTATTTTCTATAGACTGCTAGAGCTTGAATTTGTTGGCATTCTGCAGAAGGCTGACTGAACATCAAACACTGACATCTGCTCCTGCGTGAGCATCCCATGTGGAGACAAACAGCTCCCGGCACTGCTCTTTTTGATCATCTCTCACTCTGGTGAAACTAGGCTTTTCCGCTCCTTTGAAAGCTGACCGAAGTTTCTTTAAAAAGGGTCCATTAATACTTATGGATGAGTTTTAATTGGGAATTAGCATTTCATTCAGGGCAAGAGCTCACCTTCTTGGACTTTTGTGTGCTGCAGGCAAAAACCTTCTCTGAAGTCAGTGAAACAAGCATGCCCCCAGGTCTTTCCCACCTTGCTCTGACACCATTGCGGGCAGCTCCATTCCACGAGCATGTTTTTATTTTTATTTGCTGCTTAGTTTTTCATCTTTCTGATCCAAAGTGATGTCCACAGAAAGCTCCCCTCCCTGGATCATATCTTAGATATAGCATTCCAAACAATATACCAGCTCTAAATACTGACTTCTCTCAACACTACTACCAGTCCTTCCAGCATATATTCACTCCCTGGAGACTTTTTCCTTTTTCATTTGTTTGTTAAATGAACTTTTAAATTTTAGAGTAGTTTAGGTTTATAGAAAAATGGTGAAGCGAGTACAGAGAGTTCTCAAATACCTCACATCTGCTTTCCCCTATTATTCATATGGTAAATTTTTTCAATTAATGAGCTAATACTTATACATTATATATATAATACTTTGGGCTCCATTCTCTCACCTTATCCTACTTTCTTTCCCCAGTCTGCACCTCATCCCCAATTACTTAGTTTTTACTTTGTCTGCCAAATGAGTTACTATTCATAAATACGCTTTCTACCCCAAAGCTTTTACCTGTTATTTTCTCCTTGGTCTGTAGACTTTATAATTTTCATATTAGTTTACTACCATAATAATGAGATTTGGGGAAAAAGACAAAATAAACAAGCATGCTCAATCTGCCATGCTTTATCAAAAATGTCAGTGAGATTTAGAAAATCCTGCCTTCTCAGATCAATCCTTGTATTTAATCACCTATTTCTTTCCAAACTTCCCGAGTCCACCATCATAGCTAGACTGAAGACCAGCATCTAGAATGAAAAGAACTTTTGTCTTGGGAGCCCAAAAGACCTCGATTTGGATCTTAGTTCTTCTGTCTACAGTTATATAATATCAAAATTGGAATTTTAAGCTTAAAACAATAGAAATTATTTCATTTATATTTCTGTAGGTAAGAAATCCAATATAAACATTGTGGTAGGGTCACACTCCCTCAGAAACTCCAAGAGGGATTCCATTTTTTTATCTCTTTTAGCTTCTCCATTTCTTCTCTTATGGCTGCATTGAAAGAATAAAAGAATGTTACAAACTGCACAGGCCCAGCTGCCAGGCCTAGCTGCCCGTTTTATCTCAACTCCCTAGGCTTCCCCCACTAGAGATAGGAACAGAGAGAATGACGCCCTCCCTAAGGCTGTTTCAGGAGATAGCCCCAACAAAGGGCAGGCTGAGTAAACCGGGCTTCAATCAACCTTGAGATAAACAGGTTGTGAAAACACGAGGAGGAATGCCCTATCAAGACAGGAACCAGACCCCTTTGAAATCTCTTTGTTCTCCTCTCCCCCTCCTGCATGCCACCCCCTCCCTGATGTGTGATTTTTGCATATAAATAGCTGAAAAACCGCTTGCTGGGGGCCCAACTCCTCTACTCCTGCGTGAGTGAGTACGGGTTGAGCCCCAGTGCGCGCTGGAATAAAGCCTCATGCCGTTTGCATCAAGTGACGTCTCCTCTGGTTGATTGGGGTCGCTGTCGGTCGGTGGGACAGAGCGAGGGTCCCCCTGCGGGGTCCTCACATTTGGGGGCTCGTCCGGGATCAGACGGCCACCCCTCATCCGCGGAGCCGACCTTGGAGGTAAGGAGGGCCCCGAGTTGTTTGTCTTTGTCTTGTGTTTGTCAAGCGGTCTGGATTTGAGTGCGCACTTTCGTTTTCGGTTTGGCAGCCGTTCGGCAACTCGTGAGAGTGGCCGAACAGTGGTCGGTAGACGTGCCTGGAGGACCACAGGTTGCAGCCCTGGGGGACGCCCCAAGGGTGGTGGAGAGCCAGGGACGCCTGGTAGTCTCCTTTAGTAAGGGCGCTGATCGGCTTCAGCTGTTGGATCAGAGATTGTCAGGATCACGCCCGTCTGATTCCGCTACGTGTTTGTGGCAGACGAGGAGGGGGAAGTGGGTCCTCGTGTCTGCAACTTCTGTGTTATTTGTGTTTTTGGTGGCATACGAACTGACTATGGGACAGACTCAGTTTTTCTTCCGCGGGGTCGGAAGGCTGTTCTTAGGTGTCTTTGTTTGTTTGTTTGGTGTCTGTGTTCTTTTGTTTGATTTTGTGGACTCACTGGACGGACGCTATGGGACAGACTCTAACTACTCCTTTAAGCATTATGGTCGTTTTAAAGTCAAGGGCTGGGTCAAACCTGCTTGCCAGCCTCAGGTGTGGTTTTCCAGAACTGCTGAGAACTTGGGACCTTGAAGCTTACTGAATTCAAATGATAAAAAAACTTATGTCTTGCATTTTTGAAGGTTATTCTTAAAAATGTTACTGATTGAGAAAAACTGTGTGTTGTGGTGGCTAAATGCCTTTGCTGAATGAATGTCTGGTGAAAGTGTGCGAGTGTGGAGGGAGGGGGCCTGCCCTCTCCTCTCCTTTGTGTGGCTCCACAACTTTGGTCAGGCAGGTACCTGAGTGAAAATCTGTGAAAACAGGTCACCCCTCTCTTGTCTGTCTCTCATCACCGATCATCATGAGGTCGGGACAAAGTAAACCTGTTGTTCTTAATTACATGTTGAAAAATTTTTTAAAGGAATACAATAGAGATTGTAAAATTAAAATGAATGCTAAAACACTGAGGAAGCATGAGTGAACAGCTGTTTGTTTGTGTGGAACTAGCCAATTTGCTACCAAAAGGGAGGACTGGATGCAGTCTTAACTCCTCCGGTAGGTTCTCACCAAAACATTGGTCAAGAATTCTGTTCTGGGACATGGGTGCCAGGAGTGCCCCCACGCCCGTCTGGGGAGTTGGGCATTGTTTTGTTTATCTGCTCAGCTTCAGTCTGGGCTAGTCTACTGAGAGCGTGAATACGAGTGTTTATCTATTTTGGCTGCTCATTACTAGTCTGTGTAAAGTGAAAGTTACTTTGATTTATTTTGCATTTCTGTTAATTCATCTGGCTGAACGTTTGGACTGGACCCGCGGTGGGCTGCAAGAATCTCTAGCAGTTCTCAGAGTCTTTTGCTCGCCACTACAGAAGGAATCAGCCCACTTAGTTAATATAAATTTCTGTCTATCAGTTGCTCTTTGCTCTTACCTGGGTTGTAAATCGCTGTAATTCCAAGATTGCTTAGTTCTGAGATTGCTTATAAAAGAGTAAAAGAAAAAATCTGTGAGGAAAAGCAGCCTGGGCTGAGAGAAGTGGGGGGGTTGGCAGTTATGCTGCTGGCTGCAAACCTAACAGGTCTTATCAATGAACTTCAAGGTTACAAAAAGTAACTGTAAGCACAGTCTTTCTCTGCCCTGGTTTATTCTTTTAACCCCTCCAATGCTGAATCAGACCGATACCTGTTCTTAGTTTTATCACAAAAGGTCTAGATATATCTTAAGAGTAAAAGTACATTTAAAATATGTTCATAAATATTAATTTAAAATTGCCGAATGTTCACCTTTGGTAATCATTAAAGGATTAAGGTTTCTAAGAATAAAATAAAACAACAACTGAACTCCCGCTAGAAAAGTGGAGGAGGAACAAAGCTAGAATCCACAGCCCCCCTGGTGATTTAGAACTGTTTGCCAGGTAGACTCAGCCCCTGAGAGCCAGGTCAAAGAAAGGGGGGGCTGAATGCCTGAGCTGCCCGCAAGGCCCGGAAGCCCCTGGTGGAGAAGAGGCGTGTGCACAGTCAAGGAGAGCCTACAGGAGCTGCAGCAGCTGCTGGCGGGCACCTGCGGGGCAGAGCTTGTGGGCGCGAGCAGCTGCAGGCAGAAGCCAGTGAGCGTTTCGCTGCCGGCTACTTCCAGTGAACCCCTGCTTGAGTCCATACCACTGCAAAAGGGCAGCGGCTTTCCGGGATTTGCTGGGGGACGCTCTGGCTGGGCCCCTGGGGACTCGGTATGGGTAAAGAAGTTCACAACCCCAGGACTCACCCCAACTTGAAAAGGACTATACCTGCAGAAAATTGTATAATAGACTCAGATGATGCCTGCATCTTCATAAACATGGCTTCAGAAAGACAAGGACAATTTTACCTTATATAGAAAGGTCAAAGTGTGGACTTTAGTCACCTCCCTAAAACGTTTGTATAGCCCTGCCATATCTCATGTTTAGTAGCAGAGGATTTGACTGCCTGAAGAGGCCATGATGCCAATATTATGTTATTATGTTTCATTGTATTAATGTGTTGTATTAACCTTCAATTCTCTTACAGGTTTAAATGCAGCTGTAACTGGCAAATATCCAGTCTCCCACACTGAGGAATATTGCTATAGCTATGTGTTAGCTGTCCTGGAAGGGGACTATGTGGGGTGAACTCCAAAAGTAAAGGGTGTCTAGCTGCCAAGAGGGCAGGTGCCCAACTGGGCAAAGGAGAATACCCATCAGGTTTTAGTCTCTATCGAGAGACAGTTGACAGTTGGCAGCCTGTATACTATCTTGTGGGCCTGTGTGACCATGCCCATGTCAGAGGTGACACAAAACCTCAACTGTAGAAAACTGGGAAAAGCCTGTTTGGAATAGAAGGTCTAAGGCATGGTTATGCATTTTTTAAGGACATAGAAAGAAGGTTTAAAGGCTAATTTGAAAGCATGAAATTTAAAAAGGTTGTATATGTGATAAGAAGGAGAAGAGAAATGTTAAAAGAAAATTAATCAAATGATACAGGCCAGTAAGTCAGAAAGAGTAAATAATTTACATTCTGCCTCCCTAAACAGAGGGTAAATAGTTATGCCAAAGTACTTAGGGAAAATGATAAAAGAGCAGTAACAAGAAAAATCAGAAGATCTTAGAGCAGATCAGTATGTTTTTCTCCTTATATAATTCCTCTGAAATTTGGCAATGCTTAATAAGTCATGGCAATACATTTCTTTGCATAAATTCAATAAGACCAGTTTCCAGTAGTGGTTTTATTTAATGAAAACTTTGACTGGAGTATCATGTTTTAAAGAGTTCTGTCTGAGCTCTGAAGACTTGAAGTCAATAAAAGTGCCACAGGAAAAGCCTGGTATCCTGCTTGGGAGCCCTGAAGATGGCTGGCGCTGAAGCGTCAGGCCCATGCCCTACCATCACTGGCGGTTGGTAAGAGTAGAAGGGGAGCAATAAGGATGCCTCTGCATCCCTGCGGAACCCCATACACTCTGGGCCGCAATGAGTAGAAGGGCTACTGAGATGGGCCTTAAAGCCTAGAGCGTGGGCTCAGGTGGAGTTGCTACAGGTGAGGGATTCACCTAACGCAGCAGATACAGCAGGCAGGCCTGATGGCAGCTGGATGGCTTGGCTTCCTGGCCCTACGGGGCACATTAAGATTCAATCATGAAATTCCAGCACAGGTAGTCAGTTACCATTCTTGTTGTGTTTATGCAAACATCAGGCCAAATTGAATACAGTAGATAAATTGGTCTTGATTTGGCTTTTTGATAGCCATAGAGGAGTTTTAAGAAGAAAAATCCCATTTCAACAGAGGTTATTAAAACTGAAATGTTTTCTTTTCCTCCCACCAGACCATTGTTACAGTTTGTCTCTGCCAGGTCACAAGCCCACCTCCTTCTGTGCCCAGGCCTCATCGTCCCTCTGACAGATAGCAAGGATCTCTTGGCTCTGAGAGAAACTTCTGTCCCTCCTCAGCACGAAGCAGCTACAGAAGAGAATTCAACGCCCATTTTCCCTGAAAGAATTCAGAGCCAGGATCCTTGAGGTAATATAGTAAGCAGTTAGACAGACATGAGCAGAGCAAGGACGATGGGCCAACTGGCACTGACTCCCCAGAAGCAGGAGGGAACTAGGCTGCAGACAAAGCAGCCCAGGAGGCTGCCCTAAAACCAGTGGGGCCTTTACAGATTCTAGTGACTCTTCCAGACCCTGTACTACTCATCTCACCCGTTTACTCAAGTTCTTTCAGGCTTTACAGTCTACCCAGAAAGCAGACCAGAAGCACGTCCAAGATGATCTGCCTGTATCCGGTTCATCCCTTCCAACCTGGTGACACTGTTTGGGTAAAGAAATTTGCCACCCAATGACTGAAAGGACCACCCCCATGGCAGTCAGGTCGACGGGATCCCGACGTGGCTTCATCACACCCGGCTTAAGACAGCCCAGGCAAAATAGAGAAGTCCAGGACTCAGTGGACCCTCATATCCACCCTTATGGGTCCTCTTATTATATTGCTTTTAATTCTTACTCTTGGGCCCTGTATCTTAAACCGACTGGTCACCTTTATCAGAGAAGGAATAAGTGCTGTGCAGGTACTAGTGCTCAGGCAGCAATACCAGTCTCTCCGCCAGAGAGATAGTTTCGAAAAGGAATGTCTAGAGACAGAAGTTCCATGATTAGAACTTACCAAAAAGCAAATGGGGGAATGAAAGAATAAAAGAATGTTACAAACTGCACAGGCCCAGCTGCCAGGCCTAGCTGCCCGTTTTATCTCAACTCCCTAGGCTTCCCCCACTAGAGATAGGAACAGAGAGAATGACGCCCTCCCTAAGGCTGTTTCAGGAGATAGCCCCAACAAAGGGCAGGCTGAGTAAACCGGGCTTCAATCAACCTTGAGATAAACAGGTTGTGAAAACACGAGGAGGAATGCCCTATCAAGACAGGAACCAGACCCCTTTGAAATCTCTTTGTTCTCCTCTCCCCCTCCTGCATGCCACCCCCTCCCTGATGTGTGATTTTTGCATATAAATAGCTGAAAAACCGCTTGCTGGGGGCCCAACTCCTCTACTCCTGCGTGAGTGAGTACGGGTTGAGCCCCAGTGCGCGCTGGAATAAAGCCTCATGCCGTTTGCATCAAGTGACGTCTCCTGTGGTTGATTGGGGTCGCCGTCGGTCGGTGGGACAGAGCGAGGGTCCCCCTGCGGGGTCCTCACAGCATCATTCCAAATTTTGTCTTCATCTTCACAGAGCCATCTCCCCTGTGTGTAACTTTTTCTGCCTCTCTATTATAAAGATACTTGTGAACTCTCATCTCAAGATGCCTAACTTATTTATCTGCAAAGACCCCTTTTCTTCCCCCAATCTACTACAGTAGGTGTGTCAACTGGCATTGGTTTACAAAAAAACAAGAATTGATGCCAGTTGTCTTAGAAGAGCAGGAATCTATTGCAGGGTGACACTGAAAGCTCATTTCATTGGAGACCAGGTTAGTTTTGAAAATGGTGAACAAAAGGATGGGTGCCCAGAAGCCAAGCAGTAGGGATATTCTGCTCTGAGACAATGTCACTGTGGAAAAATTGTAATGAAATATTTGTCTTTGAGTTCTTTGACCAAGATACAGAGTAATTTGCAAGGACAATTGGTTAGTAGCTAAGCCCAGGTCACTATCAAGTCTCTGTTCTCAAAGGCAGGGAGATTGAGGCACTTCCTGCCACAAAGGAGTATTCAAAAATAGGAGAGAGAGGGTTAGATGTTTGTATACATAAGTAAACAAACAAAGAAACAAATAAATGAAAATGTCCACCATAAAAAATAACTGTATTCCTCAATTTTAAAAGATGAAGAAATGGGTAATAAATTAGTAAGCATAGGAAATAGTATCAAATCACAGGACTTTGACTCCATACCTCATATTATTTTAACTTCAAAAATCCTGATACTTATAAGAGATGTTTACATTATATATAATTTTTATATATATATTTCCTAATTCACAGGAGAAATAAATGTCAAAAACTTAAGGAACTGGTTGGAATGAGAGTTAGGCTCTCCCCCATTTTCCCTTTATCTAATCTAATAAAAGAGAAACATGCAAATTGACCGCACCTCTGCTACACCCCAAGCCACACCCACCATCCAATCAGAGCAACTATATGCAAATTAAGCCAACCAAGATGGTGGCCAGAAGCCACAGAGCTGGAGCAAGCAGGAGGCTTGGTTGCCCCCGCGATAGAGGAAGCCAAGCTTCCTGCCTGCCTTGGCCCGCTGTACCCTCCACTCAAGGCAACAAAGTTTCAATTATAGAAAAAAAATAAATCCCAGATACCTGCTTCCAGCCAGCCTCCACTGGGAGCTTGGGTGGCTGGGGGCTGTGGCCAGCCTGGAAACAGTCATCAGCCCCTCACCCAGGATGGCCACACCCTCCTGGGTGAGGGTTCCCGCTGGGGGATTGGCTAGCCTGCAAACAGCCATCAGCCCCTCACTCAGACTGGCCAGACACCCCAGCAGGGTCCCCCCGCCCCCCCACCCTGAAGGGGGTATGGCCAGCCTGAAAACGGCCCTCAGCCCCTTCACCCAGGCTGGCCACACCCTCATGGGGTGAGGGTCTCCACTGAGGGGCTTGGCCATCCTGCAAACAGCCATCAGTCACTCACCCAGGCTGGCCAGGCACCCCACCCTGATCCAGGACACCCTTCAGGGCAAACCAGCCGGCCTGACCCATGCACCAGGCCTCTATCCTATATAATAAAAGGGTACTATGCAAATTGACCCTAACAGCAGAACAACTGGGAATGACTGGTCACTATGACACACACTGACCACCAGGGGGCAGACGCTCAATGCAGGAGCTGCCCCCTGGTGGTCAGTGCGCTCCCACAGAGGGAGCTCTGCTCAGCTACAAGCCAGGCTGATGGCTGCCAGTACAGTGGTGGTGGTGGTGGGAGCCTCTCCCACCTCCTCAACAGAGCTAAGGATGTCCGACTGCAGCTTAGGCCTGCTGCCCGCTGGCAAGTGGACATCCCCCGAGGGCTCCCAGGCTGCCAGAGGGATGTCTGACTGCCAGTTTAGGCCCAATCCTCCAGGGAGTGGGCCTAAGCCAGCAGGTGGTCATTTCCTGAGGGGTCCCAGACTGCGAGAGGGCACAGGCTGGTCTGAGGGACCCCCTCTCCCCGAGTGCACAAATTTTTGTGCACCGGGCCTCTAGTGTAATATAAAAACACTTAAACTTCATCTTACAAGTAAATATTAAAAAGTACCCTTTGAAATCTGATTCTGAACATTCTATTTTTAAAAATAATGTCATTTCTCAATATACTTTTGGAACTTCTATTTTTAATATTAACACTAGAGTCCCCATAGTGCACGTTTGTGTCTTAAGACCTATCATGCATGCTTAATTTAGATTATCGTGTGTAGTGAAATATTTATTTTAAATGACATTCTGGGAAAAATAATAACGCTTTCAAGAAACATTTTTTAGCATTAATTTTAATCTGGAAGCAACTGGTCAAAAATACTGGTTGCTAGAGAAACCACTACACCCAGATTTCCAGTTCTATAAAAAGATAAAAGGAGGAGGAGGCATCAACCTTTATGAAGATATTTATGACTTGCCAGCTCCATAGTGAAAAGGAATTTTTGGACTGGAACCCCGATTCTTTGTCTGCCAGAATCGAAGAATGAATCCACGGACAGAAAGTGATTTAGCAAAGGTGGAGGTTTATTGAAGAACAAGTACAGACTCCCACATGGGGAGAGGGAACGAGTCCCACAGAATGGACTTTCTGGTGGGGAGGGGGAGGAGTCCCACTGAGTTCCTTTTCCCTATGGCTTATAAAGGCTGCAGATCCTGGTGCCTTGATATCCCCTCTGATTGGTTACTATCCCCTAGACCGGCGGTTCTCAACCTGTGGGTCGCGACCCCTTTGGGGGTCGAATGACCCTTTCACAGGGGTAGCCTAAGACCATCAGAAAACACATATATAATTACATATTGTTTTTGTGATTAATCACTATGCTTTAATTATGTTCAATTTGTAACAATGAAATTGGGTGTCAGCACAACATGGGGAACTGTATTAAAGGGTCGCGGCATTAGGAAGTTTGAGAACCACTGCCCTAGACTAATTACTACAGTAACTCCTAGGCTCAAAGGTTGAACCTCACATGGGACATGTGAGGTTCTCCCCTTCCCCCACTTCCTTATTGTTTTCCTATTCCCTTTGAGCTTTTTCTTCTTCTCTTTCTGGATGAAGGGCTTCCTTCCCTTTATTTTGGAAGGCAGCTATGCTCACCACTATTCCACCAACGCAACCTATATTTTGTAAATATAGACCTTTTGCTGTTTCCAGCTCCCTCATTCTATGGAAATGTACCTGTTGCAGCTTTTCAGCTTTTCTATTCCATGGAAATATGCTTTCTGCTGCTCTGCAGCCCTGTGCTTCCTCCATGGTCCCCTTAATTTATAAAATTTCCTACAACCTACCTTTTTCACCCCCAAAATTCCTTTTCAACGGGAAAACAAATCTCTATTTTATAATTTAAAAAACTAAGAAAGTTTTTATACTTATTTTAAGATCTTAGAGCAAGTAAATATAATTTAATCCTGGATCAACGCAAAACCCATATAAATTTTAAACTTAAAAAAAGAGAGAGAAATGAAATTATAGCTCAGTTTTCTTTGCAAAAAAAGACAGGATAGCTTGTGAGCTTCAGCAATGGGGGAGGTCATGGAGTTTCTTTGTTAGTTTATTTTCCTCACTTGATGCAGAGGTGAGAGAATCTTCAGGAAAGAGTGTTGTGAAAGAAGGAGCCGGGTTTCAGGGGCAAATAATGCCTTCATTGTTTACCAAGGAAAGCTGAACTAGAATTATTATTTAAAATAAGTATTTAGTGGAAGAAGTATTAAACTGCATATGTTCATTCTTTCTATAACAAAATGTTCCTTAATAACACTAAGTGTACTTGTTTTAATGAAGAGATCTGGGCAATTTTTAAATAAAAAGTGTATGAAAGGGCAAACACATTTATTTCTCTCTCTTATTTAGTCAACCATAAATTACTGTGTTGTTTCTTTTTTATTAAATCAGGACATGGATTGAGATGTGTCAGAACACAGTTTCAAATATTTGAAATAAAATTAAGGTTTTCTAGGGGAACATTAAACACATACTTAGTGGCCTGCTACATAAATAGCTTGATACTTACTGTTCCTGCTGCCGAAATTCTTAGCCCCTTTTTATCTGGTGGTTTCTACTTATTCTTTGCAGCCAGCTCTATAAAGCCTTCCTCAGCTATTGTAAACAGAACATGACCATGATACTTTATAGTATTAATGCTATGTGAATTATGCTATAATTTTAAATATATATATATTTATTCTAGTTTATACTCAATATTATATTAGTTTCATGTGTACAGCATAGTGGTCAAACGTTTATATGGCTTATGAAACCTAGTACCCACCTGGAACTATATATAGTTATTACAATATCATTGACTATATTTTCTTACTAAACTTACATCCTGGTGACTGCTTTGTCACTGCCAATTTATCCTTCTTAATCCCTGCACCTTTTTTCATTCAGCCCTCCTACCCTTTTCCCATCTGGCAACAATCAGTTTGTATTCTGTATCTATGAGTCTGTTATTGCTTTGTTTGTCTATTTTGTTCTTTAGATTCCACATATAAGTGTAATTATATTTGTTTTTATCTTTCTGAGTTATTTCACTTAACATAATACACTTTAGGTGCATCAATATGTTTGAAAATGGCCAAGTAATATTCCATTGTATCTACTTAACATGTCTTTCTTATCCAATCACCTATTGATGGCCACTCAGGGTGCTTTCATATCTTGGCTATTGTAAATAGTGCTGCCCTGAACATAGGAATACATATATATTTTTAGTTGGTATTTTTCATTTCTTTGGATAAATACCCAAAAGTGGTTGGCCACAAGGTAGTTCTATTTTTAATCTTTTACCACTTTTATTCAATATAGTACTGGAAGTCTTAGCCATAGCAATCATATAAGAAGAAGAAATAAAAGGCATCCAATTTGAAAAGAAAAAAGTAAAACTGTCATTATTTGCTAATGACATGATACATTTTATAGAAAACACCAAAAATTCACCCAAAAAGCTATTAGAACTAATAAATGAATTCAGTAAAGGAGCAGGGTACAAAATTAATATTCAGATATTGGTTGCATTTTTATACACCAATAATAAACTATCAGAACGAGAAATTAAGAAAACAATCCCATTCAAAATTATATCAAACAAAGAAAATACCTAGCAATAAAGTTAACCAAGGACCTAAAAGACTGTACTCAAAATTTAAAAAACATTAAAGAAAGATATTACAAATAAATGGAAGCATATAATGTGCTCATGGATAGAAAGAATTAATACAGTTAAAATGTCCGTACTACCCAAAGCAATCTATAGATTCAATGCAATCCCAATAAAAAATACCAATGGTATTTTTCACAGAACCAGAACAAATAATCTTAAATTTTATATGAAACCACAAAAGACCCTGAATAGCCACAACAATCTTGAAAAGGAAGAACAAAGTTGGGTAGTATACTACCTGATATCAAACTATACTACAAGGCTATAGTACTCAAAACATCATGGTATGGGCCTAAAAACAGACACATAGGTAAATAGAACATAACAGAGAGCCCAGAAATAAACCCATACCTATATGGTCAATTAATATTTGACAAAGGAGACAAGGACATACAATGGGGTAAAGCAGTCTATTCAATAAATAGTCTTGGGAAAATTGGACAGACACGTGAAATAAAAATGAAACTAGACCATCTTCTTACACAAAATACAAAAATAAACAAAAAATGGAATGGATTAAAGATTTAAATGTAAGGCCTGAAATCATAAAACTCCTAAAACTGTTTTAAATTGCTCTTAGGAATATTTTTTAATATATCTCCTCAGGCAAGGGAAACAAAGGAAAAATAAACAAATGGGACTACATCGAACAAAAGTTTTTGCACAGCAAAGGAAATCATCAACAAAATTAAAAGACAACCCATCGATAAGGGGGTTAATATCCAATATATATATATATATATATATATATATATATATATATATATATATAAACTCATAAAACTCAACACCAAAACAAGGCAATCTAATTAAAAAATGGGCAGAGGACCTGAATGGACACTTCTCCAAAGAGGACATACAGATGGCCAATAGACATATGAAAATATGTTCATGTCATTAATCATCGGAGGAATTCAAATTAAAACCACAGTGAATTATCACCTCAGCCCTGTCAGAATGGCTATCATCAGTAAATCAACAAACAAGTGTAGAAGGGTGCAGAAAAAAAGGGAATCCTTGTGCACTATTGGTGAGATTGTAAATTGATGCAGCCACTATGGAAAACAATATGGAGGTTCCTTAAAAATTAAAAATAGTACTACATTATGCTGTACTTATTTATAAGCCTGTCCCGCACATATCTATGAGTACTTCAAGGTTTTTTATTCTGAATGACAATTATACCACCTGGTGCAACTTACTAAAGTTATAAATATTTTTAATTGGATACAGGATATCTGAGTGAGAGGGTGAAATAAAAAACTTGAATGAATGGTATTCTCTCTGATTTGGGATGGAAAACTAAATATACTGAGTCATGAAATCAATCATTTTTTTATTATAAACTCTAGTTTTTATTTTTTAATGACTTGAATTAGTTATTTTGTTCGTGATGCTGAGAAAATGGTAAGAAGAATAGCAAAGAACAAGTATAAAACAACTTGGACCTTCAGACTGTTAATAATCTCTGCCAATGATTCAAGTCCTCATATGCCAGTACCTAGGCCATCTAAATATCTGTTAGTGAACATGTCATGTCTGAACTGAAGAATCCAGGATTCATAATCTGACATCCAAGTGGCAAACAGAGAGTATGTTTTAACTCTGAGCAAGCTGACCCCATTCCTTGTTACTAAACAGATTTTTCCCACCATAATACAAAGGCCTTAGAATCTGTAAAACTGTAGATGATTAGTACTGAAGCTTTACAAGAGAAAGAACTATTTCCTTGTTTTTCTAAATGTTAAAAAGCAATAATTTTTGAAATTTTTTCCTGAGGTTTTGGACTCACAAACAGGGAACTGATGTGGGTAAAGTTCTTGTCATTGTAATGTTTTTGAGATCATCAAAGGCAGTTGTGTATTTTTCCAAGTAGACTAAGACCTCTGGCATCTATATGAACTGGTAGCTTCTTTGTAAATATTTGTAAGCATTACAAAATTCACAAGGAAGGGAAATGACTATACACATTTTCTTATCTCATCAAAGCAAAGACTAAATCCCCTATTAAGTTATTCAGTCAGAGAAACATCAAAATCATATTTTAGGGGAAAATTATTATTAAGTCAATTAGAGAATCAAAACATTGGTGCGTGATATTTATATCCAATTGAATTAAGCAGAAATTGTCTAAGCTTGCAATGCTGGAGAGCTTTGGGCTATTTTCTGTTAATATTTTGGGAACATTAGGGGAGAAGTTGCCTGAAGCTCTTTTCTAAATTACCACTTAATCACTGCTCCTATGAAATACTTGATTTCAGATCTATGAGAAGAAATGTAGCAGATAATCCTAGAACATTGTGCACCAGAAAATAAGAAAACCATGAAAGGGAAATGGGGTACTGTCAAAATGAAACATGAGCCTACTTGAATGAACTTTCACTGTCCAAAGATGGGACAATTTGCACATCAAAAAGAATAATAACTGTGATTGATTAAAACAGATTTAATATAAAAAAACACCCATGCATTCATAATGATATTTTAAAGAGAGAAACAAACCCAAACTCATTGGACCCTGGACTTCTATTAGGGATTATTTGGGCACCAATTCAATATTCTGTAAGTTGAACACTGAAGGGAAAAAATTAAGCAGTTACCTGGTCATTCTGAAGTAAATTGTATTTCAGGGTATCCTATAGGTTCTATGGATGTGGGAAAGAGTTTAATATAGAAGTATTCCAGTTAATAAATGCAGGAAAAATGATTATGCCACCCTAATGAAATAAGTGTCTTAGTAATTGTCATCGATAGATGATAAAATTATTAAGTGTGAGATTCATGGGTAATACATCATCTAAACAGATATACTTTGTGAGTGAAAGTTATACTGTTAATCAGATGCCAGGAGAACAGGCATAAATAAGCCGGTGCAATTCCAGGTAAGGGTATGTCAGATCACTCTCTGCTGGGGAAGCTGACAAGGAAGAGAACAGGCTGTCACTGACTTCACTGATCAGTTTTAGCAGACCAAAAGGGAAGATCAACACGATGTGCCTCATGTCGGGAGGGAGTATGGAGAATTCAGCACTGTCAGTGATGTATTTTTTCTATATATGCATACACTGGACTTTAAATCTTATCTCCATCTCATAGACAATACAAGGTGTGGAAAACAAGTCCAATGATACCATGGGAAGTACCGATCCAAATCCAGAACATGAGACCGGCTGCAGGTCCTTCAACAACATATTAGTGTTGAGGTCAATGGAGGGAAAGAGGGGACATATGTAATAGTTTCAACAATAAAGATTTTAAATAAAATAAAATAAATGATTAAAATAGTTTTAAAAGAGGTTTTAAGAGAGACTAAACAGATTAAATCAAACTTAAGAGAAACTTTTTAAAAAGTGTAATTCAAATAAATTACCTGAAAAAGGCATTTTGGGAAATAGTTAGGTAAAAAGCAATATAAATTGAACATTAGATGATATTAAAGGGTTGTTGATAAGTGGAGAGGTGAGACAATGACGTGGGATAACATAAGAAATCCCTCTTACCCTTTTTTTTTGAAATCTGCTGAGGTATTTAGGAGTGAAAAGGGAATGTCTGAAAATTGTTTTACATGACTCCATCCAAAACGGAGGGATGTAGGTGAGACAACTTTGGCAAAACATTGATGATTGTTGAAACCATAGTGTACTCTCCACTATATTTCTTCCTGTTTCCCAATCCTGTGCACTATGCTATGGGCCACCCCTGTCCCTTTCCTCGGGCTGTGGACCAGCAGTTACTATAAGCAATCCTAGAATCTCCTTTCCACTCACCCATCACTTTTCCAACCTACTACCACCCCAAATAAGTTACGCCCAACTTATTGAATAGGTGAAGGGAGGAGAAACGAAAGGAAATGACAGGACAGAATGCAATGACTCACTAACTTTTATTCTAACATCTATTTTGTAAAATTCCACCAATCTTTCGAGAAGTTGATGGTAAAGTACACCGGTATAGCAGTATATTTCTCAAAGTGTGGGTAAAATTGTTGGATCTCACACACAGGCTTATGTACACACACACACACCACTTTCCAGTTATGATCACGAACATTCCACCATTTCATAGCTTACCGAGGAAAAGAAGCATGACTCTGTTTCATAACCACAACTCAGCTTCCACGTTTTGTAAATTGTTTCTTCACATTATTATGCAAAGCGGTGGTAGCTCGTTCTCTTCAGTAGCATCTTGGTCCAAAATATGAATTGTTGGACATACTAGAGACAATCCAAAAGCTTTCCCATGAGCCATATGCCCTTTAAAGATATAGCCCTTAGATATCAATAGTTCTTGTCATGGGTTTAGCATTGCCATTTGTAAAAAACAAATTTTGTCCCCAGACCAGATACTGTCCTTTTCCCCAGTCTGGAGTGGAAGTGGGGAGATGGATTCCAGTCATATCAATTTTAATCAAATAGAGTTGAACTGAACTGAAATCTGAAAGTCACCCTTCAGGCAAAGTTTGAGATTATTCCAGGGAAAGTGATACCAAAATTATCAAAACAAAGACAAGTATGACTCCAGTTACTGTGGGGAACCGATATAGAGTTGAGCCTTGGACTGACCTGCTGGCAAAGTCACAAACAAGTCCCAGCTTAGAGGGCTCAGTCCTCTTAGCATAATTAGGCTTGACCTTATAACACTCCCCAGACATTACCAGGGAAGCTAATGGGCTGAGGGAAGTGCAGGGAGTGTAACTATGGTCAAAACAGGTGAAACTCACAAGAACTGTGTAACTATGGTAACCACTGCCTTGTTTACCTCTGACTATAAAGGTCGGTGCGGCCTGAGCACAGGTGGAAGTCCTTCCTTCTGAGTTGGACTTACTCACCTGGTCCCCCAATATTCCCAAATTATCTCTTGTCTTTTCTCTTTCATTTGTATGCGGCTCTTCGTCCAGATCCTGAACCCTGAACCACGCGGGACATGGAGGGAGACAATTACAACAAGTTACTTGAGGGAACAAAGCAGACTTTCTAGAGAGTGCTGATTCCATTTCAACAGAAACATTGGAAGCCCTGGAAACAAATTCAAGCCTTTGGGACTGCCTAAGGACTGCCTACAAGCAAAATGACAGCTGCCACTGAACCAAGACCCACAGGACCACAGATGTAGGCACATTTTCTGTAACCTAAGAACTTTTAAAAACTATATATTTTATTGATTTCAGAGAGGAAGGGAGAGAGAGAGGGAGATAGAAACATCAAAGATGAGAGAGAATCATTGATCTGCTGCCTCCTGCACACCCCACACTGGAGATTGAGCCCACAACCTGGGCTTGTGCCCTGACCAGGAATCAAACCATAACCTCCTGGTTCATAGGTCGATGCTCAACCACTGAGCCACATCAACCAGGCCCTAAGAACATTGTTAGTGGGCTGGAAAACACAGTGAAAAAAACAGTGGGGTGAGAATGGAGTGTAATACAAAGTGTGTCACCTTCTTTCATAGCAGTGGCTTCTGAATCAACTCTAGTAACCTGATAATAGGCATTGGGCTAGGTCCTTTGTTTAAGGCCTAATGACATTAAGGAAGTTTAACATATGTTATACTAGAAGCCTAGGTGCACAAAAATTTGTGCACTAGCAGGGGTTGGGAGGTCCCTCAGCCCAACCTGTGCCCTCTCACAGTCTGGGACCCCTCAGGAGATAACCACCTGCTGGCTTAGGCAGGCTCCCCTGGTGGCAGATGGCACGCCCAATCCCGTGGTGCCTGCCCCATCTCCCCCGGTGGCAGATGGCAGGCCCGAATCCAGCACTGGGTCGGGCGGCCGTTCAGATCATGCTGCCGCCCTCCCTGCCTGTCCCACCCCACACACAGCAGGCCCAGATCCCATGCTGGGGTGGGCAGCGGCTCGGGATCGCACTGCCGCCTGCCCCGTCCCGCACACGTAAGGCCAGGATCACGCTGGGGCGGCCAGTAGCTGGGGATCGCACTGCCGCCAGCCCCACTCGGGGCAGCGCAGCGGGATCTGCCTACAGTATGCAAATTAGCCGCCATCTTTGTTGGCGGTTAATTTGCATATCGTGCTGATTGGCCAATGGGAGGTGTAGTGAAGGTACGGTCAATTACCATGTTTGTCTATTATTAGATAGGAGTAGGTTTGACAAGCTTGGTCTTATGAAAAAGTCAAAAGTGAAAAGTCAATGCACCAGCTACTTGTAAAACCAATAAAATCAACAGTGCTTTGAATATTAATGTAATTTTTAAGACATAGGTAGGAACAGTGAGTGGAAAACTCTATTTAATCCCAGTGGACCAGAAAGGAATTATAAAAGAGATGGGAATTGAGCTTGGCTTTGAGTGGGGGGAAACAAAACAAAACAGAAAAGGTCCAATATAATAGAGAGAGAAAGGAGAGAGAATTCCAGATAGTGAGAAGGACATGTGAAAAGCACTAAGCAGCCTATGCCATTTGACAGTTCACAAACAAACTCCCTGGAGTAGACAGTTAATGGAAATGAGAATGGAAAGATAGGTTGGTAATAACAGCTCAGGTTCCCTTGAATAGTGCCTCCCAAGCGTTCAGATCTCGTTCTGCCTTGGTACATATTAAACCGCATAACTCAGTCGCTTACCACAAAATGGGGACTCAACCCTGTTGCTGGACACTCATAGGATCTGGTTCTCAGGGATTTTTGTTCTGCCCTCATTGCCCATTAATCTTTTAGCTAGACCTTGCCCAACTGTTTGCCTCTTGGTATTTCAGAAACAGACAAATCATTCATGAAATATCCAAAACAAGTCCATTCTTAGAGTCATGTTATAGTTACAAGTCTAGAACTATCATGTAAAGTATTCAAGACTACAGTTGAGTTCATCTTTTTATTTATTTACACAAACCCAGAATTCAGATTTCTAATTTTAGTGTGACTTCTCCATTCCCCAAGTAAAATATTGATTAATCTTATTTATTGATTGTCCATTTTCTATCCATGTATAGTGTTCTTCACTGTTAATCTTGTTTGTTTGTTGTTCGTTTGTTTACTCTGTCTAGTGGAATCAAGTTTTCTTGGTTCAAGGGTTTATTTCATTGACATTTTTCCTGAGATCAGCTGATTTAAGAATATGGACTCTGTTTTAGCTAATTGCTTTTAACAGTTTACTGTGATGCAAAACTTTAACTTTTCCATTAAATGCACCCTTAACTCCAAACAAGCAAAACATTCATCATCCCTGACCACTATACTTGCCCCTTGCATAGATATAAGCAAAGGAATGCAGGGAACATTAAAACCTAATAATAGCCCTGGCCAGGTAGCTCACTTGGTTGGAGTTCCATCCCAATACACCAAGGTAGCAAGTTCAATATCTGGTCAGGGCAGATATAGGAAGGATGCAAAAACAAGTGATTAGTAGAACAACAAGTCTCTCTCTTCTCTCTCTCTCTCTCTCTCTCTCTCTCTCTCTCTCTCTCTCTCAAACAAACTGAAATCAGCCAAACACACACACACACACACACACACACACACACACACACAGATACACACACCACCTTTGGGTGCTTAAAGTTGATGGTGCATTTTTTGACTGGCTACTTAGTTTCTCTCAGTTATCACAGGGCATCCTCTTCCAGCTTCCTGGTCTTCTCTGTGAACATGCTGTGAGCACTTCATTATATCAGTCAGGGCTTTTTACACTTCCAAAAATCCTGATTGTTCTAAACCTCAACTTTGCCTTGCCATGACCATTCCAGCCTCAATTCCTCCTCACGTGACCCCTCTGTGCGGATTTTGCCTTCTCTTTCAAATAGACTCAATCCAAGGATTCCTAGAAAGGAAACATTGCCTCAGAATATCTTTCCACACCAGGCCATGGAGTTAAAATTATAGACCATACGGTCATTTATCAGTTTTTCAATTGACTGGTTATACTTGTGTCCAACCTCTGTCTGACTAGGGGGCTGGGTTTCTTGGCACACAATTTGGTCAGTGTCCCCCAGCAGTGCCCTAGGTGGAGCTATTTCTCTTTGAAGAGGAAGTAGACATGAAAAGCCATAAAACTTTTCCAGTAGAGAGGTACCACAGTCCCTGAGGAATGGACCCATGAGGAGAGAGTGAGGGGACTGGACTTCGTATGCGTCTTGAGAAGACATGCTTACCTCAGGGTCAACCTTTGGAAAAATGGAAACAAGCGCTCATTGTGTTGTATGAATTTAGGGGCACTGGTGAGGCTCTGGATCTCAGTCAGAGTTTATTCATTCAGACCCTGAATGATGCCTGAGGACACTGAAGAAATTTCCTTCTGAATAACTACTCTCCAGCATTCCTGGCAAATGGTCATCTTGTTTCAACTTGGAGACCACCAGGGAGAGAGAGCTTATTTTAAAGGGGCCAGTAGCCTTCTAAGGAGCTATTAGCCCCGAAAGGAATAGCATTGTCACTTGTGTTCAATACTTAGGTTTTATGAGGACCACATTTCATTGCTGCTCTAGATTGCCTACACACTAGCTATGATGCAAATGGCAGACAGATCTGAGAGCTAGAGCACAACAAGGTAAAAGGTATTTACTGAGCATTTCTTTATCTCACAAAATCCAGAGCAACCTTGGGAAAACACGTATTTCAGCATCTCTGAGAACATAATGAGTGGTAAATTATAGATCTTCCCTCTAAATACTGCGAGTAACTTTATTCAGTTACCAATAATTCCTACCCCTGTGTTTATGATTTTAAAGTTCTCAGCTCCCCAGATGGACTCAAGCTGCTACTATGTACTGAAAATGAGTCAGCTGTCCAACCTCCAAGAGTCGGCTATGACTACAGGGTCCATTGGCAGAAACATGACTTCTTAGAGCAGCGGTTCTCAACCTGCAGGTCATGACCCCTTTGGGGGTCGAATGATCCTTTCACAGGGGTCGCCCAAGACCATCGGAAAACACATATATAATTACATATTGTTTTCGTGATTAATCACTATGCTTTAATTATGCTCAATTTGTAACAATGAAAATACATCCTGCATGTCAGATATTTACATTATGATTCATAACAGTAGCAAAATCACAGTTATGAAGTAGCAACGAAAATAATTTTATGGTTGGGGTCACCACAACATGAGGAACTATATTAAAGGGTCACAGCATTAGGAAGGTTGAGAACCGCTGTCTTAGAGTCTTCTCCTGGGATGAGGGCAGAAGTTTTGAGATAAGGGCTGCACTACACAGGGTCAGGGATCACCACAGGCAAAAATTAAGGTCTAAAATCCTTCCATATAGTATTTAAATGTCTCAGTAATCTGGTCTCCACATCTATTTTCAGCCTCATGTTTTACTACTTGTTTGGCCTCTCTAGTCCTTTATTTGGGTCACACTGTGTGACATGATAGTGACTAACGATGCCATTTGCCATCAGACTTTTTTTTTGTCTGGGCTCATACTGTCCCCTCTGCAGGGAAGCTGCATCCATAACTATCTCATCAGCACCTCGTTTTAAAATTTTAATTTCTCTCAGTTAATTTAAAAGTATAATTTAAAACACAAATTATCCCTTACTTCCCCTCAGTTTCATTTATGCTTCCCAGAGGCAACACCTAGCAACTCTTTTGGTTGCTTCTAACATTTACATCCACGTTGCCAAATAAAACATCTATGGTCCCATTTTGCTTTTTATAGTCTTCAGGTTCACACATTCTTATGGAGCTCCCACTATGGGAGCTTCTCTTCTCGCACATACACTTGCCCTCTTTCCCCCGTGCTTCCAAGACAGTTTACAAATCTGGGTTTGGTATCTCCCCAGTATGCACATGATTATAAAAATGTAAATATGACTTACAATTAAACCACATAATGCGCATTTATTTGCTTGTCTAATCGTTTATTTTCCCTGTAGTTAATAATTGATTACTTCTTGGTTGCTGTGTTTTCCATGTACATATTCCTGACTTCCCCATGATTTCTCTACCATAAGCATAAATCTCCCTAATGTGCTTAAAACAATTGAATAGAATATCCACTTCATCTTTTTCTTTAGAATATCCCTCCTGGAGTTCCTTTCTCCTGGTACAGCCTGGATAGGCTGTTTCCTAGAACTCTGGCAATCCTGTGTCCCTGGAACATCTTTTCATCATCTTCTTAGAGATTTTCTTTCACTTCCTCAAGTATTAAATCCATTATCTTCCCCTCTTGATTTATTTCAGTAGCTACCAAGGAAAGCAAAGATGCTAAAATATAAGGAGTTTTTATGATAGAAAATATCTTTAGCCGACTCTCACCTTTGATTATTTGGGATATATATAGAATCTGTATTGAAAATTACATTCTTCAGAAATTTTAAAGCATTGCACCATATTATTTTAGCTTCCACTTTCACTATTATAAATTTGACTTGCCCTAACCAGTTTGGCTCAGTGGATAGAGCATCGGCCTGCGGACTTAAGGGTCCCAGGTTCAATTCTGGTCAAGGGCATGTACCTTGGTTGCAGGCACATCCCCAGTGGGAGATGTGTAGGAGGCAGCTGATTGATGTTTCTCTCTCATCGATGTTTCTAACTTTCTATCCCTTTCCCTTCCTCTCTGTAAAAAATCAATAAAATATATTTAAAAAAATATTTGACTAGAGGCCCGGTGCACAAAAATTTGTGCACTGGGGGGAGGGGTTCCTTAGCCCAGCCTGTGCCCTCTCGCAATCTGGGAGCCCTCGGGGGATGACCACCTGCTGGCTTAGGCCTGTTCCCCAGGGGATCGGGCCTAAGCTGGCAGTCAGACATCCCTCTGGCAGCCGGGAGCCCTTGGGGGATGTCCACTTGCCAGCAGGGAGCAAACCTAAGCTGCAGTCGGACATCCTTAGCACTGCTGAGGAGACGGGAGAGGCTCCCGCCACCACCACTGTGCTGGCAGCCATCAGCCTGGCTTGTGACTGAGCAGAGCTCCCCCTGTGGGAATGCACTGACCACCAGGGGGCAGCGCCTGCGTTGAGCGTCTGCCCCCTGGTGGTCAGTGTGTGTCATAGTGAATAGTCATTCCCAGTTGTTCTGCTGTTAGGGTCAATTTGCATATTACCCTTTTATTATATAGAATGATGTTCTAAGTCTAGATATTTTGAACATTCTTCTCTTCTCTTGTTCCTTTTTTCACTCTCATATTTGTATCTGTCTTAGATTTTAGGATCTTCTTTTTGTCCATGGAGTCCTCAAATTTCATGACATGTGCCTTTTCTTATCTTTTTTTTTCTTTTCTTTTTTTTGCCAGACATTTGATGGGCACTTTCAGCCTGAATGTTCTAGAAGTTTTTTATTTATTATTTTTATAATTTACTCCTTTTAGATAGCTCTGTTCTACTGTACTTAAATTCCTATTTTCAGTTTCAGAATCTATAGGTTTCATCTTATATTTTCCATTTTCCCCTCTTTTCTATATTGTTGTCTTTTTGTTCTTGTTTTACTTTCTTGGGGATTTCTTCATTATAGCTCTTCAAATGCAAGGGTTTGTGATGAATATATGTGTGTTTAGCTCTCTAGAATTTATAAGCATAAATTGTAAATATTTTCTACCATAATGTCTCTCTAAATTCTCTAATTCTTCAACCCCATATTTATAATTCAATTTCACCTATAGTAAAGGTTTGTTAATTGGCACTCCATCATATTAAATTGCTCAGAGTAGCCAAATACTGAAGATATTTATATTAAAAGAAAAACCAAGATACAAACTTCCAAAATGAAGGCGACAGCTATTGAACTTGATGTTTATGTTATATATTAACATGACTTTCTACTGAATAATTTATTAAGAAAATTAAAATGGCCCTTTGCATTATATTCTCCAAAAACCCATTCTATGAAGGGCCACCTTGTTTCCCAAATGAGGAGATAAATGCAGTCTTGGATTTGCTTTTCTTTTAGATTTCATCTCCAACTCCAACTCCCCAGACCATCAGACAGCACAATCCTGCTTGCTACTCCTCCTCTATCAAGGCTCACCTCTCCACAAGTTCTTGTGGGTTGATGATTATCACTATTGGATAACAAACATATCTGCAACTTGCCAGAGGTCTTTTCCCAATGCGTTAACTCAAAGGATAGTGATTAACAGTGGCACCTGCAGTCACCCACCTCTTCAAGAATAGATTGCAGGAGTCATGCAGGCATTCTGGGGGTCCAGGACTGAGGGTCAGTGACCCACTAATGGCACTTGGCTTTGCACAGGAAAGAATTCAAATTCGAGCCAGCATAGAGCCTGAGGTGAAAGTGAGTTTATTAGTCAGGCAGTGAGACAGAGAGTGGGCTACTCCACAGACAGTGCAGAGCCCTGGCAGAATTTGCTTCCTTTATTGAGGTTTATTTAATCTAGGGTAGGCTATTCACTGAGGGAGAGGAATATTCAGATCTTCCCAGAAAATGGGGTGGAGATTTCTCAGAAGAGCTTCCTGGGCCAGGTTGTGCCCTTATATAGGCTTTCTGTTTCTTATCATGGCAATTCCAGGTGTCTTGTTTAGCATGTTGATGTGTTACAATGAGTTTATAACGAGGCTAGGGGTTACTGTTAGGTTAAATTAGTCACCCTGTTGGATCCAGTTGGCCTCTCCTCGTTTTAAATCCAGTGGAGGTTTTTCTTTCTTCTTCTTGTCAGCTCCTGTAGCTTTTACCCATTGCAACTGTTCTGCCACATGCCCAATCGCAGGAGAAGAAACATTTAAGGCCTCTGAGATCACATCATGTGTGCAGGGCTGTCTCACACTTATACTGTACTAGAGGCCCAGTGCACGGATTCATGCAGCAGTAGGGTCCCTCAGCATGGCCTGCACCCTCTCACAATCCGGGACCCTGGAGAATGTAGTAGTGCGCACAGTGGTGGACGGGTGGGGAAGAGCCCGGGCTGGGTGCTGTGCCTCTCCCACTCATCTCAGCCCTGCTGTGCCTGCTGCCCTCACCACTCCTGCTTGGTAGCACTGCCATGGAGGCGGGAGAGGCTCGTGTCACCACAGTTGCACTGGCCAGCTGTGAGCCTGGCATCCGGCGCCCAGAGTCAGCTGAGCAGCGCTCCTGCTGTGGGAGCACACTGACCAGCAGGGGGAAGCTCCTGCATTGAGTATCTGCCCCCTGGTGGTCAGTGCACATCATAGTGATTGGCCAGTTGACCGGTCGCTTAGGCTTTTATATATATAGATGTGTAGCTGAAACATAGTCAGATAAGGAAGTTGTCTTTCCCCAAAGCCTGCCTCTTCCTGAATCTTTTGTTTTGATGAATTTGCTTAGTCTAGAGTAATCCCTAACTTCTCACTCTCGTTGATATTGTTGGTTACCAAGTCCTTTAACTCTACCTCCTAAATATTTCTCGAAATGTTTGACTTTTATGGTTTTCATGGACAATTCCTGATTTTATATGGTACTGATTCCTTTCTGAATTACAGTAGCTTCCTCATTATCTCCCTACCTCCAGCCTTGCTCCCATTTGATTCATCCTTGATATTTCAATTATTGTTTTTGTTACAGAATGCATACTGATTATGTCCACCCCCTACTTAAATTCTTCTTTTTAGTGGCTACCATATAATTACTTTTTTAGGAAAACTCAAACTCTAAACAACGCCATTGAGGCTGTTATGAGGTAGCTTCTTACAGTCCTTCTCGCCTTTACAACTTATGTTTCAGCCAGGATTGGCTGCATCATTTGTGGGGGCCAATGCAAAATGAAAATACATGTGCCTTGTTCAAATATTATCAAGAATTTTAAGATCATGAGACAGCAGAGCATTAAACCAAGCATAGGGTCCTTCTAAACATGGGATTTATGTAGGCGCACGGATTCCATGCTCATGAAGCCAGTCTTTGCCCAAGCCATTAAAAACTAATATTGATAATAATACTACCCCTAATATAGACCCTTTCTCTCACCACTATTTTCAAAGCCCCAATTGTGCCATACTTTTTTTTTTCTTCTTACTTTGCTCAGACTGTTTACTATTCCTCTGCCTGCTGGCCTTCCACTCCCTTTAGTTGATTAAATTTTACTTTTTATTTTAAACTCAATTGAGATATCTTAAACTCCAGAAATGATTTTTATAGCCTTTCCACTTCTCTTCTAGCTTTGACACATGTTCCTCTTATATGTTCCTATGATCCCATGTACTTAGCTTTGTGTTGGATTCTATCATTAAATTGTTCATATTTTGTCTCTCAGTCTTGGGGAGCTTTAATTTTCCCCTTCATATTTCTATAGCCAAGGACAGTTCTTGGCACACAGTATATACATAATAAAGATTGTTGAATATAAAGTAAAGAAAAACTTATTTTAGAAATAAAGTTCAGAATTTTATTTCTGAGTTTCATTTTATAACATACTATAAGCCCAGTACATGAAATTTTGTGCATGGGTAGGGTCCCTAGGCCTGACTAGTGATCAGGGTTGATTTGGGCCTTCTGGCTACCTACTGGGGCCTTCCTTCCTTCTACACTGCCCCCTAGTGGTCAGCACACATCATAGCCATAGCAAGCGATCAAATTCCCTGTCTCCCAGTCAAATTCCTGAGGGGACACTTTGCATATTAGCCTTTTATATATATACTAGAGGCCCGGTGCACAAAAATTTGTGCACTTGGGGGGCAGGGGGAGGGGTCCCTCAGCCCGGCCTGTGCCCTCTCGCAGTCTGGGACCCCTCAGGGGATGACCACCTGCTGGCTTAGGCCCGCTCCCCGGGGGATTGGGCCTAAAATGGCAATCAGAGGCTCCCACCACCACCGCTGTACTGGCAGCCATCAGCCTGGCTTGTGACTGAGCAGAGCTCCTCCCATGTGAAAGCGCCCTGACCACCAGAGGGCAGCTTCTGCATTGAGCATCTGCCCCCTGGTGGTCAGTGTGTGTCATAGTGACCAGTCATTCCCAGTCCTTCTGCTGTTAGGGTCAGTTTTCATATTACCCTTTTACTATATAGGATAGAGGCCTGGTGTATGGGTGGGGGCCGGCTGGTTTGCCCTGAAGGGTGTCCCGGATCAGGGTGGGGGTCCCCACTGGGGTGCCTGGCCAGTCTGGGTGAGGGGCTGAAGGCTCTTTTCAGGCTGGCGGGTGACTGGAGCTTCCAGCCTCTCCTTTTTTTCTTTTTTTTAATTCTGGGATTTATTTACTTTCTATGGCTGTCGCTGGAACTGAGAGCTGGCTTTAGCTCTGCGACTGGCTCCAGCTTGAGGCCTCGGCTGCTGAAAGCAGGCATCTGGGTTTGTTTGGGTTCTATAATTGAAACACTGTTGCCATCACTGCCACTGTAAGCTCCGAGTCCGGCTGGCTGAAAACAGGTCTCTTGAGCTTGTTTAGCTTCTATAATTGCAACATAGCTGCTTAGACTGCAGCTCAGAGGCGGGCAGCAGCAGGCGGGGAACCTTGGCTTCCTCCATCACTGGAGCAAGCAAGCCTCCTGTTTGCTTCAGCTGCCTGGCTGCCGGCCACCATCTTGGTTGGCAGTTAATTTGCATATCGCCCTGATTAGCCAATGGGAAGCATTCGTGGGTATGGTCAATTTGCATGCTTCTCTTTTATTAGATAGAACTAGAGGCCTGGTGCACAAAAATTTGTGCACTGTGGGGGGGTCCCTCAGCCCAGCCTGTGCCCTCTTGCAGTCTGGGACCCCTCAGGGGATGACCACCTGCTGGCTTAGGCCCGCTTCCCCGGGGATTGGGCCTAAGATGGCAATCAGACAATCCCTCTAGCAGCCCGGCAGCCCTCGGGGGATGTCCATTTGCCAGCGGGGAGCAGGCCTAAACTGCAGTCGGACATCCTTAGCGCTGCTGAGGAGGTGGGAGAGGCTCCCACCACCACCGCTGTACTGG
This sequence comes from Myotis myotis, assembly GCF_014108235.1. Classification (NCBI taxonomy): domain Eukaryota; kingdom Metazoa; phylum Chordata; class Mammalia; order Chiroptera; family Vespertilionidae; genus Myotis; species Myotis myotis. The sequence continues at coordinate 10,785,233 of NW_023416314.1, forward strand.
CAACCATCAGCCTGGCTTGTGGCTGATCAGAGCTCCTCCCATGTGAGAGCGCCCTGACCACCAGAGGGTAGCTCCTGCATTGAGCGTCTGCCCTCTGGTGGTCAGTGTGTGTCATAGTGACCAGTCATTCCCAGTCCTTCTGTTGTTAGGGTCAGTTTTCATATTACCCTTTTACTATATAGGCTAGAGGCCTGGTGCACGGGTGGGGGCCGGCTGGTTTGCCCTGAAGGGTGTCCCGAATCAGGGTGGGGGTCCCGCTTGGGTGCCTGGCCAGCCTGGATGAGGGGATGATGGCTGTTTGCAGCTGGTCACACCCCCTTCAGGGTGGGGGTCCCCACTGGGGTGCCTGGCCAGTCTGGGTGAGGGGCCAAGGGCCATTTTCAGGCTGGCAGGTGACTGAAGCTCCCGACCTCTCCTTTTTTTCTTTTTTTTTATTCTGGGATTTATTTATCTTCTATGGCTGTCACTGGAGCTGAGAGCCGGCTTTAGCTCTGAGGCTTGGCTCCAGCTCTGAGACCTCGGCTGCTGAAAGCAGGTATCTGGGTTTGTTTGGCTTCTATAATTGAAACACTTTTGCAGCTCCAGCTCTGAGGCCCGGCTGGCTGAAAGCAGGTTTCTGGGGATTGTTTAGCTTCTATAATTGCAACATTGTTTCATAGAGTGCAGCTCAGAGGCCGCAGCGGCAGGCGGGGAACTTTGGCTTCCTCCATCACTGGAACAAGCAAGCCTCCTGTTTGCTTCAGTTGCCTGGCTGCCGGCCGTCATCTTGGTTGGCAGTTAATTTGCATATCGCCCTTATTAGCCAATGGGAAGCGTGTTGGAGGTATGGTTAATTACCATATTTGTCTATTATTAGATAGGATACTAGTGGCCCGGTGCATGAAATTCGTGCACCGGGGGGGTGTCCCTCAGCCCGGCCTGCACCTTTTCCAACCTGGGACCCCTCAAGGGATGTTCGACTGCCGGTTTAGTCCCGATCTGTCTGATTGGGACTAAACCGGCAATTGGACATCCCTCTCGCAATCTGGGACTGCTGGATCCTAACCGCTCACCTGCCTGCCTGCCTGATCACCCCTAACCACTCTGCATGCCAGCCTGATCACCCCCATCTGCCCCCCAGCCAGCCTGCTTTCCCCCAACTGTCCCCCCCCCACCCCCCCTCCGCCGGCCTGCTCACCTCCAACTGCCCTCTCCTTCTGGCCTGATTGCCCCTAACTGCCTCTACCTTGGCCCCACCACCATGGCTTTGTCCAGAAGGATGTCCAGAAGATCTCCTGGAAGGTTTCCTGGTCTAATTAGCATATTACCCTTTTATTAGTATAGATAGATAATTCTTACCTTTGCACATAGTTAAAAGTGCATATTTTTATGCACTGGCATGTCAGATATAGTGTTAAAATAGTCATCACTCTATGTCATGAAGATTAGAGGGAATAATTTCACCTTTAATATCAATATGACTTTGCATTACAGCTTATTAAATAGCCAATTTTAACTCAACCTTTTGATGATCATATTTTGGCCTAGTGAATAATTAAATTTTTAGAACCTTTGCATATTTTAGACTCATTTTATTTATGTACTTATTTTAAATATGTTTCTTAGCTTCTTGCTAATATGTTCAGTGGCATTTAAAGTCTAAAATTTAACTAAAGCCAGGGAAATGGATCTAAAAATATTTCCCCCATCCCTAGGCTGTAACTGTTTTTTGTTGTTGTTGGAAATAATGTGCCAGTTAATATTTGCATTTAAGTTTTACAGCAAAATGTGGTCTCCTTTGAAGGCATTTGGACAAATACAAAATCTTTTTATATTCAGTTACATAAGCTATCTAACTATTTTATGCCTTTAGGTTTTCCTTTTAGAGAAGGAAAACAACTTCCTAATGTGGTGAGTTCCCCAAATTTACTTACTGATAATATTTTATCAAGAATTACCTAATAAGCCAATTAAGCATCCACAGCTAAAGTATTTCTCCATATGTTGGGTTGCAACTACATAAAATACCAATTATTTATATAAATATAGATCTATTCTTAGGCTTCTTATACTGTTTCATTGATCTATTTTTTTTATCTTGATGTTAACACCATACTTTATTTATTACTGTTGCTTTATAATATATCTTGGGGTAAAATAATATAACTTCTCCAACTTTGTTCTTTTTCCATTTTTGGGGGGCTATTGTAGGTGCTTTAGAATCAGTTTTAGAAAGTATTTCTTCATCTTCAACTTACTAGAAGAGTGTGTGTAGAATTGGTGTTATTTCATACTTAAATGAGAGATAAAATTACCAGTGAACTTGGGTGCTTTTTGTTTTTTTAAATGAAGCCTGGGAAGAATTTCAACTATCAATATCACGTCTTTAATAGATATTGAATGACTGATGTATTCTAACTTTTCTTGAGTAAACTTTGATACTTTTGTTTCTTTCAAGGAACTTTCCATTTTCATCTAATTTGTCAAATCTAAAGTAGTTCTTTACATTTATCCATGTTATTCTTGTGCTTTTCATTCCTTTGTGTAGATCCAGGTTTTGTTAAGTATTATTTTTCTTCTTCAAGGACTTCCCTTAACATTTTGTGTAGTGGAGGTCTGCTGGTGGTGAATTTATTTAGCTTTCCTATGTTTGAAAACTGTCTTTATTTCACTTTTATTTTCAAAGGAAATTTTCACTGAGTAGGAAATTCTAAGTAGACATTTAATTTTTTCTTTTAATATAAAAATATGTGTCCATTACCTTCTAATTTGCTTTGTTTCTTATAAGAAATCTTTATATTTTTCCCTCTCTTCTTTTCTTGGGTAGCATTTAAGATTTCCTCTTTATGCCTAGTGTTAAGCAATTTGATTTTGAAATGCCTTGATGTGCTTTTCTTTATGTTTCTTGAGCTTGGGGCATGTGCTTCATGGAGGATCTATGGGTTTCAAATTTTCTTCAAATTTGGAAAAAATTCAGCCTTATTTAAATACTTATAAATTTTACCTTTCTCCCTTCACCCTTTGAGAATTCCAGTTACATATGTAGTAGGCTTCTTGAACTTGCCCTATAACTCACTAATTCATTTTCATTTATCTTCAGTCCTTATTCTCTGTGTGTTTCATTTTGGATATATTCTATTGCTCTTTGTTCAAGTCCACTTAGCTCTCCTACAAAATCCAACCAAATAATATCCTCCATTATATTTTAATTTTTGTTAATCCTCACTAGAGGATATTTTTCCATTGATTTTTAGAGAGAGTGGAAGGAAAGGAGGGAGGGGGCAGAGGAAGAGAGAAATCAGTGTCAGAGAGACACATCAATTGGTTGCCTCCTGCACACACCTGACAAAGGCCAGGGATTGAAACTGCAACCCAGGAATGTGCCCTTGACTAGGAATGGAACCCGTGACCCTTTGGTACACAGACCAACACTCTAACCACTGAGAAACACTGACCAGGGCTCCAGTGTATTTTTTATTTTTGGCATTATAGTTTTTATCTCTAAAAGTTTGATTTGCATCCTTTTACAATATAGTATATTTCCCTGTACAACATAGTCAATCTTTCCTCTAGCTTCTTGAACATATAGAACACTTAAATGTCCTTTTCTATTAATTTCACCAGATAGTTCTTTCCCTGGCTTTATAGTTTCTTCGCAAGGTTGTACTTATATGTTCTCAACTGAGCTCATTAGGAGGAACCTGTGTCTATCTCTGAGTGATCTCTCTGCACAGCTTCCTCATTCCCAGCAGTCTGCCCTGTCCACCAGCTCTGTTCTGACTCTGGCAGTCTGCCCCAGATGCCTTGGCCCTCCTTTCCAGCACTCCCTGCATTCAGGCCTAAAATTCTCTCGAAACATTAAGCTGAGGCAATTGTGGGATTCATCTCATTTGTTTCTCCTCTCTAGAGGATAATCGCCTTTGCTGCCGGATGTCCAATGTGTTGAAAGCCATTATTTCACATAGCTTGTTTAGTTCATTTACTCATTTCAGATGGAAAGGTACATCAGTCCTAGTTACTCTATCTTGGTCAGAAGCTAAGTCACTCCCTTTGAAATCTGACTAGCACATCCCTTTAGATTTAGTTCTATTTTAGGTCAGCTAGCTGAGTCGTTTATTTTGTCTCCTCTGCCATCTCCTTAAGTAACAGTCTTTGAGAGCACAATGTTTGATGTTCCCTACCCAAAGATAGGGCCCCCATTTTCTATCTATTAGAGATTTAGAAAGATGTGATTATATTACTTAAATTTTGCAATGGAATCACACATTCAGTGTATTGCAAAATATTACATTCTATGCTTTAAGTTCTATGATCCTAGTAATTATAGAAAGAGAGAAAAAGGAACTCATTAAAGAAGGTTCCCATGTGCAAGGAACTTCCATATTAATATGGAAAATTACAAAGTCACATATAAATGCCCATAAATATGACAGGAGGCATCATCTAAAGTTATAGAACTCCTGTTTTTCAAGATAAGTCATATCTTTTTGGAGGGAAATCAATAACACCATTAAGAAAATTTCTATAAATTCCTATCATTACATCTACTAACCTATTTCTGTCTAAACTCTCTCAATAATTTTTCATTCCTATTTTACCAGATTACAAACCTGCTTTTAATATCCCTATAAAAAACTGACAATAACTCCTTTTCTTCTGCAACTTCATTTCTCTCCTTCATATATTCTAACTTCTTACTTTTTCCAATATCTCTCTTTGACAAACTCTTGAGTTCTACTCTAATCTGGCTTTTAACCTTTACAGTTTTATCAAAATCAAAATCACAAAAATATCATTTTGCTAAATCTAAGTTCTCAGCTATCATCTCCCATGTACTAACAACAATATTTCACACAGTTAATAACTAATCTCATCAATAAAAAAGCAAATAAAAAAGCCTTTATTGAAAATGAAAACACTAATTCAAAAAGATATATGCAGCCTTATGTTCATTGCAGAATTATTTACAATAGCCAAGATATGGAAGCAACTTAGGTGCCCATCAATAGATGAATTAATAAAAAATGGAATATTACACAGCAATGAAAAAGAATAAAATTGTGCCATTTGTGACAACATGGATGAATCTAGAAGATACTATGCTGGATGAAATAAGTCAGACAGAGAAAGACAAATATCATATGGTTTCACTTATATGTGGAATATAAAAACAAAACAAGCAAAACAAAAACAGACTCATAGAAACAGAGACCAAAGGGATAGTCACCAGAAAAGAAGGAGTGATGGAATGGGTGAAAAGGGGAAGGGGAATATAGTCAATAATATAGTAGTAAGTGTACACAATGACAGATCATTACTAGAACTAGTGGGGGGATCACATTGTAAGGTATAGAAATGTCAAATCACTATATTGTATTCCTGAAACTAATATAACCAATATAAGATTATATACCAACTATACTTAAATACAAATATAAATTTAACTAACAGCCTTCTTTGGCTGCCAAAACACAACTCTACAGGCCTCTTCTTATCATTCTGGTTTATCTTCTCCAGTTATATTACCAGTTTCTATTCAGTCCTTAACTTTTGAGGCTCAACTCTAAGGCTCAGAAGACTTAGTCTCTAGATCACTACTCTTTCTACGCTACTCATTTTCTTCTTCCTCTTCTTCTTCTTCTTTCTTCTTTTTATTTTTTTAAAAATATATTTTTATTTATTTCAGAGAGGAAGGGAGAGGGAGAGAGATAGAAACATCAATGATGAGAGAGAATCATTGATCAGTTGCCTCTTGCATGTCTCCTATTGGGGGTCAAGCCCACAACCTGGCCATATGCCCTTGACCGGAATCGAACCTGGGACCCTTCAGTCTGTAGGCCGACGCTCTATCCACTGAGCCAAACCGGCTAGGGCTCTTCTTCTTATTTTTATTAGTTTCTGACTTCTTCTACTATCTATCTTCTGCTATCTAGAGTATATTTTATAATATGAAGCATAAGAAGATATATTTAAAACATTAAAATATTACATTTTCAGTTTTTCTTTATAGTAGTTACATAGGATTATAAGTATACATTTTATATGTTAATGTATATAAAGAGAGTCTACTGCTGAACTGGTAATTCTTCCCATTAGTTGTTTGTGCCCAGCTATCATTTATTTTCTATTCCTATTAAATAATTAAGGCAATGATTAATGGCCTTAATGATATTGTCTCTACAGTTTCAAGGCCATATTGTCTCTATAGTTTTGAAAAATCTACAACTTGTTTTATTTTTACAAGGCTTACATAAAACATATTTCCCCTCTTTTTTTGTTTATTTCTATTACTTTGCTTTATTTAAAACTTCAGTTGAATATCTTTTTTTATTAGTTTACATTTCCAGACTTCTCTTTCTTTTGACTTCTTCCTGCATTTAACTTTTCTATGCTAGTAGGAAAATGGCAGCATAAATCACTTTTGAAAGAATCCTTTTGCAAATGATGACATGCAGAATGGTATTTTAGGTAGAACTGGTAACTAATCATTGACAAGAGCAGTGGTGCTTTTTAAAAATTATTATTTTTTTCCAGCAATGCTAGGTTTCTCTTTTGAGCCACTTTTTATTACTGATGAAAATATTAAACCTAGATAAAATGTGCATTAAAGACATGTATTAGCCCTAACCAGTTTGGCTCAGTGGATAGAGCATTGGTCCAGGGACTGAAGGGTCCCAGGTTTGATTCTGGTCAAGGGCATGCACCTTGGTTACAGGCTCAATTCCCAATAGGGAGCATGCAGAAGGCAGCTGAGCAGTGTTTCTTTCTCACTGATGTTTCTCTCTATTCCTCTCCCCTCCTCTCTGTAAAAATCAATAAAATATATTTTTTAAAAAGACATGTAGTCTTCATTTAGAGTTCTAGAAGGGAAAACAAATAATAAAATTAGTCAAATGAATTTATAGAATGTTACATGATGATAAGTGATAACGAAAAATTAAAGCATGAACAAAAAACAAAGATTGTTTTTAGGTGAGGATAATTTGAGTTAGTGCGGCCAGAGATAGTCTCGGGTGATGTTAACAGCTACAAGAAGATGAGGGAATTCAGTCGTATAGCTTTCTGGGGAAACAATGAACCTTCAGAGGGAGCAGTAAGTTCATATGTGCTTGCTTGCATGTTTGAAAGACAGCAGGGAGCCTGTGTAGTTGGAGATGGGTACCTTAGATAATAGTAGGGGATGAGAATAAAGAAGTGAGTTAAGGGAGGAAGCAGATTGTAGAAGACTTTCGGGCCTTAGAAAAAATTAGGCTTTTGCTTACAGTCAGTTTGAAATCTGTTATGGGGAGGGGAAGTTCAGCAGAGAAGTGACATGATCTGATGTAGATTTTGCTGTGGACTGAATGTTTGTGTTCCCCCAAAATTCATTATGTTGAAACTTTCATGCCCGTTGCAATAGTATTTGGAGATGGGACCTTTGGGAGATAATCAGGCCATGAGGGTAGAGCCCTCAGGATGGGGTTATTGCCTTTATAAGAAGAGACATGAGGGCTTCTTTTCTTTCTTTCTGCTCTTAGCCATGAGAAGACACAACTAGGAGGCAGCCATCTGTAATCCAGGAAGTGATTTCTCACCCAACACCAGATCTTTACTTCTTCAGAACTATGAGAAATAATTGTTGTTTAGGCCACCCAGTCTGTGGAAATTTTATTATAGTAGCCTGAACTGACCAAGATTGGTTTGAACAGGATCACTGGATATTATATTGAGAATAAACTACAGGGATTTGAAGACAAAAATAAATGAGACCAGTTAGGGTGCTACTGAAATATTTAGTCAGAGATTATAATGATCTGGATTAAAATGTTAGTGGTGGTGGTAGTGAGAAATTGGTAGGATTCTGGATATGCTGATGATAGGCATGAATGAAAGGGAGGATTAAAGGATGACTCTTGAGTGACTGGAAAAATAAAGTTGTCATTTGCTGAGATAGAAAAACAAATCAATAAATCAATTTTGATCATGTTTGATTTGAGACTTCAGTGGTTGATGTTGAGTAGACAGATGGGTACATGAGTCTAGAGTTGAGGGGAGTAATACAGACTATAGATGTAAATTAGAAGATCATCAGCATATAGGTTGTATTTCAAGTAATGATTCTGAGTGAGGTCACCAAGGAAATGGGTATACATAGAAAAGAGGGAAAGTCCAAATACTAAGCCCTTGCACATGCTGACATTAACAAGTTGATGACTTAGAAAGAACCAGTAAAAGAGACTAATAAGAAGGAACAACCTCAAAGGTAGAAAAAAAACCAGCAGAGGGTTCTGGCAGACCATTGAAACAAGTGTTTTAGAAATAGAAAATAATTAACCATGTCAAATGCTACAGCCAAGCCAAGTACAATGAGCAATGAGAATACACTCAGATTTATCACTTTAGAGGTCTTAGTGACTTTCTTAAGAAAAGAAAGTTTTAGTCGTGTGTTATAAGAGAAAGTCAAATTAGAATGAATTTAACATGAAATGAGAATTGAAAAATTAGAAACAGCAAGTGTAGAAAAGTTTTCCAAGGATTTTTGCTATAGGCAGACCAGAAGAAATAGAATAGCTGAAAGGGGGAACTGCAGTAAAAAAAGAGTTGGTTTTTTAAGATGCAAGTGGTAAGAGCATGTCTGACGGATAAGAAATATCCACTAGAGATGAGAAAAAATTAATGATACATAAAAGAATTGCTGCGGCATATCCTTGAGTAGAGAAAAGTGGGTGTGATCTAGAGTTGAACTGTAGGGTGTGGTATTTATTAGAGTCACTGAAATTATTTTCATACAGAGAGAAGGGGAAACAGATATAAGCAGGGGTGGAGGGATGGTGAGAATGTGTGGAGATTTCTCCTGATTATTTCTACTATTTTCACAGTGAAATTGAAAGGAAGCCCATCAGTTGAGCATGAAAATAGAGAAGAGACACTGAAATTTGAGAGACAAGAATATGAAATAGTCATCTAAAAAAGTGGGAGGATAAATGGATAAGAGAAATGTAGTATACAGCAATCAAATAAGCTATTATTTGAATTCAACTTTTGTTTTTGTTTACAAAAGTGGATGCAAAAAATTGAAAAAAGGGCAAAGAAATAGAGGATATAACAAAGAGTGATTATATTGACCAACAATGGCATGTTAGCAAAATAGGGGGAAGAGGCGAGCTTGATGGTATAGGGGACAATTCAAAGTGATAGGACAAGTGGATTTTAGCTTCTTTGTTGTGTTGAAGAATTGTTTGAATTTGGAAAATTGGAGAGTGTGAGCTACAAAGGAAAGGGTTGTTCAAGAGTCTGGTGCTTGAAATAGAGCCTATAGAAAGGTTTTATATTCTGGTAATGACACAGTAAGAGGATGGCCCATGGGAGGAAGCACCTGAGGTGCGTGGAGAGCAATGTTATTGGTCAAGGGAATGAAGTTAACGTGGATGACGCCAGTAGACATCCCAAAACTACCTCTTCCCTAGCCCCATGCTTCTTATGCTTCCTTTATCAGTTGTAGCTAAAAGGGATCTCCAGAACTTAGTGTCCTCCTGGCCAGTCCCTTATATCTACTCACCTTGTGACCATCAGGACTTACCATGCGTTTTGTTCCCATTTACATAGATGGTCACAAGAAGGCCAAGATTTCCCAGTCAGCCACCACCCTCCAGACTTAATTCCCATTTGGCTCTGAACATTCTTTTTTTGACACCATCTTCCATATTCATTGGTCCTCTGAATCCCTTTCACTGTACTCCCTGGATCTCAGAATCAGTCATCAGAAAAATTTCCCACGTTCTCCACACCTTCTTCATTATCATCCTCTAACTGAAACCTGCCTCTCCTCTGAGGGCAGATGTTGTCTCTCCTATCCCCCTCTTACCTCCAGACCAGGAAGTGGGAGCTCCTTACTGCCTCATCCACATCATTATTCTGCCTTTTTTCTTACAACATTCAAGCTTTAAAGCTCCTGTCATGAAACACTTCCACCCATCAGCCTTCCTTGTTTTAGTGACCTACTGGCCCTGCATAACTTCCTCTTATTCCTTTTAAGTTTTAGCTACATGCTCCCTCCCCATCACATTCTCACACACTACTTCTAACAAAATCCTTAATGGCTTACATATCTTTCCAGTATTATATTAAATTACTATTGGTCTGAGTGGGTGGAGGTACAATCTCCCTGGGAAATGATGAATAACTAGAGGCCATCTTAAGACTCTTTTGGTAACAAAAAACTATGACTTGGCAGACTGAGAAAAAGAAAGATTAAGTGTTCTAAGCAGTGAGTGGTTTTTAACTTAAGGGATTTTGCCTTCCAGAAGTCACTTGGCAATATCTGGAGATATTTATGGCTGTCACAGCTCGTGGCAGGGAATGCTATTACTGAGTAGGGCATTTAGTGAGTAGAGGGCATGGGTGCTACTAAATATCCCACAATAATTATCAAAACGCCTATAGTGCTGGTTGAGAAACCCTGGTTTAGGGTGATCACTTTAGGATATTCAGCCATGAAAATGCATTGATTTATTTCTCCTTAGCCTGAAGTAGGACACTAGCAGATTTAAATAGAATAGAAATATAACAAATACCAAAAAGATCCCACTAAAACCTTTAGAGGATTAAAAGATTTTTAAGATATCAAAAATATGTTCATACTTTTAAAGCCTCTAGGTTTTAAAATTTTCCTTCCTCATGAGAATAGAAAGTCTAACTCCATGCTTTATCTAAAGTTGAAATGGGGCTTAGTTCATGACTCTGAATTTCCATTTTTTTTTTCTCCATGGCCTAAGGAGTTTTACTTCCAGTCTATTCTCCTGGGCTTTCATTTGGAAGAAAAATATTTTAAAAAGAAAGAGGTGCCATTGGTACACAGAAACTGTTCTGTTGTGAAGCAGGCCAGGACTCTGGCCTGGTCCTCTGCATGGCTCTATTTAAGAGTGGGTTGAGTAGAATTGTTAACTTCATTTGTGACCATTGGCATTACTCTACAGAGTGACTGGCTCCATCCTACAGTCACTCATTTATTCCTTCATTTTCATCCATCCATCCATTTATTTCTTTAAAATGTATTGAATTTGTACTATATGCTAAGCAATGTGTTAGCAGTGCACATACAAGAATAAGTAGGATAAGTTCTCTAACCACAAATGGCTTTCACTATGGGTGGGGAGAAATTTTAATGATTTAATAAGTTTATATTTAATAAATTAATTCAATGCATTAAGATAAATAATAAAAAGTGTTATAATAGCACAACAAATGGAGCAACTTACAATTCTATGTGGTATTGGGACAGAGTCCCAGCCAATTTACAAAATGAAATGAAATTTATGTGGAAATTTATAAAAACAAGGAAAGAGGAATTTAGTATTTAGGGGTGTCCAGCATGAACCAGTCCCTATGCAAGGCGCTTAATGATCTTTTTGTTATTCAGTCCTCACAATAACCCTGCATGGTACATGATCCACATTTTATATATGAGGAAGCAGAAGCTCAGATAAATTCGTCAAGGTCACCATGGAAATAAGTCGCAGAACTGACATCTGAATCTAAGTCAGTTCCTTCCAGTAAGCCAGGAAAGGGGAGACAGGTTTGGGCATGGAGGATGCAGTGTACTCACATTTTGCCAGGTATGCCAGACTTTTCTTTTACCTTTGACCTGCCCTGCGATAGCTCCTGCAACATCTGGTCCCCTCTCATGCCAGCTATCGCTGACCTGACCCACCGTGACCCTATCAGCAGGCGGCGCTGAATCAGTGAGATAAGAGACTGTACTCATGAGGGCGAACGTGTGTGATGTGAACAGAAAGATGATACTCATGATGGGGTACATGTGTGATGTCTGCTGCTCCGGTAGGCCACTTTATGCTGAGATTAAGGTAGACTAGACAGAAGAACGTGAACCAGTGTCCTATGTGAGCCAACATGCTATATATATAGGGTCTGAAACCACAAGCAGCAGAGAAAACTGTCAGAAGAAGAGAAGAAAACAGAAAAAAAAGTTTGTGGAGAAAAAAAGACACCGAGATAGTAGCAGCTTGAGATCCTTCCTACCCCCTAGGTCTCAGGGGTGTATGAATTCCCCTTAATTTACAATAAAATCTTACCATCACATTAAGCTTCTCCATGCATGAGCAGTTGGAATTCTTTCCTCACCTGAAGGCCTGGGGGTGGGGGGTGAGAGTGGAGAGGAAGGGGTCAAGGTGGTGGGGGAAGGAGGGACCTCTGTACAACATTCTACAATAAAGATAAGTTTAAAAAAGAAGAAAGCTTTTTGTTTCCTGTTAAGCTTAGCTGTACTTCTTAAGATCTTACTCTGTTACGTTTCTCCCTACCACCTTTAACTGAAGCTAAATTTTACAAACCTTTAACTGAAGCTAAATTTTATTAGATTTCTCTTAATAAAAATAGATTTGACCTAGACCTGCACTAGTGAAAATACAGGGCTATGAGGCCATAAGAGAAGGGTAGTTTAGAATCACTGGGGTAGAGGGTGCACCTCGTGTATATAATGAGCCTAATTAGAAGGAAGGCCAGGCTGAGACTATGAAGTACTTTTTGTGTTGGGCCACGAATTTGGACCTTATTCTAAAGACTTTGGGAGCCTTTGAATGCTATAGAGCAGCTCCTTGAACTTGGCTTATTTATTCCTGTATCAACAGCACCTGGCTGAGACTCGTTTGCATTTTATGTTTAATAAATATTTGTTGTTATCAATAAAAACCAATAAATGAGAAAAATAAAAATAACCAGAGAGTTTAGTACTACATCCCAATTTTAATTAGTAAAATCAGGATTGAAATCTTATTATAAAGAACTTTGGGGATGGTTGAGTATTAAAAGACAAATGGGAATAAGCCAGCAGTGAAACAGGAAAGTACCGCCGCCAGCTATGATATGGAGTCATGACACAGCATTGTGTGTGCAGAAACTAATGAGTAGCATGAAAGAAAAGATTGCAGAGAGTAAAATGTGAGATATCAGTAGGGATTTGTTCAATGAAGACTTTGTATGGCCTGATAGCAATCTGGAACATTATTGCTCAATTGTTCACAAAGCACTAACAAAGGATTTTCCATAAAGGCATTAATTCACTCACTCCCACAACAAATACTTACTGAGAAACAACTATGTTCCAGATATTTTGTGTGTGAAAATGTATCAGTGAACAAAATAGTAAAAAAAACACTAGTGGGACTTATATTTTATTCAAATGAGACTGACAATCACACTAAGCAAATGTAAAAGATATTAGAAGTAAAAGTACTATTGGAAAAGAATTAAGTTGGGTAAAGGGAATTAAGAGTGTTGGTAAGGAGTGAGGCTGCAGTTTTAACAGGGTGGTTTGTGTAGGTCTCACTGAAAAAATAATGTTTGAGCAAAGATGTGACAGAGATGAGAGAGTAAACTTGCCTAATACCTGATAGAGGGATTCTCCAGCCCCTACAGTGGTCTGAGACAAGAGAATATTTATACTGTCAAATACAGCCAGGACTAGAGCAGAGATGGAAAGGAAAAAGAGATAAGGTTAGGAACTGGATGTGAAGCCGGATTATGTAGGGCCTTATGGTCAGACCTGCATTTTAAGGTGATTAACCTGGCAGCGATGCAGAAGATATATTTTAGAATGGCAAGCTGCTTAGAATAATTTTGGTTCTAAGTGGTAGCAATTACAATAAGGAAATGTATTAGGTCATAGAATGGTGTCTGAAAATAAGAAACTTATAACAGATTAAATATTGCAAAAGAAAAGATCTGTGAACTTGAACATATACCAATAACTACCAAAATAAAGCGTAAAGAGATGAGGAAAATTTTGAAACAAAAATGAACAGATCTGCATTGATTTTTGCTGTCTAATATATGAGTATTTTGTGTCTTTGAAAGGTGAAAGAACAGAAAAAAAATGAGAAAATAAACAACTTTTTTTTCTAAATTCAATGAAAACTATAAATCCAAGAATTTCAGAAAATCTCTAGCCTCATATTGAAACCACACCAAGGAGCATCATAATCAAATTGCTGAAAACCAGTGATAAAGAGAAAAGTATAAAGGAGCTAGAAAAAAAGAGGCAGAATGGACATAAAAGAACAAAGTTAAGAAAAACTATAGACTTGATGTGAGAACCCGTGCAAACAGGAAGTTTTACCATGCAAAAATACCTTTATAAACAAATGTGAAAGACTTTTTAAAACAAACAAAAGCTGAGAAGAGTCATCGCTAGTAGACTGTAACTACAAGAAAGTTTAAAGGGAGTTATTCAGGCTGAAGAAAAATTCTTCCAGATAGAAATTTTTATTTACACAAATAAGGTTACCAGATATGGTAAATAGGTTGATAAAAAATCATATATCTCCCAGATATCAATTATTTATCCATCTCACATTCCCTTCATTGCTATCACTCTGCTAGCATCCTACATCAACCCACCATATCTATCCATTTTTTATCTGGATTTCTGCACTAGCCTCCTAGTTGGTCTCCCTGGTTCCACCCTTATTTCAATACAGTCAATTCGCAGCATAGCATCCAGACTTTTAAATATATCTGGCAGATTATATCCCTTCTTTTCTCAGAATCATCCAATAGTTTCTCAGCTCATTTACAGAAAAAGCCAAAGTCTTCACTATACTCTCAAGGCCTATAACATTGCCTCTCCCACTACCCTTCTTCTTAGCTCTGAAATCGTATTTTAGAGAACCTTCTCCTTCAGTTATTCTATTCAGCAACACTGACCTGTTCGCTAATTCTGTAGGACGCCAGACATTGCCCTGTCTCGGAGCTTTTACCCTCCCGGTCCTCACTACCAGAGCTTCCTCACCTCCTTTGCTTTTTGCACATTGATACCTCAGAAAGCCTTCGTTTTTCATATTTTAAAATCACACATTCAGCCTTAACATTCCATATCCCCCTCCCATGTTTTTTTCTTAAACTTTATTTTTTGAGCAATTTTTCATTTATTGCAAAGTTAAGAGATTTTCTGTACACCTCCAAACTCCACACATGCATAGCCTCCCCCATTATCAATATCCCCCACAAGAGTGGTACATTCGGTACAATTCTTCCATACTTTTTAAATACAGCTTTTATTACCATTTGACACACGCTCTGTAATTTTCTTGTTTTGTTTATTATCTATCTCTTCTACTAAAATGTAAGCTCCAAGATGACTCAAATGAATTTTCTTTGACTCCTCCCAGGACAATTACACTTTCCTCAGCTTCCTATTCAGACCACACTGTCTGAGACTTCCCACTGATTGCATCCTCACTACCACGTGGTATTGTCAGGTTTTTTTTTCTCCTTGGCCATTCTGGTGGATGGGGAGGACTGGCTCCCTGAAAGATGGAAAGTATTGTTTCTGGAAGAAGAAATGTGTGCTATGGGGCAAAGGCTCCAAATGCACACGCAAACACAGGGAAAACATTACCATATGCTATATATACACTGAACTCATAAAAAAAATTTTTTTTTAAATGTAGAATGAGCTCAATCCAATCCCGACATCTCCAGGTTAAGACTTTAACTGGATGACAAAGGAATACAAAGGTGGAAAAATTTAATGAATTGATGACATGTGCCAAATTATTTCTTTTGCTCTTCTGGGTAGAAAATCCTTGTCAGCCTTTGGAGTGTGTTGTTAATTTCATCTTTTGAAAAGTTTGAGAGATTTTAGAGTTCAATTTTTAGAACTGTCATTTATAGTAATTCACTACAGCAAATTTTAACCAGAAAACTATGTGGAGAACTCCTCATGTGTTTTTTAAAAATATCAGGGAAGTAAAATTTAAATATAGGAAATGTCACATACTATAAATGTACAGCTCAATTTTCACAAATGGAATACACTGATGTAAACGTTGTCTAGACCCCAAAGCAAAATATTTCAAGCATTAAGGAGTCTCCTTGTGTTCTCTTCCACTCCATCCGTTGTCTAGAATAACAACTATACAAACTTCCTCCTGACTGCTTTTGCCTATTTTTTTACTTCATATAATGGAATCAAATCATATTCACTAGTTCAGTGTCAGACATTTCTTGTTCAACATTATATTTATGAGATGTGTCCATGTTGTTGATTGTAACTGTAGACTGTGTATTCTCATTGCTATATAGTACTTAACAATTCATTTATCCATCCTACTATGAGTGGGCAATTATGTATTTCCAGTTTGGGGCTATTGTACTGCTTTCGGCATTCTAGTCCATATCTTTTGGTGAACATGCACACATACACAATTCTGTTGTATATATACCAGAGTGGAATTGCTATCTTATGAGCTACATGTGTTTAATTTTTGAAGATACTACCAATGTTCCCATTTTACTTCTTATAATAAATAGTGTTTTTAGAAAACAAATGATAGAAAACAAATTATTTTACTATCTAACTGTTGCAAGAATGTAGGTAAGCGGCTTGATATGTGCATAATTTATTTTGGAACTATACACCATAACAAATTCTCTTATTAGTTTCATTTCTCTCAAGGATTAAAAATCCTGTACTGCCTGGTGCCCAATATTTGTTTTCTATATTGTTTTCAATTTTCCTTTTCCCCCAACTTTATTAAGGAATAATTGACAGATATAATTTTATATAAAGTGTACAATGTGATAATTTTATACCTATAATATATATGTAAGTACATATATATAGTAAAATTTATACATATTTATATGTAAATAAATGATTTCCAAAACCACGACCATAAACATCATTAACCTCACATAATTAACTACTTTTTTGTGTGTGTGGTGAGAACTCTCAGAACTTTCAAATATACAAAACTGGATTATTAACTACAGTCTCCATGCTGTGTAAGATCTTCAGAACTTATTCTTTTATAACTAAAGTTTGTACCCTTGACCTACATCTTCTAATTTCTCTCCCTGCCAGACTCACCCAATGATAGTCACCATTCTATTCTGTTTCTATAAAATAATTTTTTTTTATTCCACATATATTCTTTCAACTTTTCTAGCTCTTTTCAGTAGGAGAGCAAATCAGTTCATCTACACAGCTGGGAAGGTAGTTTTATTTTTGTCCTTATTTTTTTCTCACCCTCTTTTGAAGTTTCCTATGTAGAGATCTTGCATGGAATTTATTTATTCTTAGATATTTGATATTACAAATGACATCTTTTAACATTTTTCATTCTATTTATTTTTGCTAGTGTTTCTTATAATTGGTTTTAAAACATTAACCTGATATCCAGTAACCTTGCTCAAACCAACAGTTAATTCTAATAATATATCTGTAGATTATTTTTATTATCTTACTAGACAGCTAGTCCAGCTCTGACTATAAATCAAAGAGTGGATTAGAAAAAGGCTTTCCACTTAAGCTCGAGTGGGGAGCAGGAGTGCACCAGTTAGAAATAAGGGAAGAGATATTTAGGGAGAGGGAACAGAGAATTTACTGGAATGATGAAACCTGAGACTGTTAAAAGACACACAGAGAGGATGGTAAGAAACTGTGAAACTAGAGGAGTGAGAACCAAATGGTAAAAGTCCCTCTATGTCAAATCAAGGAGTGTGAAGGTTTTCCCACTCAGACTTGAAAGTCATTAACATATCTTTCAGCAGGAGAGTAAAGTAGTGAGTTTGAAACTTCACTCCTGTGGTGGGTGCTATCGTGCTGATAAGCTTGGACATATCCAGGATACTCTATTTACCTCTCCTGACAGGACATGAGCCATCTGTCTCTCCAGTGTATCCACACTGTATAAGCTACTCACCATTTAGTCACTTAGTAAGCTGTCTTGGTTACCAGATCAACTGTCATGGTACCACAGTGCTTATGCTCAAGTCACCCTTATTTTACATAATAATAACCACAAAGTACAAGAGTAGTGATACTGCATTGGCCAGTGTGATTCTTTTTGTCGGGTGTCCTTCCATGCACCAAACATTGCAGGTTCAAGTCCAGTCAGGGCACATTCCTGGGTTGAGGGCTCGACCCCTGGTGTAGTATGTGCAGGAAGCAGCTGATCCATGTTTCACTCTCACATCAATGTTTCTCTCTCTCTAAAATTTAATTTAAAAAAACCTTTTTAAAAAAGAGTAGGAGAGTAGTGATATTGGCAATTCAGATTAGCCACAGTGAAGCTATAAAGTGTTTTATTTTTAAAAAATATATATATTTTGTATTGATTTCAGAAAGAAGAAGGGAGAGGGAGAGGGAGAGAAAGATAGAAACATCAATGATGAGAAAGAATCATTGATCAGCTGCCTCCTGCATGCACCCCTCCAGGGATCAAGCCCACTACCCTGGCATGTGCCCTGAGTGGGAATCGAACCTGGAACCTCTTGGTTCCTGGGTCAAATGCTCAACCACTGAGCCACACCCAGGTGGGCTAACGGGTTTTTTATAGATGAAAAGGTGAGTACAATAAGATATTTTGAGAAAGAGAGACTACATTCACATAAAATTTATTACATCCTTCTATCTTATTATTATTTACTAGAGGCCCACTGCATGAATTTGTGCATGGGGTCCCTCGGCTTGGCCAGCAATTGGGACCATCTTGCCCAGTTCCAATCAGGCCGATGGGGGCCAGCCAGCAGGGAGGGACTGTGAGAGGTTGGCTGGCTGGAGGGCTCCAGGGCATGTCTGGCCCTCTTGCCCAGTCCCAGTGGGCGGACCCCAGCAGCAAGCTAACCTACCGGTCAGAGTGTCTGCCCCCTGGTGGTGGTCAGTGAGCATCATAGAGTCTGGTGGGTGGTTGACCGAACAGTTGACTGATTGGTTGGACACTTAGCATATTACGCTTTTATTATATAGGATTGTTAATCTCTTACTGTGCTATTTATAAATTAAACTTTATCACAGACATAAAATGTATAGGAAAAACATAGAATATAGAGGGTTCAGTACTATCCAAGGTTTCAGGAAACCATTGGGGTCTTGGGAATGTATCTCCCACAAATTACTTCCAGTAATCACATTTAATTATGCCTCCAATTAAGACAATTAGTAAATAATTACAAATTTCTTTTCTCATAATATTTTGGTGCTATTTAAATTCTGAGATGCTGTGTTAATTTTGGCAGCTTATAATAATTTCTCTCTTTTCCTCCCTTAAAAAATTTTTAGGGTTCTCAAAAGCTTGCTTACTAGACATTGCATATTAATGAATTGCATACAAGAAGCCAGACTAATTTTGTAAAAGAAAAACTAAATTATCTCACTGAAACCACTGAGATCATAGGGTTATCTCTGAACAAAGAAAGGACCTTGAAACATTCCATATATATTTATTTACTTTCATAATTATTGAATACATTAGTTTGACACAGTTATGTTTAACTATCCATTCATACATCTTTTGGTATATTTCTTGAAGAAAAAAAATTTTTTCAAGAAAAAAAAACTCAGAAAAATACTTATTTGCTCAAATGTTTTGTCTTCAGTTACTGCTACATGTTCTTGGAGTCCTAGGTACTCTTCTATGTAAATTTTAAATAGCAGTTCATTCTGTAGTAACACTAGTCAAAGTCACTTCCCACCAAATGAAACCAATAAAATGATGCGTATTTAATTGAGACCCTTGCTCTCAACGTGTGAAAGCAGTAGCTTTATCACCCAGAAGCTTTTCAGAGATTTAGAATCTTGGGTCTCTCACAGACCTTCTAAATCAGAATTTACACTTTTAACAAGATCCTTGGGTAAGGCAAATGCAAGTAAAGTTTGTGAAGCTCTGCTCATGCTCAAATATGTACATCTCAACCACTTGGAAAAAATGCATTTGCCAAGCTCCCAGGCCAGATTGCTGAAAGCAACTCTCTCAAAGTAAGATCCAAGAACTGCTAAAAAGTATAACTGGTGATTTTGATTAAATGTCAGGATTGGGAATTACTGATCTAAGGGGCTCTTTAGTGACACAGTGATTGACCTCTGACCCTAATTTGTTAAACCACTTATCTCACTTTACATAAGCAAACTTAAAAAAAAATTAAGATATTAGATTCCATGTGCAAAGGTTCAAATATAGAAAGCATCTCAGTAGATAAACATTGTCTAAAAACAATATTTGTATAAACAGTTGCATATTAACAATCTTTTTGAAAAGAAGAAATAAATGAAAGAATTCTTGCTTGTTGAGTAGTAAGCAGCTAATGTGCTCAAATGTTAATAGACCATCTGTAGAAGATTGGGTTAGAGTTGGCTAAGTGCAGTGAAGTGACACAAACTTGTAAGAACATAATCTGAGTACTAACACCTGAAATCCATCCATTTATTTATTCTTTTTCTTCTCATTCTGACAAATATTTTATTTTATTGAATGCCTCCTAAGTGTGGATCTCTGCACCAGACACTTAAATAAGCTGACATGTAAAAATGTGAATGCAAGATTCACACTCATTCTCACAGCTCCATTCAGATCAATGAGACATGAATACAGGGTAGAGCCATTGCTTGAAAAAAGCTATAATTTTAACAAATGACAGAGTAAGCAGAGTGATGTAACCTTTATTTTACTTCTCTTTTCTCTGCCATTAAGAACAACATACTAACAGGAAAAGGTAGATCAAACATTGTATAAGAGAAATTAAAACCCAAAAGGGAAATAGCTATTAAGAGAACACATAGCCCAGCTGGTGTGTGGCTCAGTGGCTGAGCATCGACCTATGAACCAAGAGGTCATGGTTGGATTCCTGGTCAGGGCACATGCCTGGTTGCTGGAACCCCAGTGGGGGGTGTGCAGGAGGCAGCCAATCAATGATTCTTTCTTTCTTTTTTTTTTTTTAAATATATTTTATTGAGTTTTTACAGTGAGGAAAGGAGAGCGATAGAGAGTTAGAAACATCGATGAGAGAGAAACATCGACCAGCTGCCTCCTGCACACTCCCCACTGGGGATGTGCCCGCAACCAAGGTACATGCCCTTGACCGGAATCGAACCTGGGACCTTTTAGTCCGCAGGCCGACGCTCTATCCACTGAGCCAAACCTGTTTCGGCTCTTTCTTAACATTAATGTTTCTATCTCTCTCTCCCTCTCCCTTCCTCTCTGAGATCAATAAAAACTAAAGGAGAGAGAGAGAGAGAGAAAGAGAGGGAGAGAGAGAACACGTAATTATTGTAAATTGTCACGCTGGCAAAATTACCTGCCTATGCATGGCAAAATCTTTCAGGTGTGTCCCCAGAAATACTGAAAGCACAGTGAATGTTACCATCACAGGTGACACTGGTCTTAGGGTTTTAATTCCCAGTACTTGCCTTTTTCACTGACCCATGCAATCACGATATCCTCTCAATATTCTTTAGCTGAATTTCATCAATAAATTCTCTTGCTATGAACAGCACAAAATGATATTTAACCTAGTTGCACTGAAAACGCTGTTAATCCAAATTTAAGGGATAACACGTGTGAGTTCTTCATTCTGGGATCAAACCAGCCACCTCTCAGTGCAGAGACTACACTCAACCAACTGAGCCTCTCTGGCCAGGCCAAGTCTTTTTTTTTTTTTTTTTTTTTTTTTAGAGCTCTTTAGTTGAACAATGTGCTGATAAATTAAGAACAGCAGAAAAAAATTCAAGCAAACCTAAAAGTTGTTTAATTTTCATGAAGGTTTTTGCTTAAGTACTAGCCCTCTTTCTTTTGCAGTTGCTCTCATTCTAAAAAGAGACCATTATAGTTTTTCTGGAGACATTCTGAACTATGAGTTACTTAAAGGTACATTTGTTACTTTTCAAATATAAGGGAATTTTTTAGTTGTCTTTGTTATTATTTCTAACATCATTTCATTCCAATGACTTGAATTCTAAACCTGTTGAGACCTGTTTAATGACCTTTCATATTGCCCATTCAATAAATATCCCATGTGCACTTAAAAAATGAGTGTACTAGAGCTTTCTTTGTAGCATTATATATAGTTAATTAGGTCCAGTTTACAAATAAGGTATTCAAATTTTCAATAGTCTTGGTGACTCTTTGTCTTCTTGATCTATTGGGTTGCTGAGACAAAGTTACTAAAGTTTTCCATTATTAATGCAGAATTGTATGTTTCTCCTTGCATCAGTAATATGTTTTATTACAAACCTAATAAAATATACCACCTTGAAGAATCTAGCAGAACAGAAGTTTTATAACTAAGGGTATAAAGAAGAAGCCACATTGACACTAGTAGAAGGACAGAGACTCAAAACAGGCTGATCCCACATCTCCATGTAGCAGGTAAAAATTGGGAGAGATATCTCAGCTCTGGAGGTCCTCCCTAAAGAGCAAGGGGGTCTCAGCTGACCACAAGGCCACCCAGCCCAATGTTCCAGTGCCACAAAGAGAAGTCCCCATAAATTTTGGTTGTAAAACTAGAGGTAATTGTAGCCAAGGGAGATGAAGGGCTACTGGAGTCCCGGGTGTTCCTCTTAAAGGGCCTGCACAGGCTTACTTGGATTCACTCTTTCTGAGCTCCAGTGCTGGGGCAGGAGCTCCAGAGGCACCAGAGACACATGGGGAGGAACTGAATTATTGTCATCGGGGTGAGAGTAGGAGGAGCAGCTTTCTCCCAGACAGAAGTGCTGGCTCCCCCCCATAGAGCCAGCAGGTGGGCATGATAGCTACGTCTCCATCAGCCTGGCTACCACTGTTCCTCGTGCCCTGGTAAATCCCTGAGAACCCACCCCACCCAACTTGCAGGCCCACTGAAGCCATTTCCAGTGGTTTTCCCATATAAAGGGCCTCTCTTGGCTAATGCTTCAAACTTTCCTAAAATCTCTCAAATAATCATCATCTGGCCCAAGTGGCCCAGGCATGACACTAGCAGCAGCTGGCCTCAGCTCACAGCTTGACCTCTCTTGGGCACCTCCAAGTTTCCTGTCAATCAGTCTATATCTTATGCTGAGTGACCCTGGGCAGAACACAGTGGTGGCTGACCTTACATATATCTCCTGGGAAGCCTCAGAGAGAGTGCACCCAGAGAACAGCTTCAGACCATGCCAAACTACAACTCAACCACCTCCACAAGTAACACACTCAAGGGGCTGACTCAGTGAGCACCAAATACGAAAGCCCCACTGAAGCAAGTCCTGCTCCTTGGATCAGTCCCTGCACAGCAGCTCCCCCCACTGCAGTATCAGCCAGTCCTCCCATCCAATCAGCCTGGGAGTCAACCCCTCCCAGTGACATGCCAATAGGAACCAAGGCTCAACTACAACAGGAGGGTGCACACAAACCACACAGGGGGTGCATCTAAAGCTGGGGTGACCGGAGAGACTGCCACTAGGCCCTACTACCAGGCCCAGGAAATATAGCAGCTCTACCTAATACATAGAAACAAACACAGGGAATCAGCCCAAATGAGGAGACAAACAGGTCCCAAATGGAAGAAGGATAAAAGTCCAGAAACAGAACTAAATGAAATGGCAGCAAACAAACTACCAGGTACAGAGTTCAAACAATGACTATAGGATGCTCAAGGAATTTAGTGAAACCTTCAACAGCATAAAAAGGACATGGAAACCATAAAAAGGAAATAGTCAAAAATGGAAGATATACTAACTAAAATAAAGAATGTATTATAGGAACTCAATAGTAGAGTGAATGAAGCAAAGAATTAAATCAGCGATTTGGAAGACAAGAAAGCAGAAAAACAATTAGAACAGCAGAAAGAAAAAAAAATTTAAATGAGCATAGTGTAAGGAGCCTCTGGAACAACTTCAAGCATATCAACATTTACATCATGGGGTACTGGAAGGAGAAGAGAGAGAGCAAGAAATTAAAAACCTAGTTGAAAAAATAATGATGGAAAACTTGCCTAACCTGGTGAAGGAAATTGACATACATATCCAAGAAGTGCAGAGTTCCAAACAAGATAACCCAAATCAGCTCACACCATCATAATTAAAATGGCAAAGTTTACAGGCAAGGAGGAATCCTTTTTAAATCCTCACTTGAGGATATGTTTATTGATTTTAGAGAGAGGAAGGGAGAGAGAGAGAGAGAAAGAGAGAAACAGTGCTGTGAGAGAAACATCTATTGGTTGCCTCCCATATGTACCCCAACCAGGAATTGAACCTGCAATCTAGGTATGTGCCCTAACCGGGAATGGAACCCATAACCTTTTGATGTATGGAATGATGCTCAACCAATTGAGCCACCCAGCCAGGACCTAAGAGAGAATCTTAAAAGCAGCAAGAGAAAAGCAATTAGTTATATACAAGGAAGCTCTTAGAAGACTGCCAGCTGATTTCTCAACAGAAACTCCGCAGGCCAGAAGGGATTGGCATAAAATATTCACAGTGATGAAAAGCAGTAACCAACAACTATATTTACTATACCTAGCAAAGCTATCATTTAGAATCAAAGGACAGATTAAGAGCTTCCCAGGCAAGAAAAAGCTAAAGGAGGTCATCACCACCAATCCAATATTACAAGAAATGTTAAAAGGTCTTTTTCTAAGAAGAAAAAAATAAAGAATGTGAATAAGAAAATGGCAACAAATACATACCTATCCACAATTACTTTAAATGTAAATGGATTAAATGCTCCAATCAAAAGACATGTGGTGGCCGAAACTGGTTTGGCTCAGTGGATAGAGCGTCAGCCTGCGGACTGGGAGGTCCCGGGTTAGATTCCGGTCAAGAGCATGTACCTGGGTTGCGGGCACATCCCCGGTGGGGGATGTGCAAGAGGCAGCTGATTGATGTTTCTCTCTCATCAATGTTTCTAACTCTCTCTATCTCTCTCCCTTCTTCTCTGTGAAAAATCAATAAAATATATTAAAAAAAAAAGACATGTGGTGACTGATTGGATCACAAAACAAGACCCTCCTTACATATGCTGTCTAATATAGACTCACTTCAGATTGAAAGACACACACACACAGACTGAAAGTAAAGGGATGGAAAGATATTTCATGAAAATGGAAACAAAACAAAAGCTGGGGTAGCAATATGTATACCAACCCTGCAATCAGACCTATGAACATTGGTCTATAAAATAATAAAAGCGTAATATGCTAAGTGTCCAACCAATCAGTTGATTGTTTGGTCAACCACCCCAAAAGACTAAATTATCTTGGCAGGTAAGTCAACCAGGTTGCCAAAATACTTTCATGGACCAAAATAGACTTTAAAATAGACT
Organism: Myotis myotis; assembly: GCF_014108235.1. Classification (NCBI taxonomy): domain Eukaryota; kingdom Metazoa; phylum Chordata; class Mammalia; order Chiroptera; family Vespertilionidae; genus Myotis; species Myotis myotis. Next base: position 10,810,261 of record NW_023416314.1, read on the forward strand.
TTAAAACAAAGGCTATAACAAGAGACAAAGAAGGACCCAGCAACTTCACCTCTGGGTATGAATCCAAAGAAACCCAAAACACTAAATTGAAACAACATATACGTCCATATGTTTATTGCAGCATTATTTACAGTAGTCAAGCTTGTATATGGAATCTAAAAAACAAAAACAAAAAGCTGAACTGAAACATACTTACAGATACAGAGAATATTTTGAAGGCTGTTAGATTAAAGAGGGGTTGGGGGGATGTGTGAAAAGGTGCAGGGATTCAGAAGTACAAATTGGTAGTTACAGCATAGTCATGGGGTTGTAAAGTACAGCATCGGGAATACAATCAATAATATTGTAATAACTATACACATTGTCAGATGGGTACTAGATTCATCAAGGTGATCACTGTGTAAATCAAAATGCCTAATTATAGGGTTATATGCCTGAAACTATAATATTGCACATCACTTGTAATTTAAAAATAAAAAGTGAAAATTAAATTAAAATAAGGCAAGTTGTTAGGTTCATATTATCTCAACGAACTGAATGATAAAGAGCTCAGTGGCATAGTTCCTTCAGAAAGGCATGAAATCTCAGCAAGTTTGCTTTCACTCAGACAATACCTTATGATCACATAGGGGTCCAAAAGAATAATCCATGGCTAGCCCCAATATTTATTGCAAATTATTATTTTCATACGTACATTTCTCATTCATTTGACTCAACCAGAATATCTTTCTTCAGTCCTTGGATCCATAGGGTGATTGAGTTAGACTACTGTTTTTGTAAAATGGGAACAACAATCATTTTATAGGGTTGTGGTGAAGTTCTAAGAAGAAAACTGGATGCTAAGTATATAACAGAATCTAGTGCATAGTAGATACTCTGAAATGGAAGTATTATTTTTATACTGTAATTCTTGAGTCTTAAAGTAATCTCTTCTACCACTGATCTACCATAATATTTGTATTTATTGCTTCTTTTCCTTTTTTTAGTATATTTTTATTGATTTCAGAGAGGAAGGGAGGGGGAGAGAAAGATAGAAACATCAATGATGAGGAGAATCATTGATCGGCTGCCTCCTGCACGCCCCATGTGTAGGGATCAAGCCCCCAACTCAGGCATGTGCCCTTGACTGGAATCGAACCAGGGATCCTTCAGTCCCCACGCCAACGCTCTATCCACTGAGCCAAATTGGCTAGGGCACTGCCTCTCTTTCTGACCTTCTTTCTTGAGTATTATCAAAATAATTTCAAAAAGAAGCAGACTATGTGTATAGTGAGTGAGGCCCTGGAGTTTGAGGAGAGTAAATATTCTCAGTGCTCCTCTGTATTCTTTGGAACTTCTGGGGAGACAAGTGAAGAAATCGTTTACAGCTTTGATGGCATAGATCAAGTCACATTTAATTTACACACCAATTACTGAAAGAGAACTTTTCTCAGCTTTTAAACAGTTGGGGTCTTTATCAAATAATGCAGCATCCCTAATGCACACAAGGGATTTTTTTTTGTATCCTGTCAGAGTCCAGCGGTATAAAGACCCAATTTGGTGGCTGGCATCCTGAAATCTGTAAATTTGATAATATCTCTCAGCAGAAATGATGGTCTGGAGATAACAGCCTTGGCAGGTAAGTCATCCAGGTTGCCAAAATACTTTCATGGACCAAGACAGATAGCAGTTGTCCTGCCTTTCCAAGTGGCTTCTTCTAATTGTTTACTTCTGTTTTTAAGTCACTAGAAGAAACAATTGAAGGGCTAGGAATTGCCATGTGCTTTCTTCAAAAATCACTTTTCAGGGAAACACCAACTGCTTCCTTTGGTTTCTAGTTGTCTCATCTGTGTTTGGAAGCTGGCCACTGCTACAGCTAGAAGAACTGCTTCTGAGGGAGCTGTATCCCAGCCAATATACGGTCTTGAATCTGGACACTGAATGCTCACAGCTTTGGACAAAAGTCTAGTCTAAGTCCCACCAAACTGAGATGTGAGATCTGGCTTACTTACTGGTATATTAGGGCAAGGACTATACTGAAAGACTTGCTGGGGTGAAGCTGACTGATTGTAATATTAATATGCATGTCCCTCTTGCCTCACTGAATTATTGAACCAATACAAACCAGTAGAGCTCTGGGACTTCACTGATTCTCAAGATTTTCATGTTCCACTTCTCCTTTATTGGAATATAAGTTCATGAGGGCAGAAACTGTTTCTATCTTGCTCACCACTGAACTATAAAATCTATAATTAAAGGGATCAACCTAAGTGCAATCCAACCTTCTTTATAGCATACTAACCACAACATCAGGAAACTTTTTCAGGTAAGGCCTGGGGTCTGGAAGCCTTGCAGCATGGTAGGCAATGGCGGAATTACTGAAAGCAGTGTCCAGAGGAAGTTCCTCCGGGCTGGGCACAAACTGAAAATGAATCAGCAAACCAAACAGAGATAGATAAGAATAGAAAGGTAAAGAGGTAATTAAAATGAGTAACAAAGGAAAGATTAAAAAATGACTTTTTGAATCAGATGTTGGAAACTGGGAGTTGAGAATTCCCAATCCTAAGGGCAGGTAGAGAGTCATAGACCTTAATACTCATGGCATGACCCTGTTGGGAGTGGGTGATGTTGGGAGCAGAATGCACACAAGTTTCCAACCTCACCACCATATAAAATCCACATAATTCATTTCAAAATAAACTTTGTTATTCATTAATCTACTCTCCCATATACTCATTCATTCATTAATTCATTTATAGTGCAGTAAAGTACCCTGAAATGCAGTTTCTTTCAATCCATCTGTAACAAGCAGACTGATTTTCCTATTTCTAATAATCTTTCTTCTTCTTTCATTCATCATTCAAGCAAGATTTAGCCAAAGTCCTTCTGTCATCTAGGGTTTTCTAAATTTCCATCTGTTTTTTTCTTATTTAAGCTCCTTTTGCATGTGTAATAGCATCACATCTTTTAAATTTTGAAGAACTGGCACATTTTATTATATCTTTTGTTTTTCCTATGGAACTTAGCTCAGATATGGGCACTTAGCAATTAAGCAGATGGTAAATATTTCAAATGTATTGACTGGTTAGTAGGTCCCAGAGCTCTCCTGGTTTGATTGGTTCAATAATTCAGTGAGGCAAGAGGGACATGAATATTAATATTACAATCAGTCAGCTTTAACCCAGCAAGTTTTTGGTGTAGACATTGCCCTAATATAAGTAAGCCAGATCAGATCTCTAGTTGCATATTCTCATATTCTATAGCTAATTTAGATATATGAGAAAACCTTTCTCAATAGTTTTAGTCTTTCTGCATCTGTCTGTCAACCAGAACCCATTCTCCTGACTCCCAACTGGATCCTATAGTATCCTTTTGGGATCACTGAGCTACGGGGTATTTCTATTTATGCCTTTTGGTTACTGGCTGCCTTGGATCCTTTTATGTAACCAATCTAGGAATTTGCAAACTTCAAAGGAAAATACATGTCAAGTACACACACATTCATTTAGAGACATTGATAAATGGTATTTTTCAAGTTCATTATGCTTTTCTTTTTAATTTTAAAAGTAACAAAAAGACATTAGAAATTTTTAACAGAGATGAAAATCCTTACAATCCCAGCTTTGCAATAAACTGCATTTCACAGATGTTTGCATTTTTATACATCTCTATCTACCCTTCTCATCTATTCATTTCGGAGCCTGCCTTTATATTTGAAATCTATTATGACAAACTTATCAGTTGCCTCAGATTCTTTGTTATCATCTTTGTTTCAAATCTGTCAACTTTCTTTGAGAAAATTAAATTAAATAAAAGGGAAGGGCAATGTACTGAATATTATATCATAAACACTTTCTGTGTTGTAGTACATTCTTCCAACAATTATTTTTAATATCTCTTTGGTATCCTATGAACCACATGCATACTTTAACTGTTCATAATATTGTAAGCGGTAATTCATGCACAGATGCAGCGATGCAAGCAGTGCATTTTATTTGGGCAGGGTGACTGGCCTCCTGCCCCCAGTGTCTGTCATCAGGTCACTCAGGCACACAGACATCTGCAGGCTGTGGCTCTGTGGGGGGTGGTCAGAGAGGGCATATCAATCTTGGAGGGAAAAGGAGGGAGGACAGACAAGGGGGGATGAAAGGAGCCCTCAAGCAGAGTCCTCTTGGGATTCAATTGCTTTTGCAGCTTTTCTCTCGCTCTTTGTACAGAGTTGGAAGTGTGACATTTTAAAGTTAGTTTTTATAGAAACAAATGTCAGGAGAGGTGAGTCATCCCAATATCTCTAAAAATAAACCCAAGCTGTCAAAGAAATCAAAACTTTGCCCTCAAGCTTAGCCGGCAAGAGAGCAAGAGTCTTCCTCCCTGTGAGCTGCGCAGCTGCTTGAGGTAGTCCCAGGATCTGAGGGCAGTGTGGGGCTGGCAAGGCTGAAAATAAAAAGCAAGAGAATTTGGGATTTGGGCTTTATTTAACTGGAAAGTGGCCCTCAGGACATGCGCTATTTTGAGGAGAGAAACGATTGACTATCTCAAATGGGGGCTGCCGGGAGCCGGTCCATCCTTGCTGTTTCAAGGGACCTGGCATATATGGCATATTGTTCTTAATATGTTTGCTCACCTTGGCACTATGTGTTTTAACCAAGGTCTCCTCTCTGAGAAAGGTTGTTTCCCCAGGTAGGGATTTTCCCCTGAAGTTAGGGAGGGAATAAAACCTCTTAACTAAGTGCCAGGCGGGTAATTAATCACTTTAACTACGAACAATCGTGCTTAAGCTACATAATCTTTACTCCCTGGAATGAAGATAAGAAACGCCCTAACCTTTGTAATAGAGATTGATAGGATTGAATCAACTGGTATAAATACAGATGCAACAAGACAGCAAGAGACAGAACTTAGAACACAGAACTTAGAATACAGAGCTTAGAACACAGAACTTAGAATACGGAACCAAGAGAGACGGAACCTAGGCACAGAACCTACACAGAACATTCTCTAGAGACAGAAGAACTTCGCTGGAGAGAACATGGCAAAAGTTCCTGGACAGAAACTGGCCTCAGAACCTAGAGACAGAACCTAGCAAGAGAACATGGCAAAAGATCCTGGACTGAACCTGACTACAGAAATTGGCAAGAGAACCTGACTAGAACTTAGTGACTGAACCTGGCTGGAGAACCTGGAGAACCTGACTGGAGAACCTAGCGAGGGAACCTGGCTACTGAACCTGCCTGGAGAACCTAGCAAGAGAACATGGACACAGAACCTGGCTGGAGAACCTAGCAAGACAACTGGCCACAGAACCTGGCTGGGAATCCAAAGCAGAACTTCGCTGGAGACCCAGACCAGAACTTGGCTGGAGATCCTGGCTGGAGATCCTGGCTAGGCTGCTGATCAACTGAACACTGTCTCCGTGTCCTTCCTTCTTCGCCGACTCCATCCACACCTTTGGGGACCCCTGGACCTGCTGGGGTTGGACCCCGGCAGGGGGCCAAAATAGACCTCCTAAGGGAATACCCACCCTGTTCAGGTTTGAATTGTAGCTCCATCACCAGCCTAGACAATTAGCATGTGATAATGAGTATCCATGGTGATCTGAGCTCAGAGGGAGAATTAAAAAAAACCTCCAAATCCCTCAGTAAGATACTCAGGATCCCAGGCTCTGCCCAATGGGTGCCCTAAGGTAGACACAACAATGTCAAAAGGAAATGAAAACTGAGTTCCAGCTTTCGGGCCAGGAAAGCCACCTGTTTTCTGTCTCCCCTCACGTTCCTTCTCTATAGCTCTCCGTCCTGTTTCAGCATCATCCAGATGGCCAGACCCTGGAGCGCCCCTGCCCAGCCTGGCCACTAGGAGCTGAATCTCCCCGCTGCCTGCTCTCTGGAGACTCTCTTGAGTGGTCAGGTTTTTGTGGTTTTGTTAGTTTGCTTGTTTGTTTTAATTGAGAACCTTCCTTCCCTGTGTTAGGGATCGATGACTCAGTGCTGAGCAAGACAAAGTCCCTGTTATCATGAAGCTTGCATTTTATTGTGAAAACTGGACAAACAAATATATAGCATAATTTCATGTATCATAAAAGTAGGGTAAAATAATAGTGATTGGTTTATTTATTTATGTTTTTATTTTTATTTTGTTAATCCTCACCCAATGATATTTTTTCCATTCATTTTTAGAGAGAGAGGAAGGGAAGGAGGGAGAGAGAAAAAAGGAGAAAGAGAGAGAAACATGGATGTGAGAGAAACACATCGATTGGTTGCCTCCCCTACTTGCCTGGGAATTGAACCTGCAACCCAGGTACATGCTCTTGATCAGGAATCAAACCCATGACCCTTTGGAACTTGGGCTGATGCTCTTACTACTGAGCAACACTGGCCAGGGCAATAGTAATTTATTGAGTACTAGAGGACTGGTGCATGGATTCATGCACTGGTGGGGTTCCTTGTCCTGGCCTGCACCCTCTCGCAATCCGGGACCCCTCAGGGGATGTTGGATACCTAGTTTTAGCCCGATCCCCACAGGCCCGATCCAGACAGGAGGGAGCCTGATTCTGTGCATTGTCTGTCTCCTGGTGATCAGTGCGCATCATAGCGACTGGTCAACTGGTCCTTTGGTCATTCCATCGTTCAGTTGCTTAGGCTTTTATATATATAGATAATAACTGTAAGTTTTTTTATAGATGTTCTTTATCAAGACGAGTAGGTTCCTCTCTATTCCTCGTGTATCAGAGTTTTTATCATGAATGGATGTTGGATCTTGTCACATGCTTTTCTGCATCTATTGATGTTATATGATTTCTCCTTTTTTAGTCTGTTGATGTGATTGATTACATTAATTGATATTTGATGTTGAACCAGCCTTGCATACCTGGGAGAAATCCCACTTAATCAGAGTATATAATTGTTTGTTATATTCAATTTGCTAATATTTGGTTGTGTTCCTACATTTTGTATCAACGACAAGAAGAAATCTGGCCCTTGCCAAAGCTTTGAAGCAGGAATCAGAGAGGAGAATGTGATCCTACTTCTGTAGATCAGTCCTCACTGACAGATCACACCAGAACTATGAAAAACATGATTTCGGCTGAGAATCTTGAGTGCTCTATTCTGTGATTAAGTGCTGATTACATTATGGTGCCAGAAAAAAAAAAGCCTTTTAAAAATTATTGAATACATTTTTTACTGTTTGCTACACTGTAAAATTACTGCCCACTAACAGAATTCATGAAGGCTATTGGGTTAAACATGCTGAAAACAGAACTCTCTATAATAGCTTCAAGATTATATGGTGTGGAGAGCAGCTACAGCATTTGGACAGCTTCAAGCCTGGGACTAATGAGAGGGCATGATCCTCTCGTGGCAAAGCCACATGCAAGTCCCAGCACAATTATAGCCAAAGGCTATAGTTGTAGCTTGACCTTATGGTCCGGACCTGTAGCCCCACGTGGCTAAGTGATATGGGTTGCGGGAGGTGCAGCAAGTAAACAAAGCTTGATCAGGTGCATGTAATTGAGTAGATTTGAAACCCAGGAGAACATTGTAACCACGCCCTTACTTTGCCTCGTGGAATCTGGCTATAAAATAAAGACTTGGCTTACAGGCTGTGGCACTGTCTCTCCATCAGGGAGGGAAGTGTCCCAGCTAGCACTCAGCTTTCTTCTCTTGTCTGTCTTTTCTAAATCGTTCACCGCCCCCTCTCAGGTTCACCCATGGCTGTGCCGGCTTGGCACAATATGGATCATGGAGTAGTCATAAATAGAATACATTATTTTGAATTTAGGAGCCACCTTAAATAATAGGTCAAATGCTAAACAAATTTTTGGCTTTTCTAAAAAGTTGGCCTGGTTAATTTTACTTCTAATTTTTTAAAAAGTAATTTCTTTGGATTTAAGTGGTAGAAGGTTGGTACCCTTGTATCTTCTTGAAATAGACTGAATTTACATGAATCTTTCTAAGACGCCCAAGGTACTTTACAACATTATAAAAATGTTCCATCAAATTCCATTTTAAAGGGAAATAAGGACGTCTTTCAGTGGGAAATGGATGACTGAGAGATAAAATAATCTCCAATAGATTAAAAAATAAATTAGAAGTGGACACTAAAAATAAGAAAGGAGGTTATCACATTCTCAAGTGGACTATGCTTTATGAGATTTAAGAATTGCAGAATAGCTCTTTCCGCTCCAAATCATTCTTTATTTCAGTTTTTTATTCTACCTGAAATTCTATTCTGCCAATTAGAGATTCACTTTAGATAATTCAGTATGAAATAAGAAATAACTCTAGGACTCTAACTCTAGAGCAGTGGTTCTCAACCTTGGCTGCACATTAGAATCACCTGGGAATCTTTTTAAAATCCTGATTTCTGGGCCTCATCCTCCGGAAATTCTGTTTCTTTGTTATGGGGTAGGGCCACAACATTAGTAACAAAGAAACAGAATTTCTGGAGGATGAGGCTCAGAAATCAGGATTTTAAAAAGATTCCCAGGTGATTTAATGTGCAGCCAAGGTTGAGAACCACTGCTCTAGAGTCTATTCATTGTTCACACATTTGTGAAATTTAGTTGCATCAGATCACTTCTTTTGTTTTGTTTTTATTAATTGAGCTTAATTTTTCTGAAAAAGGTGATGAGGGGTGATGGGTAAGGAGTGCCGAGAGGAGAGATAAATGAAAAGACTGGGGCATTTATAATGCTATCATCCTCCTGTAAGTGTGGTCTGTATCCTGGCTGCATATTAAAACTATCAAAGGAGCTATTTTAAGTGCTACAAAACCAAACCACAAAACAAACAAAGTTTGGTGTCTATGCTCTTCATTTCTCAAAGACAATTATATCAAAATCTTTGTTGGGGGGCAGGAATTTTTTATGATTTTGTTTTTTAAAATCTCAGGATGGTTTAATTTAACAACTGAGATTGAGAACCACTCTCTCAGTGCTAATGTCCAGGTCATACCTCATTCAAACTAGATTAGACTACCTGGAGGAAGGGAGCTTTGCACTGGTGCGTTTGTTTGTAGAAAGTTCCACAATAATTCCACTGTGCAGTGAAGTTTAGGAACTACAGCTCTTCCGTTTATATCAGAATAGCATAGAGCAGTGGTCGGCAAACTCATTAATCAACAGAGCCAAATATCAACAGTACAACAATTGAAATTTCTTTTGAGAGCCAAATTTTTTAAACTTAAACTATATAGGTAGGTACGTTGTTATTAACTTAATTAGGGTACTCCTTAGGCCGTGGTTGGCAAACCACGGCTCGCGAGCCACATGTGGCTCTTTGGCCCCTTGAGTGTGGGTCTTCTATAAAATACCACCACACTCAAGGGGCCAAAGAGCCGCATGTGACTCGTGAGCCGTGGTTTGTCAAGCCGCAAGTTTGCCGACCACTGTCCTAAGGCTTAGGAAGAGCCACACTCAAGGGGCCAAAGAGCCGCATGTGGCTCTCAAACCACAGTTTGCCGACCCCGGGCATAGAGGATTAGTCAGAACAAAAATCACTGGGCCCCACCTTCCGTTTCTGACTCAGCTGGTCTACAAAGGGGCCTGAAAATTTGTACTTCTAACAAGTTCCTAGGTGCTGCTAATAATACAAGTGTGGGGAAGTGTTGGATGGAATCACTTTGGAAAACTGTTTAGTATTAACTGCTAAAGGTAGAGTTATGTATACACTATCCAACTATTTATTTCCTCAGTATGGTTTTTACCAAAATTTCATAGTTTTATGTATTAGGAGATATGTATAAGAATGTTTCGTGGCTATATTATTTTTAACTAGAGGTCTGGTGCATGAAATTCATGTGTGTGTGTGGGGGGGGGGGACGACCCTCAGCCTGGCCTGCATCCTCTCCAACTCAGGACCCCTCGGGGGATGTCCAACTCACAATCCAGGACTGCTGGCTCCTAACTGCTCACCTGCCTGCCTGCCTGCCTGCCTGATCGCCCTTAACCCCTCTGCTTGCAGGCCTGATTGCCCCCTAACTGGTCCCCTGCCAGCCTGGTTGCCCCCTAAGTGCTCATCTGCTGGCCTGGTTGCCCCCTAACTGTTCACCTGCCAGCCTGGTCACCCCCTAACTGCTCCCCTGCCAGCCTGATTACCCCTAACTTCCTCTGCCTTGGCCTCCGCCACCATGGCTTTGTCTGGAAGGAAGTAGGACGTTCAGAAGATGTCTGGTTGACCCGGTCTAATTAGCATATTACCCTTTTATTAATATAGATGACCAAAATCTAAACACAACCCAGTATCTACCAACAATAGAACGAAAAATCAATTTGTGTCATGTTCAGACAATGGTATAACACACTACCATAACAATGAACAGGTACAGCTACACACAGCAATATGGATAATTCTTTAAAATACAATAATGAACAGAAGAAACCAGATTCATACAAACAAAAAACATGCAATATGACTTCATTTATATAAGTTTCAAATAATATTGACAAGACTAAAATACTAAGGTTTAGGAATTCATACTTCAGGATTCAATCTTTAAAAAAATCAAATAAGTGACTTTCTTACTGATTTCCTTTGGGAGTGACAAGGCATTTTTATTGGGAAACGCTTGTGGGGGTTTTAAGATAATGACAGTAATTCATGTCTTTACCAGGAAGATTGTTATATCTGTTTTTTCTTCATAATAATTTCAATAAACTTTTCTTTTATGTACATTTCTATGTTTCTATTCCATTTCATGATAAAAAATAATTAAATACCATAATAATAAGGAAGGCTGGGTAACTTGTAGAAAAAAGTAAAACAGAATCAAAACTAATTTCAAAGATAAAAAACGTTGAATTTCAATTTGTTTATATGAAGGAATATTTTATTAAACTCAGTTGTGTGAATTAAAGTAGAAGATATTTCTATTATTTTGTTTAGAAAACTAGAGGGAAACTATTTTCAAAGACTTTGAACTTTTAGGAGAAAATGGTGCCACTGGGACCTCATTTTTGAGACTTATTGGTTGAGACCTCTTGTCCCAGTGTAATTTTTAATAGTATCCTTTCATTTCCAAAGTGCCCTAATTTGGACAATAAATTATGAGTATATGTCTATTTTTAGCATTCTTTCTAATGTTAAACACCTGAAACATTAGAAAAAATATCTCTTTCCAATGAACTTTAGTCTCTGCAAAAAGAATTTCCAAATGAGTAAATGAAGAATGGTCTATTCATATGTATACGGTTTGTAAAAACATTTTGCATTTCCAAAGTAATAGCATTTGCTTTTTGCTTTTTTCCACATCTAAAAGGTTTTGCCTAATTTAATGGTTCTACTTCAATTAATCACTTTGAGTGCTTACACACACCCTGCCAAAAACAAGCTGATTTCTTAAGAGAAACAATGAAAAAAGGCCAAGTACAGCAAGACCCTCAGACTTAATGATTCAATATATAATATCTGTAATGCCACCTGCTCTTAAACCAAAATGCCATTTTCAGAAGTTTTTCTGATAATCAGTGAAAACTAAAATCATTCAGAAGTGCAAGAATTCTAGAAAGGGGTTAGAAAGAGAGATGAGAGTCAGAGCATACGGAGGAATAAAAACCTGTGTTAAGTTTCTTCTAACTTGAACTTCCCAAATAAAATCTCCAAGTAAAACACTGGGAGCATAGAAGTGTTCTCACATAGTCACATCCTCCTCTTTTCCAGCCCACTCTCGAGAAGGAAAAAGCTAAAGTTTTCAGATCAGATTGAAATAACTCAGCAACATTTATTAATACTCACCTAATTCTTAGGCCCTCAGGATAAGCTCCGATTGACGTCAGCAGGAGATTTTTTGTGTGCAGACTGTTGGGAATTCATCTCAGTGTGTTTTAACTGTGTTATTTAGAGCACTGCCATTTTCGGATGGAGCTTCAAAGGCCCTACCTACACAGCTAGAAAACTGGCGTTCAGAACCCGAAGGCCCCAGATGCAATGACTCCCTCCTGGCTGTTTCTGGAGGATGCTGCTAGAACTTTGTGCCTGCCATGGGGAACCTGCAATGGAGAAACAGGACGAGAGCATGCTTGACCCTGGGAACTTCTCTTTGATGGTCATTGTCAATTTAAAAGTGTAAGGACTGGCTAGTAGAAGGGTTCCTGCTGACTAAGGAGCCAAGAGTCCATTTATACATATCCGAGTTGTGTGTGCACATACAGGCTGACTTGAGAAGGGGAAAGGTAGTTAACTTCAGCCATAGAACATTTTATAAAATAACTAGAGGTTCAGTGCACAAAATTCGTGCATTCGGAGAGAGGGGGCATCCCTCAGCCTGATTGCCACAGGACGCAGGCCAGGCCGAGGGACCCCCACAGGTGCACGATAGGGGCCAGGGAGGGACACAGGAGATTTGCCAGCTGGGGAGGCACCGCAGGAGGGCTGCAGGGTGTGTCTGGCCCATCTCACTCAATCCTGATGGGCCACACCCCAGCAGTGAGTTAACCTAGTGGTCAGAGCATCTGTGGTCAATGCATGACATAGTAACTGGTCAACCGATCAACTGCCTGCCCCCTGGTGGTCACTGCATGTCATAGCGAGCGGTTGAGCGGCCTTAGCATATCATTAGCATATTAGCTTTGATTGGTTGAATGGCCGACCAGACAACTGGACACTTAGCATATTAGGCTTTTGTTATATAGGATATATTGGCCTAGGATCTAGTTATGAGGAACAAAAGCCCATTTAAACCCACTTGAGTTAAGGAGAAGTTAGTTTTAGGCTAAGGTAGGCACCCTCATAGGCATTTAATGATTAGAAATGAGAGTCAAGCCACAATGGAACAGACAATAGAACAAAAAAGTGTGTTGTGCCCTGGCCGGTTTCTCAGTGGTGAGAGCTCCAGCCTGTGGATCAAAGGGTCATGGGTTCCTTTCCCGGTCAAGGGCATGTACCTACATTGCAGGATCCCCAATCCCAGTAGGGGGTGCGTATGGAAGGCAACCAATCTATGTGTCTCTCTCATATTTATGTTTCTCTCTGTCTCACTTTCCTTCCACCCTCCCTTCTACTCTCTCTAGAAATTAATGAAAAAATTACCCTCTGGTGAGGTTTTTAAAAAAAGTCTGCTGTTACACAAACATGTTCTGTGTTTGTAAAGCAGGAACTTCTTCCTCATCTCTGCTTCTTACTTTTTTTCTCTTATTTAGCTTCACATTTTTCTACTTGCCCTGATATTTCAATTCAATTGTCCACTATTATCTAAACAATAACTCCAGTATCTCCAAGTGCAACTTCTCTTGAGAAAAAGCTATTAGTTCAACCCAGTTTATGTACTGGTTCTTGTGTTTGCATTCAATCCTAGCCAAGACAGCTAGTGGTGACGAGTCACTTCCTACAAAAGGCGCTATGATTGGGGTATATTCTAGAAAAAGTAGTGCCCTGAGTGGGTGCTCCTAAAATAAAGAGTACATGCAAATTAATTAAAATTATTATATCTAATGGACGTGTGTAATAAATGCCCCAAATGCTGGTTCTTCTTCCCTTACCTTCCAGGTCAATAGAAAATAGATAAACAACCTATATATATATAAAAGGCTAAGTGTCTGTCTGTCCATCCGACTGGTAGCTATGATGTGCACTGACCACTAGGGGGCAGATGCTCAATGCAGGAGTTGCCATGATGCTTACTGGCCATTTAAAAATAAACGTCACCATGGACCTGGCACCACCAAACCAACACTTGGCTTCCCCCAAGTGGGACACAGGTCTTGCCACCATCCTGGGATGATACCCCACCAAATCACAGCCAATGCTACCAAGATCCCATGGCACAAAATGTGGCCCACAGCCCAGCCTAGCCCAGCCCAGCCCAGAAACGGTCACTGTGGGCGCTGGGTAATGACGTCACATAGCAACACCGGGCTTCCTCTCCCTAGCGACTAGCCTCCTTGGAGTTTCTTCAGCCCAGCAACCTGACCTGCTTTATGGCCAGGTGCAAACATTTTACAGTTTAACCAAATGTTTGTGAAATGTTTTCACGTGCCTCATCTCATTTGATGCTAACAGAAGTCCTGGAGTAGGTAGATAGGAGACTCGGTGGAATTCTATTTTCTTTTCATTAGCTGGAAAATGGAGATTTAGAAAGTTTAGAAACTTGATCCAACTGAAAAGAAGTAAGAAATGGTGGAACTTGAAAATGACTTAAGGTTTTCTCACTGCACAGAATATAGTCAAACCCTGCTACAGTTAAATATTTTACCCTTTGCTCTCCCTGCATGATCTACAATAATAATCAGCTTCATGTTTATATTTACTGCTGTGTTGCTGACAATTACCTGAAAAAAGTTGGGATACTTCACTGGGCTGGAAAAAGTTTAGCTAAATCAGAAAGCAGGTCTAATTAAGCAAGTTTATTCTATATATATATATATATATATATATATATATATATATATATATAGCTAATTTGACTCACGCATGCATGATACATATAAAGCTCTTGCTGGCGCCAATTGCACACATGTATTTCAATCTGTCATTGTCAATCGTGAATTTTGTTGATACTTCTATTATAGAGAAAGGGCAAATAGTGATATTAAAATATTTCTTCTAATTAATTTCCTTTCAATGTACACAAATCTTTGCACCAGGACACTAGTTTTCAAATAACAATATTGAAGCCACAGTAGGAGTTTTCAAGTCTCCTGCAATAGAAATGTATTTTATTTTATTGTTTAAGGTATTACAAATAGTACTACATATGTTTCCTTTTTTACCCCCCATTGACCAAATGTATTTTTAAAAACTGGATGATGTATCTTTACTCAAAAAGCCTCTGAGGTTGAATTATTTCCATTCCCATAATAAAGTTTGTATGTTTTTAAAATGTTTCTGTTTGACACTCTTCCCCCCAAGTCTACAGTAAAGAGTTGCTTATATATTACATTAATAACAACAAGAATGCATTTGGATTTGCCAGAAAATTCCAAGGTTTCCAAAGCATGATACCTTTACTAGTAGGTCCTACTAAACTTTCAAAATATATTTTAAGAGTCAATGAAGTAATGGAAATCTTAATCAATGTTTGGTTGTCCTGTTTCTCAATACCACTGATACCTTTTAGCTTGTGGGGTTTTTTTGTTTGTTTGTTTGTTTGTTTTTTAAATATATTTTTATTGATTTTGTACAGAGAGGAAGAGAGAGGGATAGAGAGTTAGAAACATCCAGGAGAGAGGAACATCGATCAGCTGCCTCCTGCACACCCCCCACTGGGGATGTGCCCACAACCAAGGTACATGCCCTTGACTGGAATCGAACCTGGGACCTTTAAGTCTGCAGGCCGACGCTCAATCCACTGAGCCAAACCGGTCAGGGCCGGTTTGTGTTTTTTTTAAATCAAATTTAAAATATTGGATTAATTTTCTCTTATTGGAATAAGAAAATGTTAATTTTTTAAATCACTTTAAAGTTAGTTTTTGCAAACATTATATAGTCTGACCTGTTGCTTGCAGCTGGAGATTTACAAAAGGCATAGTTGATCTATTTCCAGGAAGTCAAGCCACTTTTCCTAATGAATTCAAGGGAGAGGAAGACAAGTCAACAATGTAATGAAAAAATTAGATTAACCTTTTCTTATATGACATATTTTCTTGGCTTTAATATGCAGAAGCTGAAAGTTTGAGGTGTAAGTTAACAATTTGGAGCTTGAAAATAATTCATGTACTCTGAGCCAGGGATGAAGACCTCATTTATGTTAAAAATAATGATGGAATGGAATAGGCAGGATCAAGAGTGAAAGTGCAGTAAAGTGGTTTTAAATTGCAGTGAAGGCAATGGGAATAAGGGAAGTGGATTGACTCAGTGCATCCCAAGATGTACCCAATCTTTCATCAAGTTCTATTGTTTCTGAGTCTAAGAGGAGAACACCAGGACTTGGGTTTAAGCAGTTGGGTGCATTGTGGTGTCATTTGTTGAGGGGGGAAGATTGAAGGGATAGGGTGCTCTGAACTGAATTGTGTTTCCCAAATTCATATGTCAAAGCTCTAACCCCCTATGACTGTATTTGGAGATAAGGCCTTGTGAGGATGTGATAAAAGTTAAATGAGGCTATAAGGGAGGACTCTAATACGACAGGACTAGATCCCTTATAAGAAGAGGAAGAGAGCCTTAACTGGTTTGGCTCAGTGGATAGAGCATCGGCCTGCAAACTGAAGGGTCCAAGGCTCGATTCTGGTCAAGGGCATGTACCTTGGTTTCCGGCACATCCCCAGTAGGGGGTGTGCAGGAGGCAGCTGGTTGATATTTCTCTCTCATCAATGTTTCTACTCTCTGTAAAAATCAATAAAATATATTTTTTAAAAAAAAGAAGAGGAAGAGAGACCAAAATTCTCTCTCTTTGCTATGTGAAGACACAATAAGTAGGTGGCATCTGCAAGCCAGGAAGAATCTTCATTAAAAACCGAGTTGTCTGAACCTTGATCTTAGACTTCTAGCCTCCCAAAGTCTGAGAAATAAATTTCTGTGTATTTTGTTATAGCAGCCCAAGCTAAGACATAAGGACTTTGAAGGATGTCTGTAGATTGAGATGCAGGTGAGCTAATTGGTATAATGGGTTAAGAGCTTAGAGTGAAGTCTAAGCCCCAGGACAAACTATAGACATCATAAGCATTTCATTTTTTAAAATATATTTTTATTGATTTCAGAGAGGAAGAGAGAGGGAGAGAAAGAGAAAAACATTAATGATGAGAATCATTGATCTGTTGCTTCCTGCATACCCCTTACTGGAGATCAAGCCCAAAACCCGGACATGCGTCCTGACCAGGAATCAAACCATGACCTTCTGGTTCATAGTCAATGATCAACAATTGAGCCACACTAGCCAGACATCATTAACATTTAAAAGTTATTTGAAGTCAAAGATATAAATAAGATAATCTAAAACAAATGTACAGCTAAATAAAAGGGCAAAAATCAAATCTTGAGTTCCCCCTACAAAGAGTTTGGTGCAGGAGGAATAGCTAGCCAAATAAACTTAGAAAGAGTAGCCAGAGAGCTAACAGATTTGTTATCAGAATTTTGTGGTTTTAGGGAAGCAAAGAGAAGAAAGTATTAAAGAAAAAGAGTGCTAGGTAATTATGTTGACTATTGTTAAGAGGTTAAATAAGAGGAAGATAATGAAGAAGCCTCCATTGTATTTATCAATAGGAAAGACATTGGCAACTATTGGGAGAACAGTTTTGGTATAATGGTATGGTAACAACCATATTGAGTGAATCAAGGGTAAAGAAGTAGAGGTATCTTTCATAGACTCTGTGTGTGTGTGTGTGTGTGTGTGTGTGTGTGTGTGTGTGTGTGTGTGATTTAACTGTGACAGGAAGCAGACTAATAGGAGGGTAATTGAATCTAATGTGTGTTAATGACTCCCCTGGGTTGGATCAGGTCTAGAATGAGTCACAGTAGTTGCTCCTTTAGCAATGAACATGCCTATTACCCTAGAAATTGTATCATGGAGTCTTTCACTATCATCTCTTAGGGCAAAATTGTTTTTGACTTTTATTTTGGGGTTAGGTTTTCAAGAATGCACCTCTAGTCTATTAATTTTTTTAAATCTTCACCTCAGTATGTGTTTCTGTAGATCCCAGAGAGAGAAAAAGGGAGAGAGAGAGAAACATCAATAGGAAGGTGCCCTCACTGGGATGGAGCCTGCAACCTAGGTAGGTGCCCTGACCAGGAATCGAACCCACAGTCTTTTGGTGCATGGGGACAACACTCCAACCTACTGAGCCACCCAGCCAG
Source organism: Myotis myotis (assembly GCF_014108235.1). Lineage (NCBI taxonomy): Eukaryota > Metazoa > Chordata > Mammalia > Chiroptera > Vespertilionidae > Myotis > Myotis myotis. The sequence continues at coordinate 10,827,960 of NW_023416314.1, forward strand.
GGACCATCTGATATTGGCCCATTTTCAATGAATTCTTCTGAATTCTTCCTGCATACTTGACCTCCATGATGACATTTGATTTCCTGGATCATATTCCATTACCAGGTGCTTGAAGCTCGTTTGGCCACCTGTTTTTCCAGTATGGCATTTAGGACACCTATGGCCTACACACATAATGAATTAAGAGTTCAAGTCCTGTGCAATGAGAGATTTGTGTTTAATGAGCTATTTCACCACCTAATAGCTATGAATCCTTGAGCATATTTAGTTCTCTAAGCCTAGCATCTTTCCCTGTAAGGTTACTGTGAGTACTAAATTAAAGAGTGTGAAACATCTACCTAGGATAGAGAAAGTTCCAAATTAATGGAGCCTACATTTATTATATCCAACAGTGGCTTAAAGAAATTATTTAGCTGGCTTCATTTTCCTTCTCAATTTTGTGATATAATTTGTGTTCTTAACTCTGCTGAAGTCTAAATAATTAACAATATGATTTTAATAACTGTATCACTTCATTTTAGAAATTAATCATTTTAAGGACTCTGTAGCACTATTAAAAATGCTAGTCTGCCCAAAGTTGTGTTTAATTGAAAATATTATGATTGCTTTGTGGTTTAACTCTAATTTGCAAATAGGAGAAAAAAGTCTTTATAACTGGCATATTGGCCATTCAATTGCTTATTCCACGTGGCATTTCTGGGCTCTAGTGGAATCACATTTTCTAAGTGTGGGGAAGAGCACTGACGGAAGGTGAGTAAGTGATGTGATCCAGGCCTCCCTGACAGCCAGAAACAAATGTCAGGTTGTGCCACTGCACTCTTCCCTCAGAGTCTCCTTCACTCTAGCACCAATTAAATGTTAGGCAACAGAAAAATAATGCAACCATATCTGTACTTTTTTATTTTTACCTTTGTAATGCTAAATTTTCTACTAGCCACCCAGTAGAAATAATTCATTTTAGTCACTATTGTATTAACTAGTTTTTATCAGCTATATTGATATCTAATTGACATATTTTACAATTAACAAATTTAAAGTGTACAATTCAATGATTTTTGGTGTATTTACAGAGTTGTGCAATGATCACCTCAATCAATTATAAAGCATTTCCATTATCCCCAAAAAGAAACCTTATATGAGTTAGCAGTCACATTCCAGTTCCCCCAGTTTCTCACCCGGGCCCTAGACAACCATGAATCTACTTTCTCCATGCATAGTGGTGGGCATTCTGAACAGTCTATTCTGCTGTCAATGACGGTATATAGACGGTATATAGCACTGGTTCTCAACCTTCTGGCCCTTTAAATACAGTTCCTCATGTTGTGACCCAACCATAAAATTATTTTCATTACTACTTCATAACTGTAATGTTGCTACTGTTATGAATTGTAATGTAAATATCTGATATGCAGGATGGTCTTAGGTGACTCCTGTGAAAGGGTCGTTCAACTGCCAAGAGGTCACGACTCACAGGTTGAGAACCGCTGGTATATAGCCTTTTGAGTATGGCTACTTTCATTTAGCACCATGCATTTGAGATTCATGAGTGTTGTAATGAGTATCAGTGGTTCATTTCTTTTTATTCCATTGTATGTATACATCACAGTTAGTTATTCACCCGCGGATGGACCTTTGGATTATTTCCAGTTGGGTGGTTATGAATACAGTTGCTATAGTCATTCTCATACTGTTTTTGATGTGAACATAAGGTTTCAGTTTTCTTAACACATTGTTTGCGGGTAGTTTTTATCGCGCGCTAACAGGTGGCGCGGGCCATTTTTGCTAATTTTTTGTGCAAATGGCAATGTTCAGTAAAATTACGATAACTTTAGTTTACGTATTTATACGTTACCCGCATTCTACCGCTAGTCTATAAAAAACGTATTAATACGTGTCCCGCGCTCTACTACACTGGTAGAACGTATAAATACGTAAAACGTGTAAACACGTTTCCCGCATACAGTGTGTTAAGTAAATACCAAGAGGCAGGATTGGTGGACAATAAGGAAAGTGTCATATTTAACTTAATAAGAAATTGTCTAACTATTTCCTCAAATGGCTGCACCTGTTACATTCCCACCAGCAGTGCATGAGCGTTGCAGTTGCTTTGCTTTGTTGTGAGGACTTGGTATGGTCAAGTTTTGTACATTTTTTTGCCAGTCTAAAAGGTGTGTGGTAAAGTAGCCACATTTAAAAAATTAAAGGTGAAGTTTTAATAATATTTTATTTAATCCAATGTATCAAAAATTAACACTCCAACATGTAATAGATATAAAATTATTAATATAATTACATTATTAATAGTAGTTTTAGACCAAATTTGGGAATCGTGTATTTTACACTTACAGCACATCTCCATGCAAAAGCCAAATATTCACATTTTAAGTAGATTTCTGTGAAAATAAGATTGAGTTTAATTGAAAATATACTGCTTCAGTTTTACATTTAAGTTGAAGTACATTAAAATTAAATAAAATAAAAATTCAATCCCTCAGGTGCAGTAACTACATTTCAAGTGTCCAACAGTGATGAAGCAGGCCAGTAAGCCAGGACAAGTGGAATAGGGAAACATACGGAGAGCTGAGCAAACTGGCAAAGCAATTTACAGCAAATATGGAAAGTCACCCCCCTAGAGATAACATTAGGCCTCAGTTGTATTTCAGCCCTAGGTCCAGAAAAGCAGAAAAACCGGGTGGACAATACCAGGACCAGCTGCAATGACTAAGGACCCCTTGCCCTGACACTGACCAATCAGTGGAGACCATGACCCTGAAGGAGCACACCTAGAAAACTGATGAATAATCTGCCGAAACCCTCCCCTAAGATTTCTGCCTGCAAGAAAGAGATAGAAGCCTCAAGATAGATGATACATCTCCTGCTCTCCCTCTGGAAACACCCCTCCACCATTCCCTCCCTCCTCAGGCAGGCATCTCCTAACCCTAAAGGGCCCTAAGAGACTTGCAACCAGGGGAGCAATGGGCAGCAGCAGCTCATCCCAGGCTAACCCCTGAACCTGTTACCAAGAACCCCTTTTCTCTGATTTCCCAGAGAGCTAAGGCAGCTGGACCTAGGCTCTCCTGTTGCTTCTTCTATCCTAAGCCCTTTATTGTTTTACTGTTTCCAGCTTTAAAACACATTTCTTCATAATCACCTGGATTCATGATGTGACATTTTTCCTACACAAAGTCAAGAACCCACACATTACCAGTAGGCAGGCCCTAAGCAGACCCGCCAAGGGCCAGGTCCCCAGTATAGTTAATGTGACTGATGGTTACTATATTTGACAGCAGAGACAGAGATATTCCCCACTTACTCCCACCCTCAGTACATGATTGTCTTCCAATCTCTGAACCACAGAAATATAGACTTGCTCAAGACTAAACCATTATGGTACCCTCATTGTGGCAAAGAAACTTGGAGTAAGTCAAGGTGAGTGAAAAATTAAAACCATTATTAAAGAATAATTAAATAAATGCTTTATTTATTTATTTGTTTGTTTATTTATTTATTTAATCCTCACCTGAGGTTATTTTTTCCATTGCTTTTTAGGGATAGTAGGAGGAAGGGAGGGAGACAGAGAGAAACATTAATGTGTAGAGAGACACATTGATTAGTTGCCTCCCACACACACCCTGACAGAAGAAGCCAGGGATCTAACCTGCAACCATGCCCCTGACAGGAAATAGAACTTGAGATTCTTCTGTACTGGGGACGACAGTCTAACCACTGAAAACACCTGCCAGCGCTAAATAAATGCTTTAAAACATGCAAACACTGAGTACTATGGAATCACCAAAAAGGGGCACTTAACTCAACATGAGACATTAAATATGGTTTAGTCTCTCTCTCTCCCTAACTCTGAGAAAATAAATTTCTGTTGGTTAAGCCACCTAGTCTGTGCTATTCTGTTATGACAACAATGAGCTAAGACAACCACTAATCAAATCTTCCTTTCCTTGACTAGAGCCACAAATTGGATAGAACACATGTGGATCAGACCAATGTTGCTGGCTGCTGCCTGACACATCCTAATTGCAGAGGTACAGCACTGAAGTGGTCCTAGGATTGGAACCAAGTCATCTTGAAGGTCAATTTCTGAATCACGCATTCTGGTTTTGCCCAGATGGTGCTCTTCTTAAAGAGAGAGAGAGAGAGAGAGAGAGAGAGAGAGAGGGAGAGAGAGAGAGAGAGAGAGAGAGAGAGAGAGAGAGAGATGCTTAATCAGATAAAGTCATAGTTATCCACTCCAAAACTATGTTCCAGAAAAAGGTAGGAGCTGGAAGATAGAGTGTGAAAGAACCAGCAGCAAATTGCTATGACTTAGTTCAAGCTAAAGGCCACCTCTTTTGGTTGTGGAAAAGGCATGTGTTTCTTTTACGTGTGCTTTGTATACCAAGCACCATACTAAGTGGAAGGTTCACAAAATAAATAAGATATATTCCCTCTGTTTAAATAAGTTCAGGTTTATGCACATAATAGAATATCATAGAGTTATTTAAAACAATGTGTTGATATGGGATAATGTTCATGATGCTGTCAAGTATATTAAAGAGTAAGTTTCTGGCCCTAACCAGTTTGGCTCAGTGGCTAGAGCATTGGCCTGCGGACTCAAGGGTCCCAGGTTCGATTCCGGTCAAGGGCATGTACCTTGGTTGTGGGCACATTCTCAGTGGGGAGTGTGCAGGAGGCAGCTGATCGGTGTTTCTCTCTCATCGATGTTTCTGACTCTCTATCCCACTCCCTTCCTCTCTGTAAAAAAATCAATAAAATCTATTTTTTAAAAAAGTAAGTTTCTGGCCAATTTGTATACTATTTCTAATAGAAGTTGCATATATATATGTCTTACCCATGGACACACACAATAGGGTGGTGAAGGCCTGGGGTAGAGGGTCGGGTCGTGGGGAGGCTAGAAGGGTTCACTGGGTGAAATAGGGAGACATATGTAATACTTTCAACAATCAAGATTAAAAAATAGGAACCTAGATATTATAAATATAAATGCATATACATAGACAATTGCTGGTAGCATACACATTAGTCTGTTACTGATGATATCAGAGAGTAGAACTGGGGCTGGGGGTAGGGAGGAGAGAGAGATTTAATTTCACTAAGTACAGTTTATAGTTGGTCCATGAGAAGTTAATGAATTCATAGCCTAGTTATGGAAGAGGTGAGTAAAAATAAAAGCAATAAAGCACTCTAAGTGCCAAAACTAAAATATGCATATGGTTAAGCAAGGATATAAAGGGGGGTGTCTAATATATGGAATGGTCAGAAATGACCTAAGGAGGATTACGCAGGAATTAAGTTTTTAAAGCTGTTAGATAAAAAACAATAGAGCTAGGGAGCCAAACACCAAGGATAGAGAAATAGAGCTATGAAACATCATGGAATGTTCGAGAATCTGCAAGTGGTCCTCTATACCCATCCCAGTTAGCTGAATAGCTGGGAGACAATGCAGGAGGCATGGCCATGGATGAAATTGATGAAGGGGGTAATCATAAGCATATGTAAAATGTAATAAACCATATTGAGTGTTAATAGTGTGCTTCATCATCACAGAAGAGGGTGAAGAAAGAGACCAACTTTCAGGCAAGGTTGAGCGGGCAACATTACCCAATTGTACATAAAGGATCAGCCATGCAGGACTGGAAAGAGCTCTTACTTTGAATATTATGAGGTGACCAGTTACTCTCTCCCAGTGTGTGGTGAGTTGAAGGACCCGCATTGTGGCCAGTGGTAGTAAATGACAGGACTGCAGGTGGTTGATTGCCTGGGGAGCGCAGGTGTCAGGTGGCATGAGCTGCAAGGTGAGATGATTTAGATTGCCTTTGCCCCACATGTGGGCTGGAAGTTGCTTAGTCATCCTTCTGGAAAGAACTCAGATGGTGGGGAGGCCAGAGCAGCTCAGGTGAAATAGCGCTTTGCTAAGATAGTTCACTTTTGAAAGTTTATAGATCGCTCATAGCTTCTCCCCCTGAGGATATGTTTGGAGTGGACATCTGAACATATTCATGTCTGGTCCTATCCAGGGCTATTATTCCCCGTAAATGGCTTTTTGTGCTTTAATTCAAAGGTCTCAGTAAATTCACTCTTGATTTAAAGGTTAAGAAGTAGGTTTTGTTCAGTATGCTGACTTAACAACCTATGAAACATTCCTTAGCTAAACTTGTTAAAGGGACATTGTGATGAATATTAAAATACCTTAGCAGAATAAAAGTTGCCTGGAAATACAAAAAAAAAAAAAAAAGGTATCAGGCTCATTTGGACTCAAATCTGACCTTTGGCACTTAGCTAGGTTCCTGGGCTGTTTCATGACTCCTCTGCTCTCCCACAAAGTGGGGAAGTGCAGGAACTACTTCCTGAGTTTTGTTCGGAGGTTCAGTTGTGATTACTTAGCATAATGTCATGCAAAGAGAATGAACCTTAGAAACAGCTATATTCCATTATGTTTTAATAATTTATCACTTCATAATTTTATCTGACAAGTTTTGCTCTCAAATGAACTCAATATAACTGTCTTCAGGTGCCTGGCTAAAGGCGATCCCAGGTTTTATTAAACATTACAAATGATAAGCCATCTGTGATACTTTGCTCTATAAGACATGTTTTTTAAAAATCTAATAACAAAATACTGACTGTATATATAAAATCTATTTTCTGTGACTCACAAAACATAGTGAATTTATGTATTACTTACTGCACACTTTGAATGTATTTGAAATATCCCTCTGTGGTAATTTGTGAATAGCATACTATAGTAGAAAATGTGGCTTTTATTTTGAAGTTGTATAGGTCCAGATCTGATTCCTGGAATTTCTATTTACCACTACTATACAAGCTAAGACACATTGAGCACTTACTATATGCTAGTGCATTTCTAATTACATTCTTATAATACATCCTGGAAATAAGTACTAGTGATTCCATTTTATGCATGAGAAAAGCGAGGGAGGCATTTCATAGGTAGGGAGAAGAGCTAGGATATGAATCCAGTTCTGTGACACTACAAACCCCACACTCTTTACCTAAAACTATATATTGTCAGTAAAATGAGGCTAAAGAAACTTTCTTTGCTGAGTTATTATGAAAGTGGGGTGATAATGTATGTAATTTCACATGATAAACTCTGTAAATGTTAGTGATTTTTAAATGATCATTTCTGTGAACCACAGTGATTTAAAATGAAAAATAACCTGATATTTTGGAATTTATAATATACTTATAGATGTCTAAAGATACCTGATAATATAATGCATTGTGTGGATCGGATCAGTACTAAGAGTGTCATGTATACTGAAGCATTTTTCAATAAGAAGAGACCCAAGCATCCATTTAGGTATTGACAAATAGTGGGCAAGTCTAATGTTTGAATTACTATCTGATGGCCCATCTTACCCAATGTCCACATTGTGTGAAAGAGTGATGACCTAACAGTTCCACTAGAAATTTTAATCAGCTTAATAGGACATTTCTGAGTATTCTTTTAAAAATTCATTTTTTTATTCAAGAAAATCAAAATGTGTTCACAATATTTTCTTAAACTCCTCAGTACTCCTTACATGACCTCTTTTTTATTCTTCATGTTTTCCCTTATCTTTACCGATTCTATTTTGGGTGAACTCAGTGAGCACTTTATATGAAGGCAAAAACTGATAGCATTTTCAAATACATCAAATCACACCAAATGAGATGCAATTTCCTACACATTTAAAATGACAAGTGACTATTAGCCTTGCTGTGTTTGTTTGACTCCAGAAATAGATAAGAAATAACTAAATTAATGTATTTTACTTCATACCAAAAGAGTTCAAAGAACCGTGATGATTAATAAACCTTCCCCAAATCCTCTAAAGTCCTTATGTTCAATTAATGCTAAATTATCAAGACTATCAGAGGTGCAGGATGCTGATGGAACCTGCTACCTCCTCTGCCTCATTGATGGGTCCAGTCCCTGGAGAGCTGGCCTCTCATCCAATAACAAGCCCTCCCATTTAGAACTGGATCCCTTTAATCTTAGCATTACTGCTCTGCGCTTCCCATATGTTCCCCACAAGCCAAATAAAGAAAAACACACACCTTATATGTTCATGTCTTGTAGGGAGCAGCTATAGGGTTAAACCTCAGACTGATCTGTTGGCAAAGCCACAAACAAGTCCCAGCTTAGAGGGCACAGTCCTCTTAGCATAATTAGGCTTGACCTTATGATACTCCCTAGATCTTATCTGAGAAGCTAATGGGATGAGGGAGATGTAGCAAGTGCTGCCAAAACAAGTGAAACTCACAAGAACATTGTAACTATGGTGACCACTACCTTGTTTACCTCTGGCTATAAAATAAAGGCTCAGCTTGCCTCTGGATCTCTCTCTGTGGCCTCAGCCAGGCACAGGAAGATCCACCTAGACCAGCGGTTCTCAACCTGTGAGTCGAGACCCCTTTGGGGGTCGAACGACCCTTTCACAGGGGTCGCCTAAGACCATCGGAAAACACATATATAATTACGTATTGTTTTTGTGATTAATCACTATGCTTTAATTATGTTCAATTTGTAATGAAAGGGCAAGTAGTCGCTGGGCCTGACCACGCTTCTGGCGGCCTCGGGCACCGACTCCCCAGCCCATGGCGGGAGCCCGGCGCAGGCTGCCACCCGCCCGCCGCCCCGGGCAGCAGCAGCGGCGGCGGGGCGGGGCACGTGCCCTCGCCCAAGGAGATGGAGGAGGAGGCGATCGCTGGTGCCCCCGGGAACGAGAGGGAGGACGTGGACTTCCTGTCTGGGCTGCAACTGGTCGAACTGCTGGACTGCCGGCAACCGGACTGGCCCCTGGAGCCCGGGCTCAGCTCGCCCTTGGGGGGGGGGGGGCGAGGACTGCGCCCTCCATCTTGCCCTGGGTCCTCCATTTTTGGGGCGGCCACCATGTGCTCAGGAGAGTGCCTTCTTCCCGGAAGCCCAGGCCCCTGCTGGCCACGCCCAGGATTTCTTTAAACTAACCAATGACAATCAAGGGACGTGCGCGCCAGAGAGATGACCACATCCTGTGTAACAAGACCCGACTCGCGCCTGGCCAATCGATGGGGCCCACAGTCCCCTCCCCTGCCCTTACTATAAAACCCACAATCCCATCAGGCCTCGCTCTCTCGGCCACTGGGCTACCATTGTTGTATCGGTGAGTGTGGTCGGGGAGCCGTACTAGTTCGAAATGAAGGACTCTTTGCTTTTGCATCGGACTGACGGGCTTCCTGGGGGTCCTGGGAACCTTGAAATCTGGGCACAACAGTAACAATGAAAATACATCCTGCATGTCAGATATTTACATTATGATTCATAACAGTAGCAAAATTACAGTTATGAAGTAGCAACAAAAATAATGTTATGGTTGGGGGTCACCACAACATGAGGAACTGTATTAAAGGGTTGCGGCTTTAGGAAAGTTAAGAACCACTGACCTAGACCCAGCTTATTCTCTTTGTCATTTCTTCATCCATTCGCCGCCCTCACTCAGGCTTTGGAACCCTTGGCTGAGCTGGCTCAGTACAATGTCTTACTCAAGGAGCAAAAATAAGCCCAGCTTCAACTGCTGTATCACTTTGGATTTAATGATTTAATGTACTCTATCAATCAAAGATGGGAGTCCTCTTACCATGCTCATAGTATTTGAATAGAAAGTTAGAACATCCAATTAAAAGTCATGCCAGCCCTGGCTAGTGTGGCTCAGGAGGTTGGACCATTGTCCCATGCCCCGGAAGGTCGTAGGCTCCATTTCAGGTGAGGGCCCAGGTGTCAAGTTCAATCCCCAGTCAGGGCGTGAGTGGAAGGTAACTGATGGATGTATCTCTCTCACGTCAATGTCTCTTTCTTTCCCTTTCTCCCTCTCTAAAAATCAATAAAAAATAAAATAAAAGTTATGATAAAGGACTCTTTTATATTGAGTTTATTGGGAAGTTTATTGGGATGACATTGGTTCACAAAAGTGAACAGTGTTTAAATGTACAACTCAACAAAATGTCTGTGCATTTTGTTGTGCACCCATTGCCCAAATCAGTCTCTTTCCCTCCCCATTTGTCCCCCTGTGCCCACCTCTACCTCCCTCCACCCCCTTTATCTCTGGTTATCACCACACTGTTGTCTGTGGCTATGTGTTATGTATATATGTGGGTTTTGGTTTTTTGCTTAATCCCTTCACTTCTTTTATCCAGCTCCGCAACCATCTCCCTAAGGCAGCTGTCAGTCTGTTCCATGTACCCATGCCTCTGGTTCTACTTTGATCATCAGTTTGGGGAGTATTAGGCTAAGTGAAATACGCCAGTCAGGCAAAGACAAATACCATATGACCTCACTTATATGTGTTTGCCTTTTCCTAGAGTGCTTTATTTTATAGTCCCATATCATCTCTGCCAGAAATCAGCACTACAAAACTATTTCTCATCTGTAATGAATTGAAATAGCCAAATTCAGCTCTTTTTAATTGAAATTTTGCTTCTCTTATTAGATATAACTATGTATTTTGGAAAATCAGCCAAAATATTAAATATTTTTATAACACATAATAAACCATCTTAGTGTTTTCTCTCCTTTCTCCCTTCCCCTTCCTTCCTTCCTTCCTTCCTTCCTTCCTTCCTTCCTTCCTTCCTTCCTTCTTTCCTTCCTTCCTTCCTTCCTTCCTTCCTAACTTTCCTCTTTCCCCCTCTTTCCTTTCTTCTCTATTTTTCCTTTTCTCCTCTCTCTTTGCTTCTGTTTCTTCCTTTTAATCCTTTCTGCCCTCCTGTGTTCTTAGCAACATCTTATGTATGGTAAGCCAGGTGCTACATAGACACATATGAATGATCAGGCAAGACTTGGGCATGAAGGTACTCTTAATCCAACAGACCAGCTGATCATTCAGCTCACTCAGTAAAAGCTAATCAAGAAAACTTTGAAATAATGTTTTTAAAGTACTGGGTACATCTTTGATTTATTGCTTTCAGACAATGAAGAATATAAAGACTATTTCAAGGCATTTCTTAATTCTAAAGTGGATTTGTGCCCATATTTCAGGACACAGCATGTCTTTAAAGTCACAGTTTTCTTCAATCTTAGGATTTTGTTAAAGAAACTAAGTAGAGAAAGTGATCTCCCTCACAACGCTTTTGTTAGACAGTGAATTACCTGAATCAGGGAGAGACTGTTATTTCTCTATTACTTTCATAGGGAAGACGCTAACATTGAAATGCTGTATTTTTCTCCATTCAAACGATGCTTCAAGGAGTGTTCACCTACTTCTTTCTCCATCCCTAGTACTGCAGGTTGTGATTTCATCAGGACAACATTGCAGGGTGCTCTCGTTGGTGAAATTCAGGGGAAATGAGCTAAACATGAGATGCCGCTGGTTTGCCAGGGCCAATCTTCCACTCACAAAATCTAAGTGCTACTTGTCTTTGTAATTGCAAGTGTAGGGATGCATCTTTCCTCACCTAGAAGTACTCATGTAATATTAGATCATTACCGAGCTGGTCTTCCATGTTCGCTGTGTAGTTTTCTGTATAATGACTGGAAGGGCGGGTAAAATAGGAAATAAATTTTGGATTGCTCTTGAGTCAGATAAAGGGCATAGAGTGCTGCAATGTTACTGTTCTTTTTGCAAAAACCAGTAAACTATTTGGTATAATTTTTTAAATGCACATTTGATTTAAGTATGAGTAAGTTGTTAGATTTTGACCATTAATTTGGTTTTTATTTTTCCTAATGCTAAGCAGTTTTCACAGGTCAACACAGTATAATTGGCAAGGGGAAAAATGTCAAATGGAAGGATGAAGCAATGAAGTTTTCTCAGAAAGACAAGCCAACAGTGAGGGTAGAAATCCACCTCCTTTATATGTATTTGAGATATGTCCTAGTAATCACAGACATATAAAAAAAAAACCCAGTACTTTCATGATGGTAAAGTCTCTTTCTGTTTCTTTGTTTCTTCTTCCTCTGATGAAGATGGGGTTGCATATGGTTTCTCATAAAAGTAATACAGCTAAGCTTTTCTTCAGATGGCTTAACAATGGTTAAAAGTCTCTTTAAAAAAGAGATACAAACAAAGTAAAATAAAAACAACAAGCAGTCTACAAAAGTTTAACACAGACTCAATCAAGAGGACTCTGGCCTTTTTTTACCTCGAGAAAAAAAATTGAGTTTAGTTTGATAGATTTAAGACAAATGATAAAATAATTTCTAATTAAGCTAGGGTAAGTCCAATTAATTAAGCAACCCTGATGTTACCTGTATTTGTGAGCAACCTCGATGATATCTGTATACGTAGGCTAAGAGGCTTCCAAATATTGGCATTTAAAAAATATATATTATTAAGTTCAGGTTGTTTTAATTAAATTTTAATTGCATAATACTTGGCAACACTCAATACCATTTGTAAGACTCGGTTTCTTAAAATTTCGAAGACATCAATTGTTGGGCCCACTACTATTTTATGAGCCACTAAGAAAGACAAAAACTCTGCAAAATTAAATATGGCACAATGCATTAAAGGAAATTTTGTGTGATGCATGAATTGTTCACACAAGCCTCTTATTGCTTGGAAATTGCTTTCCTCTATTCAGCGGATCTTGGTAAATTCTCCTGACTTTGTGTTGCCTAATGTATGTCAGGCAATTCTTTTGCATGTTTCTCACAAACAGAATGCAGCACTTTCACATACTCATGAATATCCTCTTTTCTTTGATCCTATAAAACACGGTGGTTGTTTTGCAAGAAAATATGAGGCTGTGGTCATTCTCCCAACAATGAGTATTTGCTTCATTCTCTTCTTTCCCTGTGTTATTTTGAATAAAGAGAAGCTTTCCTTTTAATACTGAAACATCATGCAATATTTTAATACATTTTAAATAGCAATGAAACTCAATAAGGGAGTACTGACTACCCTTGTATGCATAGCTAAGGCCCAGTTCATACTTGTAAGAAATGAGAAGGATGCATGACCGCTGCCACATCAAAACAACTGTAGGCACCCGAGAGTTTAAAGTGCATCCTTACTTTAGAGATTTAAACAACGTACTCCAAGAAAAAGTGTCTTAGAATAACCAAAAACTACTTATTTACTTACTACGAGTTAAATATTTCCATAAGAAAAATACATACATGCCATACGCATATTAATATGCACATGGGGAGCTTTGATGTACACAGAGAAGATCACAACAAAGCCGCTAGGGAGTTGAGTGCTGAAAAGCAAGTGAACAAATTCTAAAACACTCCTTTAAATGTAAATCCATACAGATACGTCAATAGAAAAGACCAGTGACGTCTAGAAAAGAGTTTCTATCCTTCGTTAAAAATATTGGAATAAAGCCCTAACTGGTTTGGCTCAGTGGATAGAGTGTCGGCCTGTGGACTCAAGGGTCCCAGGTTCGATTCCGGTCAAGGGCATGTACCTTGGTTGCGGGCACAACCCCAGTGGGGAGTGTGCAGGAGGCAGCTGATCGGTGTTTCTCTCTCATCGATGTTTCTAACTCTCTGTCCCTCTCCTTTCCTCTCTGTAAAAAATCAATAAAATATATTTTTAAAAATATTGAAATAAAAAAATTAGGATGGAGAGAAAGCAACTGAGGGAAGTAGTGTGGGAAAGCAGTGATTACTTACAGGGAATAAGCGATAGGAGCACGTCCAGTCATCACAGTCGCCTGAAAAGCACAGTCCAGCTCAGGGTCAGCAAACGTTTCCTCTAAAAGGCCAGGTGGTAAATATTTTAGGCTTTGTTGGCTACATGCATTTTCTGTCACATATTCTCCTTTGTTTTATTTTTGACCACTTATTAAAAGCACAAAAAAAAACATTCTTAGCTCAGGGCCCTATCAGCAGAGATCGTGGGCGAGATTTGGCTCTCTGGCCTCAGGTTGCAGACCTGGGCGGGGTCTAAAACAGATAGCCACCCCCAGAGTGTCTGACTCAGAACGTCTGGGGTAGAACTGAACCATTTGCATTTCTAACAGGTTCCTAGTTGCTGCTGATGCTGCAGATCCAGGAACCACAGGTGGAAAATCACTAGCAGTAATAGACTTGGATTAAAATCCCCACTCTTTCACTCACCAGCTATGAGAACGCACGGCTTACTGAACTCCATTAAAATCTTAGCTTCCTGAGCTACAGGGTAGACAGAGAGAGAGAACCTTCTTTTCTAAGCTCCTAAGAAGTTTAAATAAGATAATATTTGCAGAGCACTTAGCACAGTGCTTCCAGCGTGATTGCTACATAAATGTCAAGCATTGCTTGTCAAACCAGGTGGAAAAACTTTTTGAGGAACCCAAAATGGAATAAAAAACATGATATTCCTTCTCCGCACATCAGTTTTTTGAGGCAAGGAAAAACATCAGTGGGAAGGTTAAAAAGGAGGATAAAAGGAAAGTAGCAGTGTGGGCAACACTGAAAAGGATATCGGTTTCCTTCCCATGTGAACAGCCGGCATTTTCTGAGGATAAATTCAGGGAATAAATGGCTAGATTTGTTGCAGTCCATGAGCAAAACTTGGATAAGGTGCATACACGGCAGACTGTTCGGGAGGTGAAACATCTGGGAGGTTCTTCTGCAGTGGAAATGCGGGACCCCTTTGACAGCGCAGACACAATTAAGCAGCAGCTGCTGTTTCTTTGCCCTAATGTTCCAGCCGCTCCAGCAATGTCTCTGCTACCTGCTGCAGCTGTCAGGTAGTTGGAACGCGCCCTGGGTTTCTGTCTGAGGTTCACTCCTGCTGTGCAGTTAATGCCAGTAGAGAAGTAAACAGCGTGGCTATCAAAGGCCCCTTGGAAGATGATCCATCTCTACCAAGACACAGATCAAAAGAGTGAGCTTCCCACGTTAAGGAGCTGGCCTCTTCTCTACTGTGCCTGGTACATGAGATGTTCTGACCGCCATCAGAGAATGAACACAATTATCCCAGCATCCACTGAATGGTACCCGCTTGGCGGATCAATTTTAAAAGCATGGCAAAGCCAGTGAATCCATCCTTTTTGCCTTAGGCTGCTTCTATCACAGGAGAGCATAGTCAAAGGCAAGATTTCTCTCAGCTAGACCCGTGTTCGGCAAACTGCGGCTCGCGAGCCGCATGCGGCTCTTTGGCCCCTTGAGTGTGGCTCTTCCTCAGCCTTAGGAGTACCCTAATTAAGTTAATAACAATGTACCTACCTATATAGTTTAAGCTTAAAAAATTTGGCTCTCAAAAGAAATTTTGTACTGTTGATATTTGGCTCTGTTGATTAATGAGTTTGTCGACCACTGCTAGACAGTGACCTGGGGGTAAAGGACTACACACTGGGTCAAATAGGCCTGGACATGTTTCAGGAATCTAAAGAAGATCTTGGAAAATTATTGAACTTCTGTAAACACCAGTTTCTTACGCGACTTCTCGTGTTTTAATCAATCTGGTGTCATGCTTTAATCTTACCCTTGTAAAAGCCATCACCCAGAGTACATTTTTTTGAAAAGTAAATCATATCACTTCATTGCCCACTTAAAACCCTTCTGTGGCTTCAGTGACACTTGGAATTTTATGTTATTTCCTTATCAAGACCTGCAACATCAGATCACCTGGGAGCATAATCACAGGCCCTAGTGCAGACCTGTAGCAATTAACTGTTTTTAACAAAATCCCCAGGCAATTCATATGTACTTTACAGATTGAGAAGCACTGGTCTATAAGGCCCTCCTGATACAGTGGGGCCTGGATTGAGATACCAGCTGTCTCTCGGCCGATTTTTTGCATTGAGTTGATAGAGTAATTTGAGTTAACGAGCTCCTTAACGAGCTCAGTCTCGAAATGAATTAAACTCGTAAGTCAAGGCCTCACTGTATTCTCATGAGTCTCTGACTTCAACATCTCCTTCCATATACTCCAAATACTCTTTCAGTCCTAGAATGCAAGAAGCCTGGGTCCTTTGCCCTCTACCTAGAATATCCAGATCCCAGATTAGCTCATGACGAGGTCCTCCATGAACAGGAGCTTAAAATTGGCTTTCTTAAAAAACACTATTCCAGTATGTGTTTTTCTTATCATATGCTCCCACCCACTAGAATATAAGAGCTAGATCTATCTTGTTTATTGCTCTATTCCTAGTACATAGATCAGTGCCTGATATATAATATATGGTCAATAAATATTTTCAATAAATTGGGAAATGATGTTTGCCTCTTAAGATTGTATTGGGCATTAAATAATAAAGTATCTAAGAAAGATTAGTACATGGTAGTTGTTCACCTGATGTTAGTATCCACCCCTTTCCTTTTCCTCCTCCTTTTGCATATCTCGTACTGATATGCAATAATGTCTAGATTATACAGGTAACCCAAAACACTCTATGCAAGATCTTGAGAGGGTCAAATAATGTTGTTACCTATTGACTTCTATGAGGATCAATTTCTTCTGAAATCAGCCCCTAACAATTTTCTCCAGTAGATGGGTCAGAAGTACATTTAGAAAGAAATGGTAAAGAGGGAATAGAGGCACTTAGTCTGCTAGATAGAGACATAGTTGCACCCTTTACTTTTATCACAATGGTCCTAGGTTAGGAAAATCCTAACAGGAAAATACTGTGTAAGTGATCATTTAAATATAGGAACATTAGAGTGTTGAGAGTTGGAAACTATTTAATGTATTTTTAAGTTTTTTTAAGTTTTGGTTGTTAGAATATGGAACACAATGTGTGGTAAATATAGCCAATGATCTAGTCAAGATATTTAAAATACTACACACACACACACACACACACACACACACACACCTCTCTCTTTCTCTCTGACTTCTGGATTGAGCCCCAAAACTGGGCGTGTGCCCTGACCAGGAATCAAACCGTGACCTCCTGGTTCATAGATTGATGCTCAACCACTGAGCCACTTTGGCCAGGAGAAAAACTTCACTTTGATATGGTAGAAAATATGAGGACAGTTTTGGGGGTTTAGACTGAGGCAGTGCGTAAAGCTAGAGCACCTATGAAGCTTCAAGTGATGTGAAGATGAGAAGAAATTAGGACAGTTGAGTATGATTTTTAGATTGTTAGCTTATATGACTGGGTGGACTTAGTTATAGTTATAAAAAATAAAGTATAGTTATAACTATAACTATAAGAAAGGAAATATAAAAGAGTTTGATTTGGAAATTGTTATATTTTGAGATCAACTTGGACATGAAAGTGTAGATGTCTAGTGGAGAGTTGGACATAAAGCTCTAGGACTCCTGACAGGTGAGCTATCCCACTCCTCATTTGATAGACTAGGAAACTAATATCCTAGAAAAGAAGAGTAACTTGATAAAAATCCTAATGGCAGATCCAGGTGTAGAGTCCTAATGGCAGATCTCAGGTGTAGTGCTCTTCCTTCTTTGGCTTGTATTTTCCCTACAACTCAGGGCACTCAGAGATGTCATTCCCACAACTGAAGTCCCAATTTCAGTGCAGAAACAAAACCCTATTTGGCAAACATTTAAATCTTTTCTCCAAACAGCAGCACACCACAGGAAGCTACCAGATGCATTCTACAGATCATTAACTACTTTAAGGCCAGCTGCTGAGTTTGCTCACCTGTGGTGATGAGAGGTCCAGGTTGCTTCAAGTGATGCCAGGTGTAGTTCAAAGTTATTTGCCTCTTTAATATTTTGCTCTTTAAAGTACAGAGAGTAAGATTTAGATGCCAATATGGTGCAGCTTGATTAATTACCTGATAGCAAACAAACTTGCCAAAAATGGATGGTTGCTAAAGCAGATGTAAAAGTGAGATGAACAAAATCATGGCTGTGGTCCTTTTGACTCTACATACAGACAGAGACATGGGAAGTGCCATTCCATCTTGATTCTGATTCAAATGCCAACAATTTCTCATCTACTATTCTTAGGAAAGTCTTGAATTCCATTCAAATTCTCATGAAGAAACAAATGATTTGACTTTTGACATAATAATAATAATACACTTAAGGAATTATTTTCTTCACCTTATATCACCAATTGTCTGAATTCCACTATTATAATCAGGACCAAAAATTCATTTAACAAATATTTATATATCAACTATATGGACCATAAACTATCTGAAGTGCTAGGAATATAGCAATGAACAAAAACGAAAGAAAATCTCTGATATCATGGGGTTTACCTTCTAGTAAATAATAAGTAATGTTTATATAGCACTTATTTGGTGCTAGTCATGTCCTGTTTACATATGCTGTATTAACTCATTTAGTCTTTCCCATACCTAGTGCTTCATTATACAGATAGAGAAACTTAAGCACAGAGAGGTTAAGTGACACAAATGTCAGAGCCAGAGTCCAAAGTCAGACCCTTGGTTTCCTTTCTACTACTAGACTCATTCCCATAGAGAGTTCTAGCCTCATGCCTTCAAGTAGCATTTATATGGTGATAAGCCCCTAGATTTCTATCTCACAGATTTTTCTCCTGAATATATCCCATTGCCTATCCAGTATTTCCCCGATGATTTCTAACAAATTTTAGTTTAAAATGTACCAAATTAATAGCCTGATTCCCCTGGACCCCAAAACTTCTCTAATCGCAACCTTTCCAACTCAATCAATGACACCTGGATTTTATTGGTCTCTCAGCCTATAAACCTCTCTGTCTCATACCACATACATCTTGGCTCTACATTTAACAATTTCTGACAATTTCCACCAGCTCCACTGCTACCACACTCCTGCGAGTCACCTCACCTGTGTTTCTGCAGTGGCCTCCTAACTTGTCTCCTTGTTTCCACTCTTGCCTCCATATCACAGCCAGATAACACTCCTAAAGTTTTAAAATTTTACCCCATATTTCTTCAGTCTTCTTTTTAACTCCTTCTGACCACTCCTTACTCCCCAGTAACTTGAAGTCACCCCAGGTCACTCTGCGTTACCTACACTGGCCTTTGCCTCCATTGAACAGCAGGCTTCCATCTTCGGGCCTTTGTACTGTCTCTGACCTCTACAATGATAGTTCCCAGTATCTTGCACTTCCTTTAAGCCTTTGTTCAAATGTTACTTTCTCAAAGGGGCTTACCATGAACTTGGTACTCAAAATTACATCAGCCCCTTTCATCAGTTTTTCTATTCCTACTCTAATATTTTTCATATGGCACTAATTTTTTATCTATTTCCCATAGAATTTTTCATTTTCTAAGAAATGACAGAATTTCTTTATATATTATCTATTTATTTTTTTATCTTCTAGAATTTAAGCCACAGGATACAGTGGTTTTTGTCTGTTTTGTTCATCAATGTATCATGATAATATACAACAGTGTCTGATACATAATAGCTGCTCAATAAATTATTCTTGCATGAATTTAAAAAGGGACATTTATAAAAAGTGAGGAGGAACATCATTCCAGAGTTAGAGAACAATAAAAGTGAAGAACATAGGAATGAGCTTGGCATCCTCATGAAATTGAAAGGTCAGTGTAGCTCAGCCCAGTGACAGGGGAGTGATATGAATTTGTGTTGTGGAGATCAGGAAGAACAAGATCCTGGGGGGCTTTAGACACAAGGGTAGGAAGCATGGACTTTATTCTAAGTGTTGTGTGAATCATTTGATTGTCTTAAGCAGAGTAGAAACATAGTTAAGCTTTCATTTAAAAGTATAAACTTGCTGCTGTGTACAGGGTAATTTATATGGAGGCAACATTTCAAGCAGACTAGTGAAATTTTTTAAAAAGTAATACTATTTTGGGAAACAGCTTGGCATTATCTCCTAATGTTAAGCGTAAGTATATCCTAGACTCTGTACGCCCATGCTTAGCTATATATACAAAATAAATGTGTTAACACATGCACTAAAAAGACAGTCACATAAAGGAGGTTTATGACCTTATTATTTATAACAAACACTAGAATCAACCCAAATAATCTCAACAGGAGATCATGGCATATTCACACATGGGAGATCATGGAGACCCTGAACTCCAACTACATGAAACCAAATGAACGACTCTTAAAAATATTCTCTTAAATAAATAACCTGGATACAGAAGAAGAATACTTATAGTAGCCATTCTCCAAAAATGCCCAATAACTAGTCCTCTAGGAATTCACACATTTATATAGCTGCCAACAGCAGTGGATATGAGCTCTCTTATGACTGACTTGAACCATAAATGTGGTGAAGGTGACATTTGTTGTCTAAGTCTAAGCTTTAAGAAGGCTCAGCAGTTTCCACTTTTGTGTGTTTGGGAACTCTGAGCCACATGTAATGCAGAATCAGCTACCCTGCAGGAGAAACGGCTGGAAGAGGCCACATGGAGGAGAGGGGCCCTGAGGCAGCCTGGAGAGGGAGATGCCGGCTATCCCAGCTGTGTGGCTGCCATTGGAATGTAAACACCTGAGAGAGCCAGGGCAAGAGCCACCCACCGTGTCTAGTCAACACGCAGAACCATGAGAGACAATACATTGTGTTTTGTTTTATTTTATTTCATTTCATTTTATTTTTTCCATCACCATTTATCCCCTCTATGCCCTCTTCAACCTCTACCCTTCCCCCTGCAGTAAACACACTGTTGTCCATTTCTATGAGTTCTCTCTCTTTTTTCTTTTTTGCTCAATCCCTTCCCTCTAGACATACCCTCCCCTACCAGAGCTGTCTGCCTGTTCTCTAACTATGAGTCTGTCTCTATTTTGCTTGCTGGATGTTCATTAGATTCCACATATGAGTAAAATCATATGATACTTGTCTTTCTCTTACTGGCTTATTTCACTTAGCATAATGTTTTCCAGGTCCATCCAGCTGTCAAAAGGGGTAAAATTTTTCTTCCTTTTTATCG
The DNA here is from genome assembly GCF_014108235.1 of Myotis myotis. Lineage (NCBI taxonomy): Eukaryota > Metazoa > Chordata > Mammalia > Chiroptera > Vespertilionidae > Myotis > Myotis myotis. The sequence goes on from NW_023416314.1 coordinate 10,848,724, forward strand.
CAGAGTAGTATCCCATTATAAACCACTAAGTTTTTGGATGATTTATTGGACAACAATACATAATCAAACCACAAACTAAAAGTGGGGTACGGCTGTAACAAAAACCTAAGCATGTGTCATTCACTTTGGAAAAGGGCAGCATAACTGAGGCCAAAAGGCCTCAAGGTTACTGTCAAAGGAGGCTGTAAGGACAGGGAAGAAATTTTCAATGGAGGCTGCAGTAACTGTGACCCATATAATGTGAGGACAAATACTTTGTCAACACTGTCATCTGCAGAAACATGGAAAAGAGAAAATATACCTAATAGACTTTAGATTTGGCTAAGGAAATGTTCAGCATAATGTTAGAAGCACAAATGTTTTCCTTTAGCTGCACTTACTAAGATAAGAATATATATATTTAAGAAAAGATACACAAAATAGGAACTGTTCTGTTTTCTAGCAGATAAAGGAAACATTTCCAAGTCAGAACCTTCTGGATCCCTGGCAAAAGATTCTCAAAGTAAGAAATGACTTTAGAAGGAAATATCAGATTCAGGGTCTCTCAGGTAAAATGTGGTTTTTAGGGTCAAGATCTCAAGATTCTTTGTTAAGTTCTCAAAGAACTAAGCTGGTCCCTTATAGACACTTTCAGCTAGAAGTAAGGGCTTTAAACTGCAAGGTGTTGTTTTATGGCACCTGACTCTTGACCCAATGGGGATAGGGAGCTTTTTGAGGAGATAGATGGGTCTGGCTTTTGTCTACTAGAACAAATGATATTTCGAATCACAAAAAAGCTGACAATGTTTTTAAAGAAATTATACCGTTTTGGACTGAAAAGGTGAAAGGACATTCAAAATGATTTAAAAAAAAAAAGGTTTGTGGGCCCCTAAATCACAAGAAGCAGCCTGAGAAAGCCATGCAATAGGTTACTCCTTACAAAAATGAAGAATGACTCAGAGGCTGGAGCCAAAAGCTTTGACAGGGAGCCAAAAGCCATGGGTAATGACTTCCGGGGAACGGGGATGTTTCTTTGTCAGAACTGGCAACATGCTCCTGGCTGCAGCTCAGATTTGTTAGGACACAGTGACTGCTATTTGTCTCCTGTTTCTCTTCCTCCTTTGAACCTAAGTGACTACAGTGGTTCTCTTGTCCCGCTCTCACTGCTGTATGTTGGGTGGTGGTTAGGAAAGGGAACATTTAACACCCTTTTGTTCACACGTCTTCACATTTAAAGGACGCAGATCCAAAGAGCTTTAGCCACACTGGGACCTACTTTAAAAGACAAGATCCTAGAATCCAAGCCTTAGACCAAGCTCCAAAGATAGCCATCCCTGGTGAAGTCTTCCCAACATTCACACTCCTGTTCTGTAATTTTCAGGACCTTTTTCTCTAATTATTCCTTTAGCCACCATCTTGTAATTGATTTATAGATGCAATATCTTCTTTAGTCTGTCCAAAGATACCTATTTGAGTTACTGTTGTTTAAAGGGATGCTCCACTCTCTTACCTTGAATTAAGTCTTGTTTTACTCACGGTCATTGTTTCTTTCTCTCTCTCTCTCTCTGTCTCCCTCTCTCTCTCCTCATTATTTTTCTTTCATGTTGTAATCTTTCCTCAAATAATAGGTGATGTTAGGTTGTCCCTTTGCATTTCAGGATTATACAGTGGAAAGCTGATTAAAGACATGGATGGAGCCTGTCAAACAGCCAGACTTCACAGTTGTTCTCAGCTCAAGACATTTGGACTTGCTGCTACTTCTACCTGGGAACTCCTTTGGAGGATATTGTCCTGCCTCGTTTCATCTGGTCTTCCAAGTGTCCCTCCAAATGTCCCATATTTCGTAAGGCCTTCCCTGAGAAAGCATTTGATGTTTCCTGCCACTATCACCTCACCCATATGACCTCTGTCTCTCTACATTATATTCTTATTAGGATTGACTACCACTTTATATGATCTTGTTGGCTTGTAAATTTTGTTTATTTGCTTGGCTGTTTCTTGCACTGGCATATAAATCTATGGGAACAGTGATCTCATTTGCTTTCTTCACCACAGTGCCCTCAATACTCAGAACAAGGCAATGTATACTGCATGCTCTTCTAAAAGATTTTTATTGCATTTTAGAGAGAAAGGAAAGGAGAGGGGGAGAGAGAAACATCGATGTCAAAGTGAAACATCCATGGGCTGCCTCCTGCATGCTCACCACTGTGGATTGAGCCCAAAACCTGTGCATGTGCCCTGTCTGGGAATCGAACTAGCAACCTTTTGGTGCACAGGATGATGCCCTATCAACTGCACCACACCGATCAGGGAGATTGTTCTTAATAAATATTTGTTGAGAGAATTACTTATTAAAAACCAAGTCAGACATCTTGACTGGGACATCTCACATACATATTTTAACTTCTACCCTACAATAATCCCTCTTAATACCATAATGCAACTTTAAAAATATGACTATAAAATGTCATTAATAGATACTGTTGACATCTGCTATAAAATTCTCCCCTAATGGCTCCACTACTGAATCACAGAAATCCAGACTGAGGAGACTAGTTTCAGCAGATTTTGTAAAAGAAGGATGATTTCATGCTACAGAATTAAATACCTAAGATAGAGCAGAATGAGGCATTGAAGAGAAAAGCATGAGAATTAGGTCAGAACACCTGATCTTGAATCAGAATTTTGTCACTTATTAGTGGTATGACCTTATTCAAGTAGCCTAAATTCTCTGAGCCAGTATCTTTACACGTAATTTGAGATTAATAATGCACACACAAACTTCACATAGTGCAGGTCATGAAGTAGAGACTTAATGAATAATCTCTTTCTTCCTATACTATCCTATCTAATAAAAGAGAAACATGGTAATTGGCATACAACTGCTACCCTTCCCATTGGCTAATCAGGGCGATATGCAAATTAACTGCCAGCCAAGATGGTGGCCGGCAGCCAGGCAGCTTGAAACTAACATGAGGCTTGCTTGCTTCAGTGACGGAGGACTCCAACGTTCCCCGCCTGCTGCTGCAGGCCTCTGAGCTGGCAGTTTGAAACATAGTTACAAAAATAGAAGCTAAACAAAACCCCATAAACCAGCTTTCAGCTAGCTGGGATCTCAGACCTGGAGTTGATACAGAGTTTCAATTGTAGAACCTAAACAAACCAGATACCTGCTTTCAGGAGTGGAGGCCTAAGAGCTGGAGCCTCAGAGCTAAAGCTGGCTCAGAATAAAAAAAGAAAAAAGAAAAAAAGGAGCAGTTGGGAGCTTCAGTCCCAGCCTGAAAACAGCTCTCAGCCCCTCACCCAGACTGGCCAGGCACCCCAGTGGGGACCCCCACCCTGATCAAGGACACCCTTCAGGGCAAACCAGCCAGCTCCCACCCATGCACCAGGCCTCTATTCTATATAGTAAAAGGGTAATATGCCTCCCAGCACCGGGATCAGCGGAGCCGCGAGGTCTCCCGGCACCGGGATCAGCGTGACGGGGGCAGCTCCCAAACCCCCTGATCGCCCTGTGGGGGCGGGGCCACAACCTCCCTATCGACCCTGCTCTGTTCCTGACAGGGAAAGGCGCCCCAACTGCCTGATCGGCCCTGCTCTGTGCCTGATAGGGGGGAGCTCCCCAACCTCCTGATCACCCTGCGGCTCTGTGTGTGACAGGGTGTGGCACCCCAACCCCCCCACCCCACGGGCCCTGCTCTGTGTGTGATGGGGTATAGCCATAACCTCCCCATCTGCCCTGCCCTGAGTGTGACAGTGGCGGCGCCCCAACCCCCTGATCAGCCCTGCTCTGTGGGTGATAGAGGGTGGCGCCCCAACCCCCTGATCTGCCCTGCTCTGTGTGTGACTGGGGGGAGCTCCCCAACCCCCTGATGGGCCCTGCTCTGTGCATGATGGGGGGAGCTCCCCAACCCCGATTGGCCCTGCTCTGTGCGTGACAGGGGGTGGCGCCGCAACCTCCCCATCAACCCTGCCTTGAGTGTGACAGGGGGCGGTGCCCCAACCCCCCAATCGGCCCTACCCTGAGCGTGACTGAGGGTGGCATCGCAACCTCCCAATCCGCCCTGCTCTGTGCATGACAGGGGCCTGCGCCCCAATTCCCCAATCGGCCCTGCTCTGAGCCAGACCAGGGGCTGCACCTAGGGATTAGGCCTGCCCTCTGCCACCCGGGAGCAGGCCTAAGCCAGCAGGTCGTTATCTCCCAAGGGGTCCCAGACTTCGAGAGGGCACAAGCCAGGCTGAGGGACGCCCCCCCCCCGAGTGCCCAAATTTTTGTGCACCAGGCCTCTAGTCCTATATAATAAAAGGCTAATATGCAAATAAACCAAACAGTGGAACGACCGTTTGTTATGATGTGCACTGACCACCAAGGGACACCCACTCAACACAGGAGCTGCCCCCTGGTGGTCAGTGCACTCCTATAGGGGGAGTGCCGCTCAGCCAGAAGCTGGGTTCACAGCTGGAGAGTGCAGCAGTGGTGGCGGGAGCCTCTCCTGCCTCCACAGCAGCGCTAAGGATGTCTGACTGCCAGCTTAGGCCCACTCCCTGCATCAGTTGTACATCCCCTGAGGGCTCCCAAACTACAAGAGGGTGCAGGGGCTAGGCTGAGGGACCCCTCTCGCCATACCCCCCCCCCACCCCCAGTGCACAAATTTCGTGCACCTGGCCTCTAGTATTTTATAAATGGAGAGCAATTCTTTTATGTTTAATGTTAATCCCTTCTGCTCTTTGTTCTCTATTGTGAATGTGGTAACAATAGCTGCCTGTCAAAAATAATGCTTGAGCAGTTTTATATTTCATACAAAATTTAGGATTATTTGTTCTATTTCTATGAAAAATACCATTGGAATTTTGATAGGGATTGCATTGACTCTGGAGATTGCTTTGGGTAGTATGGATATTTTAATAATATTCTTCCAATCCATGACCACAGAATACCTTTTTATTTGTTGTCTTCTTCAGTTTTTTTAAATCAAGGTTTTATAGTTTTCTGTATAATTTTAAATGAAATGTTTTCTTAATTTATCTTTCTGATATTTCATTATTAGTATATACAAATGCAGCAAGTTTTTGTATACTGATTTTTTATCTTGCAACTTTATGGAATTCATTTATTGTTCTAACAGTTTTTGGTGGTCTTTGGGGGTTTCTATGTACAATATGTCATCTGCAAATAGTGAAGTTTCATTTTTTCCTTTTCAGTTTGGATGCCTTTTATTTTTATAGCCACTTTTGCAACAACATGGATAGACTTTGAGGGCATTAAGCTAAGCAAAATAAGTCAGACAGAGAAAGACTAATACTGAGTTATCTCACTTTTATGTGAAATATAAAAATGAAAAAGCAAACAACCTTCTCCCTCCCTCAAAAAAACAAGCTCATGGATACAGAGATACAAAGAACAGACTGGTGGTTGCCAGAAGCAGGGGGTGGGGTGAAATAATAGATAAAATGACTCAAAAGGTACGAAGTTTTAATTATAAAGTAAATGTCATGAATGTAATGTACAGTATGGTGAAGATAGTTAATATTGCATTGAAAGTTGCTAAGAGAGTAAATCTTAAAAATACACATCACTAAAAAAAAATCTTGTAACTAGTATGCTGACAAATGTGTTATTATGGTGAACATTTCACTATATATATATATATACACACACAAATGTCAAATTATATAATGTTTTATGTCAATTATACCACAATTAAAAATTTACATTAATAAACCAAATCTTATTGGAATAGATCTATGCCCATTCTTTTCCATTTTATGTATGGTATGGCTGCATTTATGCTGTAACAACAGAGTTGAGTAGTCGTAAGAAAGACTACACAAAAGCTTAAAATATTTAGTTCCAGCTCTGTAGAAATAAATGGTTGACCCTTGTTCTAATGCATTGTCAAGCTAACCTTTAAGAAAATATAAATTATAAAACAGAATTTTTCTTTTTTAAATGTAACTTTCTCTAAAAAAAAAAAAAGGCAAAAGTATATAAGTCTTAGGTCATTGACATACAAAAAATTCTCATTTAAAAGCCAATTCAGAAAAATCTTTAATTTTTCCTACCCATAAACATGGTGTATACTGCCACTTATTTGCATCTTCTTCAATTTCTTTCTTCAGTATCTTATAATTTTCTGAGTACAGGTCTTTCACATGGTTGGTTAACTTTATTCCTAGGTTTTTTATTCTTTATGAAGCAATTGTGAATGGGATTGCTTTCTTACTTTCTGATCGTTCATTTATTGGTGTATAAAAATTCAACTTATTTCTGGGTATTTATTTTGTATTTTGCTACTTTACTGAATTAATTTACCAATTCTAGTAGTTTTTTGGTGGAATCTTTAGGGTTCTCTATATACAGTATCATGTCATCTGCAAATAATGACAGTTTTGCTTCTTCCTTTACACGCTGGATGCCTTTCATTTCTTCTTCCTTGATTGGCGTGGTAGGACTTCCAGTACTATGTTAAATAAGAGTGGATGGGTGAATAAAAAAGCTGTGGTATATTTACAAAATGGAATATTACTTGGCCGTAAAAAAGAAGGAAATCTTACTTTGGGGGACAGTATGGATAGACCTGGAGAACATTATGCCAAGAGAAATGAGCCAGTCAGAGAAGACATGTACCATATGTAAAATCTAACTAACACAATGAACTAAACAAAATAGAGACAGACTCATAAATGGAGAGCAGGCTGGCAGCTGTCAGGGGTTGGAGGGATTGAGCAAAAAAGAGAAAAAAAACTCATGGACAGGGACAACAGTGTGGTGATTATGGAGGGAGGAGGGTATACGGGGGGGTAAATGGTGATAGATAGAGACTTGACTTGGGGTGGTGAATACACAATACAGTGTACCGATGATGTGCTATGGAATTGTGCATCTGAAACCTATGTAATTTTATTAACCAGTGTCACCCCAATAAATTTAATAAAAAGGGGAGACAAATATTTCATATATATCACAGCTATTCAAGGGAAGAAATCTTTTCTATATAGAACAGCGGTTCACAACTGGGAGTAATTCCCCCGCCCCCCCCCCCCGCCCTGCCCGTGGATGTTTGGCAATGTCTTCAGGTAATTTTGTTGTTTTGTTACAACTGGGCATCAGAGTGCCATTGGCATCTAGTGGATAGAGGCCAAGGATGCTACTAAACACTCTATAATGCACAAAATAGCCCCCAATAACCAGAACTATTCGGCGCTGTTAATGGGGCTCAGGCTGAGGCTGAGAAACCTTGCTATAAAATGAGCTATTTACATGATGAATAGCTCCTTTGGAATCTATCATTATTTCTATACTAGAGGCACGATGCACGAAATTTGTGCAAGGGGCTCAGCCCCACAGCTACAGCGGCAGCTGGGATCCTCTGCCTGCCACAGCAGCCGCCTCTGCCTTGGCCCCCACCACTGTGGCTTCATCCAGAAGGTTGTCCGGAAGGATGTCTGGTCTAATTAGCATATTATGCTCTTATTATTATAGATATTATAGATGGGTTCCAAAACTTTTATACCTTGCTGACTGCTCTCCAAGGAGAATCCAGAGCATTCATCTAAATAAGTCAGCCTTCTATTCATGACTTCCTGGCAAGTAAAAGCCATATGATTGTTTTTCACAAGGACACAGAAATTTTTGTTGTTCCCACTGTCCCTCCTCCCAGGGCACAGATAGTTGCACCTTCTGAGATTCCCAGGTCTATACCAGCACCTGAGCTGTTCTAACAGACTCTCACAGCCCTACTGCTGCCCACTGCCTGGGAATGTCCAGGTAACATTGATATGCAGCTGCTGGCCATCGCCAGCCAGCATTTCTTTATTATTCCCATGGCAGGTTATTTCCAAATATAGGCTAAAATCTTTTTTTCTTTTAACCAGGTAGTGGAGGAAATGAGAAGCAGTGAACACTCTCTGTGAAAACTGGCAAGTGTCTTATTCCCAAAATAGCATTCAGACACCTGAAAATGCTTTAGGTGGACCATAATAGTTATAATGAACATGTATTATATATCATTTTCCCCCACAGAAAAGCAAATTGAAAAATGAACAATTTAGTGCATCTTCAAGGACTTTGGCATTAAAAATGTTTTATGCTGCCCTGCCCGGTTTGGCTCAGTGGATAGAGTGTCGGCCTGCCAACTGAAAGGTCCCAGGTTCAATTCCGGTCAAGGGCATGTACCTTAGTGGCGGGCACATACCCAGTAGGAGGTGTGCAGGAGGCAGCTGATCGATGTTTCTAACTTTCTATCCCTCTCCCTTCCTCTCTGTAAAAAATCAATAAAATATATTTTAAAAAATGTTTTATGCTAAGACCATGCTATCAAAGGATCACTGTGAACACATCAGGTGCATAGCATGCCCCAGAGCCTTCCTAGGCTTCCTGGGAGTACACTTGAATTCTTGTGCTTCAATACCAACGTGATTTATTCTTAAACATACTATCCCATGATCGTGATATAAAATGGTATCATTACACTGAGTCCATTGTCTTTTTTTAAAAAATATATATTTTATTGATTTTTTGCAGAGAAGAAGGGAGAGAGATAGAGAGTTAGAAACATCGATGAGAGAGAAACATCGATCAGCTGCCTCTTGCACATCCGCTACTGGGGATGTGCCCCCAACCAAGGTACGTGCCCTTGACCGGAATCGAACCTGGGACCCTTCAGTCCGCAGGCCGACGCTCTATCCACTGAGCCAAACCGGTTAGGGCCCATTGTCTTTTTTAATGTCATAGATATTAATCAAATAATTTTAGAATTTTGGATTATAGAACCATTGAGGTGAGGTTTGCTGTTGGCCATCTGCCCTGGTTAGCATTAAGCTTTGGCTTCTATCCCTGCTTCTGTATCTCACATGTCTTCTTAATGATGGACAGAGTAGGTAGAAATGAGATTAGTTTGACAGATTATAGCTCTGCAGTGCTACTTTCTATTAATTACTCAAGACCCTGCTCCCAACCCAAGACTGGGATTTTATAGTTATTTCTGAAGGCAAAATGGAGAGAATATCAAGTTATCCAAGAACTTGCTTGTGAGCAGAGCTACAGAAATTCAAGTTCATTTTTATTACACAGAAATAGGGGGCAAAAATGCATTGCTATACTGAAGTCTAGAAAGTCTTCATTTGCCAAGAACATAAGAAAACAGCTTGGAGAATAGTTCTGCAAAGATTACAAAAACATGCCCTTTAACACCCACATAAGCTTCTCTGTGTCAGATGACAAACCACTTAACACCACTGTGCCAGATGACAAGGAGTCAGGTAACAGATGCATTTAGTGGCTGGTTTGAAATGAAAGAACAACTCACTTGCAATTCCTTTTGCTATAGAAATATCCTATTAAATCCAATATGATTAAAAGTTATTTCAGAAAAATTTAAATGCAGCTAATTGCAGCCAGCCACCAACATCCATTATTTCCTCTACAAAAATAATATTTATGTAAATATCCCAAATTATGATAAAGAAGGGTCTCTAGATTCTGAAATAGATAGCAAGCACATGATTCAAATTAATTCACTAAACAGATTACAGAGACCAAATAAGGCCAGGGAGCTAAAATGATTCCTTAGAGATTTCTATATAGACTAGCTAGGGAACACTTATGAGAAAAGCAATTCTGGTACAATACAATAGTAAAGGAGACCTGGTAGATGTATTCAAGTCAACTTTGTCATTTACCGTTAATTATATATGTGGTTCAAATAATATACTTTATGTCTTAGTGACCCATAAACACAGTATTGGAAAGAAGTGTGTAGGGAATGTCTTAAGTATACTAACAACCATATGGAGGTTAATAATATTTCAAGAAAAAATATTTAAGAATTATCTTTAGCTCTGGCCAGTGTGGCTCTCAGTTGGTTGCGTGTCAATCCACTCACTGCCTGGGTTGGGCACTCTGTCCCCAGTAGGGGCATGTAAGAGGCAGCCAGTCATAATTAAAGATAAAGAATTATCTCTAGATATGGTTTTTATTTCTTTATATTTTAATAATTTCAGGGACAGCAAATATTAAAGCTATAAGAATTTCTTTAAAATATGAGCTAGTTTTATTAAAATAAGTAAAAATTATTAATGTGAAATATTTCCCTCAAAGCACAGCAGTAATCTTCCTAATGAAGAGATATAAAAGAGAAAAGAAAAAAATAGAAAAATCTAAAATAGGTCACTTTGACATATTTTTCTCAATCTCAGGAAGTTCAAATATATAGCAAAATAGAATTTGTATAAAAAATTTTTAAAAAAACTCATAAGGTAGCTCTTCTAGTGGTATATAAAACCTGAAACTCCTGTAATGGAGAGTATACTTTTCTTTGTATTATACATGGAACATATGTTTGGACACAGGAATATTCAGGAATAGATACATCAAGAAAATAAGTAGGCCATCCATTGATTGGGAGAAAAAATGAGTAAGTATATTTGGCAATGAACTTATACCCACAATATATAAAGAATGGATAACCCAATAATTAATTTTGAATTTATTTGTTCTATTTTATTTTATTTTTTACATCACCACTTATTCCCTCTATGCCTTCTTCCACCTTCCTCCCCTCCACCAACACACACATTGTTGTCCATGTCCATGAATTCTCTTTCTGTTTTTTTTTCTTTTGTGCTCAATCTCTCCAATCCTCCCCCCCCCCCCCAAGAGTATGTCCCAAAGGAAAGGCCAATAAGCACATGAAATAGTTTCTAACAAAATTAATTATCAGGAAAATGCATACTAAAGCCACAGTGAGACATCACTGCACACCCACTAAATAGCTACTATTAATAGAATTGACAACATCAAGTGCTGATGAGCGTGCAGGGAAATCAGGACACTCATACATTGTCCGTGGGATGTAATAGTCTAAACCCAACTTGAAAAACTATTTTTACATTTAAACATAGATCTATCCTTTTTTAAAAAGGTCTTTGGCTATTATGAATACCATGGTTATAAACATTCTGGGCAAGTCTTTCTGTGGACATGTATTTTTTGTTCTCTGGAGTAAATGTCTAGAAGTGAATTACCTGGGCTTATGTACTCATCAAATCTCTTGGAATTGCACAATTTAAGATCTACATATTTCAACATGTATAAATTATATGTAAAAAATCAAATAACAACATAAAATTATAGATGAAGCTAGTCTAGCAAAACTTGTTGAATCTGGCTGATTGTTAAATGAGTTGTCATTATACTACTATGTTGTGTGTGTGTGTGTGTGTGTGTTGTGTGTGTGCTGTGTGTTTTGTTTTTTGTGGGTTTTTTTTTTTTTTTGTATATCTGAAATCTCCTATATAATAAAAGCCCAGCGACTGAATGGTGGAATGACCGGGGCCCCTCGCCCCAGCCGGCCCTGCCTCTGCTTGGCCCCCAACACCCCTAAATCACAGCCTGGCTCCCTGCTGCATGCACATTTAGTGAAAGCACAAGAAAATAATTATCAGTCCCTTCTGTCCTCAACCAGAGTCTCCAGAGGGCTCTGCTAATACTGCAGCCAAGGTGTGAAATTCTCCCTCCATGGCCCACAGCCCCATGAGACCTTCCAAATTAGCCAAAAAGGCAACTTAAGCATTAACGCAGCGGTTCTCAACCTGTGGGTCGCGACCCCTATGGGGATCTAAGGACTGTTTCACAGGAGTCGCCTAAGACCATCGGAAAACACATATATAATTACATATTGTTTTTGTGATTAATCACTATGCTTTAATTATGTTCAATTTGTAGCAATGAAATTGGGGGTCACCACAACGTGAGGAACTGTATTAAAGGGTCGCGGCATTAGGAAGGTTGAGAACCACTGCTAATGGGATGGCAGCCCTTTGCTGAGGAATGTAGAGAGGCTGGGTGGGGATTTTGTGACATTCTGGTGCCTTGCAGATTAGGTGAGCTTTCAATCTCTCTTTAAAAGGGGTGGCGAAGAGGAGCAGCAGGCTGCCAGGAGCAACAGCGAAGGGTAGGCACATTCAAAAACAAAAACTTTTAAACAGACATGAAGATCATATTGGGAAACTGAGGGCAGAGCCCTGGGAAGAACGCAAAAATCATTAAAGGGCCACCAACCATCTTGATATACGTTTGCAGACAACACATAAACAACTTCATCTCATGGCATGTGAAATGCAAAACAGTTCTGTTGTGGTTTTTCTTTTGGTCATCCTTAAAGTATAAGTAGATCCAGCTGGGGGAAAGCTATAGCTTCCAGCATTAGACCCAACAGCCAGCCCTGCCCGATGGAACCCTATCTGGATGAGCCCACCAGACCCCACCCGTGCACAAATTCGCGCACCAAGCCTCTAGTTTAAAATAAATATTAAAAAGATTCAATATCATTGCTACCTCTTATTACTCCATGTGCATAAAACACTGATGAAGTGAAATTTCAAAATGAAATGTCATGCTAGTCTTCATCTCTATTAAAAGAAGCTGAGAATCCTGTATCCAAATTACTGGAGACTCGAACTTTCCTTGACCTGTCCCCTGAGAATATCAGTGCACTCTTAGACAAGTATTTGACTTTTTTGGATTCTCTGGTCATGGCAATGTGAGTAGGTGGTTTGCACTTCCCATAATCTCCATCGATACCACAATTCCCTCAAATGGTTATGTTGATAGTGATGGTGAACATAATGATAGTGTTAGAAGAAGATGTAGGTCTCTATCTACAATAAAAAGAAATGCATAAACAGTGTACTTGTATACAAATATTTTTTCAAAACAAATCTGTTAGTCCCTCCTCCCTATATATTGCTAACCTTAACCTCTCTTTCCAGAGCTTCCATGGATGAGAGAATATTTCATTTTCTTGTTAGCCCTTCTTATCATGCAAATGTTTCTATTCCTTCTGGGGAAAAAAAATCCAGTGATGGATAAGGGAATTGATGAAGGGAATCCATCCTTTTATCCAACTCCAGATACTCAATATATCCCTCTGATATCAGCACTTTGGAACTCAGTAAAGCCTAAAAAAAAATTGTGCTTAAATGATGCTTACAAACTGTACCCAGGCTCCTCAAAATGTATTTCTCCTTGCACACACTGTCCTGGTGGGTGGGTGTTGAGATTTGGACTCATAGGGAGTCCTTTACCTGAATACAGACCATTTGCTTTGAACAGAAAAGTCTTAGCGATCCCTTTATCACAGGGTATTTTCAAAAACTTCCTTGAACAGTCTTCTTCCTTTATACATTTTTGACATTTCCAGCCTCTTCCTTGAACATCTTTTTGGAAAGCTCTTGTTCCTTTTGGTTCTCTTGGAAGAACTACAATTTATCCGAGTTATGGAACCCCAGATTCTGTCCTAAACTAGCTCTTCAGGAAAGCATTGTTTTTCTGGATTTTAGAAGGAAAGTCGCACGTCCAGTTTCTCAACTTTCTGTCATTTAGTTAGAGAAAGCTCGCCCCTTGCCTTTTCTTCATGTACCAATATATATGCTTACCAAGAAGTTGTGAAAATTTAAATTAAAAAAATTATGAGTTCATATTTGACACAGACAATAGTGCAGTGAAGGCCTGGGGAGGGAGCAGGAGCTGGGGGGGGGGGGTGGGGTGGGCAATGGGGAGAAAAAGGGGACATCCGAAATACTTTCAACAATAAAAATAAATAAAAAGCAAACAAAAAACCTTATGAGTTCAGGCAAGACTGAACTATTACATTTTACTGTTTTGCTTTGTTTCTACTTCCATTTGTTACACATACATTATATAATTATTTGAACCTCATTAATAAGCCCTGAAGCACTTCAATAAATGAAAAAAAAATATTAGAATCACCAAAAAGTTTAAAAAGGAAAATTCAAATTAATTTAGATAAAGTTTTAGGAGTGAATATGTTTCATTTGACCAATCTGTAACCTGGCCATTTTTAAGTGGTGTATGTAAGAATTTGCTGTTAGGTAAATGCTTGATTGAATCACACTATGTCAAAGCAGGAGTGATATTCAAAATATTTAACAATTGGTGTGGCACAGGCACAACTCAGTCACAACAGGCATCAGTTATAAGCAACTAATTTGACACATACCATTGACTTTTTATTATACCTCTTCTTGGGACTTTTGATCTCAAACATTTTTTCACTTTTATTAATAGTGGGCTGTCTCCCTCACCCCTGTGCTACTCATATTAGGTTCTATATACAGGGTGGAACAAAAGTAAGTTTACAATTGTGAGTATGTGAAACACAGAGTTTATCCATATATTATTAATTACTCGTATTTTCCATATTAACAGCTGTAAACTTACTTTTGATGCATCCTGTATATTATTTGCTGGCACTATGTTGAAACATTTCAATAAAAACACTTTGGATAGTTCAAGATGTTTTAGATTATAGAATTTATTTTGTTCTAAATATAGTTATACCATCCAATCAACAAAATGTATGTATGGTTTATTAAATGACCTCTAAGTTTTCAGCTACCTTAATTTCCTGGGGTATAAGTAGGCAATCAATATGCTATCTTGATTTAAAAAAAAATGGAACCCAGAGAGATTAATCAGCTTGACTAATATACTTGAAAATGGACCTGAAATTTCAAGGTGAACCCAGGTCTTAAAATTCTATTATTTCTTCATTATACTATGCTGGAATTATTTTCAACTTCATCAACAATTGTTAATTGACTATATACTCTGTGCTAAACACTGGGTGTTAGATACTAGAAAAATAAAAACGAGGGCACAGCCTCTGCTGGAAACTACTGTGCATTTTTTAATGCATTCATTGTTTGATTTTTAAAAATTCTTTATTGTTGAAAGTGTTACATATGTCTCCTTTTCCTCCATTGACCTCTCCCCTCCCACTCCCACCCCTAGCATAAGCCCTCAATAATACTCCCCCCCACACACACACTGTCTGTGTCCATTGGTTATGCCTATATGCATGCATACAAGTCCGTTGGTTGATCTCTTACTCATCCCCATTCCCACCCTCCCCTGCCTTTCCTCTGAGGTTTGATAGTCTGTTTGATGTCTCTGGATCTATTTTTTTGTTCATCAGTTTATGTTGTTCATTATATTCCACAAATGAGTGAGATCATGTGCTGTTTATTTTTCTCCAACTGGCTTATTTCACTTAACATAATGCTCTCCAGATTCATCCATGCTGATGTAAATGGTAAGAGTGCTTTCTTTTTTACAGCAGCATAGTATTCCATTCTCTAGATGTACCATAGTTTTTTTTTTATTGTCTAAAGTTTTACATATGTCTCCTTTTCCCCCAAATGACACCCCCCAGCCATTCCCACACTCAGTAAGCCCCCATCACCCCAGTGTCTGTGTCCATTGGTTATGCTAATATGCATGCACACAAGTCCTTTGGTTGCTCTCTAATCACTCCCCCGCCCCACCTCCCTTGCCATTTGTCTCTGGCTCTATTTTTGTTCATCAAATTATGTTGATCATTATATCCCACATATGGGTGAGATCATGCAATATTTATCTTTCTCCTACTGGCTTATTTCACTAAGCATAATGCTTTCCAATTCCATCCATGCTGTTGCAAATGGTAAATGTTCCTTCTTTTTTATAGCGGTGTAGTATTCCATTGTGTAGATGTACCACAGTTTTTTAATCCACTCATCTGCTGATGGGCACTTAGGCTGTTTCTAAATCTTAGCTATTGTAAATTGTGCTGCTATGAATGTAGGGGTGCATATATCCTTTCTGATTGGTGTTTCTGATTTCTTGGGATATATTCCTAGAAGTGGGATTACTGGGTCAAATGGAAGTTCCATTTTTTACTTTTTGAGGAAACTCCATACTGTTCTCCACAGTGGCTGCACCAGTCTGCATTCCCACCAGCAGTGCATGAAGATTCCTTTTTCTCCACATCCTCACCATAATTTTTTAATCCACTCATCTGCTGATGGGCACTTAAGTTGTTTCCAAGTCTTACCTATTATAAATTGTGCTGCTATGAACTATGCATTTTGCAAATAGGTTATACAATCATAGTGCAGTGTGATAAATGCTATGTAGGTATAGCTACAGTTAGTATGTTTTTATGTGGGCCTGGGAGATAAGTCACAGAAGAGATACCTCAGGTGAATTTTAAGAATGAGTTCGATTTCACAAGCCAGAGAAGTAAGGAGACCAGGAGAACAAAATAGTCTATGCTCCTCCCTATACCTAGAAATGGCATTCTACTCTTTCTATTCTTATTTTTACTCTTAATACATTATTATTAACATATATTTCAAGAATATAAAACTATATAGAGAATAATATAATGGACAACATGTGTCATTCCACCACTTAGCTCTACAAAATCCTGTCATTTTTGTCATATTTGCTTCAGATCACTCCCTTTTCAGAAATAAAATATTAAACCTTACAGATAGAGTGTTACCTCTGGGCATATTCCTGGCCATTTTTCTCACCAGAGGTGGCTCCTATTCTGAACTTGAGGTTTAAACATGTTGATACATTTAATTCTAGCTCCAGCTAAGTAGGATTATATCACACTTTATTTTTGTGCATGTCTTCTTGTGCCCATATCCATGAATTTCTACTGAATATAAATCTAGGTTTGAAACTGCTGGATTTTGGGGATGTAGGTATCTAAAAATTTACGTTGGCCTTCTAGCCTCGTCAATTCTTGGTTTGGAGACACTTTAAATTTTTTGCCAACATCTGGATTAGAAATGGGATATCATTGTTCTCTTAATTTGCGTTTCCATGGTGAACCTAGTGCCCTTCATATGTTTCCTGGCCATTTGTATTTCCTCTTTTGAGTTAATTATGCCCATGCTTTCCTTTGTCAGTTTAGTGCCTAACTACATATTTGACTATCCCTAAATAATACATTTTTTAGATTTATCTTCTTTGGAACTTTTTGTAAATAAATGAAATACTATATGAAATTTTTGGCACTTCTTTCTCTTGGTCAATATGTTTTAGAGATTTATTATTGTTGCATCCTATTTTATTTCATGAACTTTGTATACTTTGTTGTAGTTTATTTTAGGAATATACCATAACTGACTTAATCTTTCTATGGTTGATGAACATTTGGATAGTTGTTTTATTGCAATGACTATTATTATTATTATTATTTTACTTTATAATAAGACTTCTGTAAATATTATGGAACCTGTCTTCTGGTGTAAATGGGAAAAAATTCTCTCAGGTGTACACATGACAGTGAAACTAATAGGTCACAAGTTATGGGTACAGTGTATATATTCAGTTTTACTAAGAGATGCCAAACTGGTTTTCAAAATAGCTTTACTGTTCTACATCCAATCAGAAGTGGATGAGCGTTTCCGTTCCTCCATACGCTCTGGTCATCACTTGATACTGTTTGAGTTTTACTTTCACCCATATGAAGGGTAGAAATGGTATCATGGTTGTTTTGATTTGCATATTTCTAACTGTTTATGAGATTTAACATTCTTCCTGTGTTTGAGTCCATTACACTCTCTTTTGTAAAATTTCCTCTCCTTTTGCTCATTGACCTATGAAATGTTTTACTATTTCCTCACTTATTTGTAGGAGTTCTTTGATATATTCTGGATATAAATGATGTTTTGATTATATGTGGTGAGAATATGTTCTTCCAGTTTAAGCTTGCTTTTTTACTTTCTCTGTGGTTCTCTTTTTTCCTTTTTATTCTGCAAAAACGTGGTTAAACTAAATGGCATATGAAACCATATGCCATTTAGTTTAAGGCATTGGAGAGGGCTCCAGGGTGATTGAAAGGATGCCTAGTGGTTTCAGGGAGAGGTTCAGACAGAAGCCATATGCAAGGTAGATTCAGAGGGGTCCCTCAAAGGCCTCTGAACTTCAAAAACTGCTACTCGTGCTTGAGTCTTTCAAAGAAATAACTTGCCCAGCCCCGCCTGGGGGCCGACCAGCCTGTGGAGGTGAGTCAGGTGGTTATCCATCTTCTTGATGAGGTTCACCTACTCATCCAGGAAGTGGTTCTCTAAGAAATCACAGAGATGAAGGCCTGTGTGGGTAGAACCTGGCTTAGGCTCTTCTCCATGACCATGGTGGCTTCTAGGGCATCCTGAGTTTTAGCCCACTCATCTTGGGAAGGCTTCAGCACATCCTGGGAATGAATGCGGCCACCTCACTGGTTTTGCATCTTCAAAAGATGTTCAGTGCCCTCACATTTCTGGGCCAACTCTCAGGAGAAATGGCCCATGCCCTCCAAAGCCATGTCATTGGTGGAAATAGAAGCTCAGAGAAAGGTTGGTGTAGGAAGCCTGCAGATGCACTGCCGAGGTCCAGCCCCAGCGGGTCCAGGGGTTCCCAAAGGCGTAGACAGAGTCGGCGAAGAAGGAAGGACACGGAGACAGTGTTCAGTTGATCAGCAGCCTAGCCAGGATCTCCAGCCAGGATCTCCAGCGAAGTTCTGGTCTGGATCTCCAGAGAGGTTCTGCTGTTTATTGTCTTGTTACATCCGTATTTATACCAGTTGATTTTAATCCTGTCAATTTCTATTACAAAGGTTAGGGCGTTTCTTATCTCCATTCCAGGGAGTAAAGATTATGTAGCTTAAGCATGATTATTTGTAGTTAAAGTGATTAACTACCCACCTGGCACTTAGTTAAGAGGTTTTATTCCCTCCCTAACTTCAGGGGAAAATCCCTACCTGGGGAAACAACCTTTCTCAGAGACCTTGGTTAAAACACATAGTGCCAAGAAGGTGAGCAAACATATTAAGAACAGTATGCCATATATGCCAGGTCCCTTGAAACAGCAAGCATGTTGAACTGGTGGCTGACAGAGGCCTCCACCTCCGTGAAATAATTTTGATGAATTTGGGAGATCATGATTGCTCAGCAATAAGAAGTTCAGTTTAAAAAGGGGTGTTGGTTGGTCTTGGAGGCCCAGGATAGCTGAAATGGTTCTGAAGGTGGCGAAAAGAGGTAGGATGGTGGCCAGAGGCTGGAAAAGGAGGCAACCCTGGGTCTGTTCTGTCTAAAAACTATCCAAAAGCAAGAGACACATTCAAGGGACCATTGAGAGCACTGCTCTCTGGTCCTTAAAATGAACAGAATTTCACGTAAATAAATGCACCAGCATTTTTCTTTTCTTTTTTTCATTCAACAAATATTTATCTATCTATCTATCTATCTATCTATCTATCTATCTATCTATCTATCTATCTATCTATCATCTATCTATTCATTTATTTATTATTGTCTAAAGTTCCACATGTCTCCTTTTTTCTCAGTTGAACCCCCCACCCCCACCCCCTCAGCCATTCCCACCCGGGCAAGTCCCATCACCCAGTGTCTGTGTCCATTGGTTATGCTAATATGCATGCACACAAGTCCTTTGGTTGCTCTCTAACCCTACCTCCCCTGCCATTTGTCTCTGGATCTATTTTTGTTTATCAAATTATGTTGATCATTATATCCCACATATGAGTGAGATCATGTGATATTTATCTTTCTCTGATTGGCTTATTTCACTTAGCATAATGCTCTCCAGTTCCATCCATGCTGTTGCAAATGGTAAAAGTTCCTTTTTTTTTTTTTTTTTTATAGCGGTGTAGTATTCCATTGTGTAGATGTACCACAGTTTTTTAATCCACTCATCTGCTGATGGGCACTTAGGCTGTTTCCACATCTTAGCTATGGTGAATTGTGCCGCTATGAACATAGGGGTGCATATATCCTTTGCATTTTTCTTTACGTCGTATACTTTTTTGTGTCTTATTAAGAAAGCTTTCCCTGACTTATGATCACAAATATTTTCTTCTCTATTTTTTCCTAAAAGTTTTATAGTTTTGCCTTATATATTTAAATTTTTACAACATCTGGGATGTATGTTGGTTATGATATGAGCTAGAGATTTGATTTAATTTTTCTACGTGAATGTTATAAGGATCACTGAAAAAGCTTTACAATGACAAATCATGAAATTTAATGACTTATGGGTCAAAGGACAAACCATAAGGGAAATTAACTAATATTTTAAACTGAAAGATGGTAATCCTTTGAAATTTGTTGAGACATGTCTTATGGTCTAAGGTATTTCAATATCAACCCTATTTTGTGCACTTGAAAAGTATTGTGCAGCAATTAGGTAAAGTTTTACACATGTTGTTAAATGTGTTGTGCAGATATTCCACATCCTTATGGATCTTTTATCTGCTTGATCCACCAGTTATTGAGTAAAGTGTCTAAAAATATATTTTACTATGATTGTTGATTTTTTTACTTTACCTCTTAGTTCTGGCAATTTCATTGGCATATATATGATATTACCTCTTATATATATTTAATCATATAATTATGTATCTTTAACATACAGATATAACCTTTTTAATAAGTACAGGTTTACAATTTTACTATCTTAATATGAACTGAACATTTTATAACTATGAAAATGACTTTCTCAATATCTAATAATGCTTTTTGCCTAAATATCTATTTTCTGTAATATGAACATAGCTACATTTTTGGTGTAAGATTTAGTAACATATCTTTTTTTCTAGCATTTTACTTCTTCCTTTCCATATTTTTATATTATAAACATGTTTTATGTAAATAGATACAGATGAAACTTTTCCCACAGCTTGATAATCTCTTCTTTAAACTTGACCTTTAAATTTATTTCCTTTTATTATAATTACAGATGTAGTTGGATTTATTTCTAGCAATATTTTGTGTTTTCTTTTGCCCAGCTTTTTCTGTTTCTTTTTCTTTATTATTTTGCTTTTTTTGAATTAAGTAACTATTTTATTTTTTATTATAATTTTGCTCTACTACTTTGGTTATTTTACAATCCATTTCTATTATTTTAATGTTACCCAATAAACATTATTTTGATACTTCATTTTTTATTTACAAGTTGACATTCAATATTATTTTAAACTGTGTACATAATAGTGGTTATTTATACAGGGTGGAGAAAAAGTAGGTTTACAGTTGTGAGTACATGAAAACAATTTATTCTTATTTGATTATTCATTAATTATTGTATTATTTTCCATATGAACCCATAAGTCAAGAACCCATCTGATATCATACATAATTTTTACGATATTATTGACTATATTCCCTATGCTGTACTTTACATTCTGGAGTCTATTTTTAACTGCCAATTTGTACTTCATAATCCCTTCACCTTTTTTACCCAGCCCCCCAAGCACAGTGCCATCTGGCATCCATTGGTTTGTTATCTGTATCTACAAGTCTGTTTCTGTTTTGTTTGTTCATTTATTTTGTTCTTTAGATTTCACATATAAGTGAAGAATAGTATTTGTCTTTTTTTGCCTGACTTATTTCAATAGGCATAATACTCTCTAGATCCATCCATGTTGTTGCAAATGGTTAAGATTTCATTATTTTTATGGCCGAGTAATATTTCATTGGATATGTGTACTATATCTTCTTTATATAATCATATATTTATGGACATATGGTCGTTTCCATGTCTTGGCTATTGTAAATAATGATGCAATGAAAATAGGGATACATATGTTTTTTGAATTAGCATTTTGGATTTTTTAAAAATAAATGCTCAGAAGTGAAATTGCTAAGCAATAAGGTAGTTCTAGTTATAATTTTTGAGGAATCTCCATACTGTTTTCTATAGTGCTTGTACCAATTTGTTTTTCCGCCAACAATTCACAAAGGATTCCTTTTCTCCAAAAAAACTAGTTGTTTGTTGAGTTATTGATGATAGCCATTCTAACACATCTGAGATGATATTTAATTATGGTTTTAATTTGCATTTCTCTGATGATTAGTGACGTTGAGCATCTTTTCACTAGTCTATTGGCTATCTGTATATCCTCTTTGGATAAATGTCTATTCAGGTCCTCTGACATTTTTTAATTGGATTGTGTTTGGTGTTGTTGTTTGGTGTTGAGTTGTATGAGTTCTTTATAAATTTTGGATATTAACCCCTTATCATATGTGTCATTGGCAAATATCTTCCTTCCTCTCTGAAATCAATAAAAATATATATTAAAAAAAAAGAATTTAAAAAAAATCCCTTATGGGGGAGATATTTAAAAAACAAACAAAACATTAAACTTTCTACATCAGTTATTGTTACTGGAGGAAATAGGCTATTCTGTGGTGTCCTGGGAAAAGAATTTGAGGAACACTGAGAGAGCAGCAGTTTTAAGTGATAGTGGCAAGATTTATAGAGTTGACTACACTCTCAGAGAGGCAGATGGGCAGACTAGAGGGCAGGGGCTGCCCTGAATGAGGTATTCGTTCAATTTTCTTGGGTTTGGGAAAGAGCAGGCTTTTCTTTCAAACTTTGCAGTCTCTTTCCTGGATTTTCCTGGCTTGTGCTCCCCCCCCGCCCCTCCTTGTATCCTCACCATTTTGGCTCCTCCTTTGTGTGCCTCATAGTTCTGCCTCCTCCTTTGGGTGGACTTAGGAAAAGGAACACGCTGGCTGTTTTCTTCCCTCCAACCTCCATAAATCCCACTTCAGACTCCCAGGGTCAACAAAAAGCCATCATTCCTGCCCAATGGGATGTTTTGCTGGCTTTGGCCAAACAATGTTAGTTACTCCCTCGGGTCCTTGTAAAGATGTTGTTTTCCTACTTAATCAGATACCTGGTTCCACTCACTCTCTCCTCTATTGTTAATATCTAACTAACTGCCTACGCTAACATAATGTCTGTTAAAATTTAAGAGTAAGCTCAACAGGAACAGAAATAAGTGGCAAAACTGCCAAGCACGGAAAGAGGGAAAAAGAGGGGAGGGGACTAAAACAACCTCAGTCAATACAAAGAAACAGGAAGAGACTGAAAGTAGGCGACAGGGACAAGGTGAGTGTGCTGCCCACTTCCAAAGAAAGGCCAATATTCAAGGCACCGCACCGGAGTGTGGAGCCAGGCTTTTGCTCGCTTGTTTTTGTTGTGTTTGTTTGGTTGCTAGCCCACCATTTTAGGACAGTGTGATCCCATGTGAATCCTGGCTTTGTCCTGAAGCATCCAGGTCCCAGTGGCCTGTGTTCCCATGCAGGTGGGTGTGTTAAAGTCCCCTGTTTAATGAGACCCTCCTGACTTAACCACCTCTCCCCACACAACACGGGGCTTCTGCAGTGTCCATTCACATGTTCCCTTTACTTTTGCCTTCCAGTTCATGCTACTTGCTCATTAAGATGTCTATTGTATCCTTAATTTCTAGCTCTTTCTTAGAAGGTTTTTTTTTTCAGGTTTTCTCTTCTATCACAGTGCTGGAGATAGAGGTCTTCTCCTAATTTTTTTTTTAATATATTTTATTGATTTTTTACAGTGAGGAAGAGAGAGGGATAGAGAGTTAGAAACATCGATGAGAGAGGAACATCGATCAGCTGCCTCCTGCACACCCCACACTGGGGATATGCCCGCAACCAAGGTACATGCCCTTGACTGGAATCGAACCCGGGACCCTTCGATCTGCAGGCTGACGCTCTATCCGCTGAGCCAAACCAGTCAGAGCCCCCTAATATTTTTTGTAGAATTCCTAATCACCCTTCAGATCTCAACTCTGAATTACATTATTGTGCAATTCTGATTAATCTTTGCCCCCCCCCACACTATTTATTCAACTCCATTACTAAATGAAACATGTATATTTTGCTTTTTCATGATAGTTATAGGAACCAGCACAGTTCCAGGCACAAAGCTTATGTTCAGTAAATATTTGATGACTGAATGAGTATGAAAAACCTGGAGAAGAACAATAAAACATTAACAGATATCATTCAAATGTTGGACTGTAGGCTCTATCATATAAAATGAAGAAAATTGGACCTGAATTTAGGAAGAAAAGTGCCAAGAGGAAAGACAAGGTCCCCCTTTAAGCATTGGAGAAATACTGAGAACACTGAATTTGATGGTTAGCTCTAAACTTTCCCAGGTTATTTTAGAAGTGTTGCTCATCCACTGTTGCTTGCTTTTATTTCACTGACAGATAATAATGCTCACATGGTAAGGTTGCTACGAGTTCTAAGCTAAATAAAGACTATAAAATGGCACCTAGAACATATTCTGGATTTACTAATAACCATAGCCCTTCTACATCTGTGAAACTTTAAGAGAATTTACTTTGATGAAAAAAAATTAGACTTGTCCCAAGAAATCCTTCCTGAGTATAAAAATATGCAAGAATGGGCCAGTGAGCTTGGGGTAATTGGTTGCTTCTGCTGGATACCTGCTTGTGGGGCCACTGGGATTATGTGCAGTGGGTTTGAGTCACCTGGTCTTGAGGTGTGTGTGGGTGTGGCTTCGGTGGCCATTTAACTCTTTCCTACCTCGGTGTGCTGATTGCTTGCACACAGCCAGGGAGAACAGCACAGTTTCTTGGGAGATTTCCTACCCCCTGAACTGACTGCATGGCTTCTTCTACATTTACAAGTGTAACTCAGTCAATAGCAGGTATTTAAATCTCTTGTCACTCTCTCACATTAGCACTAATATGCTCAGTTACAGTATCTTAATTAGGCATCTTGATAATGAAGTGCTTCACCTGTGATCTGAAGACAAGTCAGCCTTCTGGCCATATGGGAACAGCTTAGTTCCCACAAGCTCAGTGTTCCCACTGAACATGAACTTCCTTCCAGAGAGAGCACACAGGACTCTTTCCAGGTGGAAGAGAGAGAACTTTAAAAAAAACTGTTTAAATTAAGACTTTCATATCTCTTCACACGGTAGGTTCTATCCCAAAGTCCCCGACCTCCATGCGGTTAATGATGTAAGAGAGGTATGATTTTGCAGTGCCATTAAATCACCTTACATTTCATCTGCTGAGAGAGTTGACTTTATGCACGCACAGAACAGAAGGTTACCTGCATGCTGTCATTTAAAAGACATCAGAAATGATCCTTCATCCTGAAATGTCAGCCTCCATGCCACATTTCACCCTGCAGTTGATTCCTCCTTTGAAAATGAAATGCAAATATCTTTAATACAGATGCCCCTGGACTTACAAGGGGTGATGTCCCAATGAACCCATCGTAAGTTGAAAATATCACGTCAAAAATGCATTTCAGACACCTAGCCTACCAAACACCATAGCTTAGTGTAGCCTACTTTAAACGCGCTCAGAACACTTACCTTAGTCTGCAGTTCGGTAAAATCATCGCCCTGCCGCTGCCCAGCATCACAAGAGACTATCTTACCACATATTGCTAGCCTGGGAAAGGATCAAAATTCAAAGTTCAATTTCCACTGAATGCATCACTTTCATATCATTGTAAGCTCCAAAAATCATTAAGTAGAACCACTGTAAGCGAGGGAACATCTGTACGTTGAATTGGCTGCACGGGGGCACCATGCGTATAAAATAAGGTTGCATATTGTAGATAGCCCATAAGGATATTAAATAATCCTGAAATATTTTGCATCATTATGGAGACCTCCTTGAATCCACTCCAGCCCTTTCCCATTGGATAATAGCCAGTTAAAAGCGCATAGATGTTCCTTATTGCCACAGGGTAACAGTATAATCTGCTCCCTCTTTAAACCAGGTGTTTTTAAAACACAGTGAGAGCACAGGGCTCCTCGGGCCCAAGTCATTACTTTAGATTTGTTTCAGGCTTTGCATCCACACAGCACACTATCTAAAGCAGAGGTCCTCAAACTTTTTAAACAGGGGGCCAGTTCACTGTCCCTCAGACATTCCACGCATGCGCACTGCGGGCCCCGGACGAGTTGGCTGCTAAGCAGGACAGGCAGCTGCGGCAAAAACACCCGGCGGGCCGGATAAATGTTTTCGGCGGGCCGCATGTGGCCCGCGGGCCGTAGTTTGAGGACTCCTGAAAAGCAGTGGTTTTCAACCTTGGCTGCACATTAGAATCACCTGGGAATCTTTTTAAAATCCTGATTGCTGGGCCTCATCCTCCGGAAATTCTGTTTCTTTGTTACTAATGTTGTGGCCCCACCCCATAATAAAGAAAACAGAATTTCCAGAGGATAAGGCCCAGAAATCAGGAGTTTAAAAAGATTCTTAGGTGTTTCTAATGTGCAGCCAAGGTTGAGAACCACTGATTTAAAGGAAAAGAGAGGGGCTGCTCTTCTTCAACGACTAAACAAAAGTACTGCCAAAGCCATTTCGTGTCCACGAGGGAGGCCCGTGTGGAACCAGGCCAATACACACAGGAGGGAGGATCACAGGTAAGTAGTTTGTGTTTACCACACCCAAATTCTTTGTAACTTCCTTACCCAAGAACAAAACAAAACATTGAGTCAAGTATACTCGCTAGTATACCCATCTAAAAAGACAGAACTTGCTGTTTAATTATCAGTTATTAATGAATAATGGTTGTGTTCCCTTTTAGTTTCCCAAGACTGCTATACCTTACTCCAATAGTACCCCACAGGGCTGTGCAGGGTCCTGGGGAGCAGGTAGGGGAATTGCATAAAGAGATTAGAGTAGTCAGATATGAATAAACATTTTCTGGGTAAGTTAGAGCAAGGGGCAGGTATTCTTGAAAACTATGATGTATAAAAAGGAAAAAAAATCTACTGTCAACAATACCCCTCAATACAGCTACATTAGGTTTTCTGTTAATCTCCAAATTAAAAACAGTTTTTCAAATTGAATGGATTTGGCTTCACGACAAATTTTCTTTCTTTTATGAACAAAGAAAAGTTATTATACAAAGTGCTCTGCTGGGGTCAGTGCTCCTGAAGGTTTGTCTAGAGAGGAGATAATTGCACGTGCAGTATCCATAAGGGCAAGAGCTAAGACGCCTTTGGTGACGGTGAAGTCCCTATAGCAGACACTTCAGGGTTTGCTGATAGCAAACACATGTTAACCTGTTCCATTGAATTATGCCACAGATTTATCTGATGTGACCTCAACTCGACAAACTCAGTGACATTTTAAATTTTAATCCTTTCTCTAAAGTTTATAGGCAAAATGTCAGATTTATCATCTAGGCCAGTGATGGCGAACCTTTTGAGCTCGGCGTGTCAGCATTTTGAAAAACCCTAACTTAACTCTGGTGCCGTGTCACATATAGAAATTTTTTGATATTTGCAACCATAGTAAAACAAAGATTTATATTTTTGATATTTATTTTATATATTTAAATGCCACTTAACAAAGAAAAATCAACCAAAAAAATGAGTTCGCGTGTCACCTCTGACACGCGTGTCATAGGTTCACCATCACTGATCTAGGCTGTGAAGCAGCACTCCGTGGGTCCAGGTATCACATGGGTCTGAGCAGGGCAGCCTCTTTAGCTTCGGCTTTTTACATTTCTCTCTATAAGATCTCACACTTATTTTCTAGGGCCAGGCTGGGAAACAGCTACCATATTGTTTTCTCATTTTCCAATGCTCATTAGTCTGTGCCCTTAGAGTCCACCTACATCTCTTTCTTCTCGATAGCGGTAGCATATGAATACATTTCTTGTCTTGATGCTGTTGTAATGAACTAGTTATGAATAATTGGAAAGGAGCAAAGGGAAAGCCAGATAATATAGGCATGCCATTTGTGCCAGGGAGCTGCAGTTTAACACTCTCCAGGTCTGTTCCTCGAAGATCCTGGGTGCAGGGGCCGGGCAAAGGAAGAATAGACACATGCCCAGTAAGGCCTGGACGGCATTTCTGTCAGTCACACCTAGGGACAGGTCATTGGCCAGAGTAAGCGTGGCCAATGCAAGCATGGGAAGATTGAGGTACTTAAACTCCTAAACAAAGAAGTTCCCCCTCTGTGTGTTGGGCTCCTGGCTCTCTTGTTGCAGGGGGCATGCTCCCTTGTGTTTGCCCATGTGGCCCACAGCTATGTGGACCCCACACAGTGGACTGATGGACTGCAGCTAGGCTAATGTGGTACCAGGATCAACTCCACCATGGAACAGACGCTCTGGACACTGCCTTTGCTTCCAGCTCTGCTAAATCCCCAGCTGCACCTCTTCCAGGACTGCCTTAAGGGAAAGGGGACTTTGCAAACCAAGGCATATAATACCATGCAAATAAAAATCACTCATCTTCCTGTGCGAGCCTTAGAAATTTCTTTTTCTCAATCGTAAGGACCTGAACCCCAGCACTTAGTGGGGAGAGAGATCCCCCACTCCCACTGGTGCACACCTCACTTCCACCGATAAAAATTTCATGCAAATGAAAGCTAAGCTCAGTCATCCAGTTTCTTCTTAAGCTTAGCTAGGACACTCTATAGCATATTTAATATAAATGAGAAAGTAGAGATTTAACCTTCATCCAGCAGAAATGCATTAATATATTAGAGTCAAGAACATAGTGATAGGGTGTGTAGAATAATACAGTATGCTTTAATTTTGATCAAGATCCAAATACCCATGTGGGAGAGTGGGTAGGAACACGGGCTCAGCTGTAGTCTGATGTATGTAGTCCCAGTTACTTCCTACTAACCAACCCTCACTAGCTGCACAGAAGGCACCACATAAATAAGTCTTGGAGATTGTAAATTAAAGACAGCCAACACTGTAAACTTAGCCTTTGGAAGGAGATGTCATTGATATAGTCTTGGGTAATCATTTGTTTGTTACAACAACAACAAACTTCACGAGAAATCCTGAGGCTGTGGCCACCTGAAGCACTAATGGTGTTAAAGAGGTTTTCTCAGAATCCACTTAAATTTAACAGATTCCTTGCCATTCATTTGTAATTTGGCAACAGAACATGTTACTTTAAGTTGGTGCTTCAAGCATTCTGCATTGAGGAACGAAGGCTGATTAGTCACAGATCCATTATCAAATAACATTTGAAAATGTAAAGACATCAGCTTCTTTGAAGTGAGAGCATGAGATAAGTTACACGCTAAAATAAGAAAATTGATAACTTCTAAAAGGGCCTCATCTTGTTTTAAAAAGACATTGGGCCTGTCTCCCATGTTGAATTTCAGCAAGAGAGATGGAGCGTTTTCCTCCAATGGAAATCCAGGCTGAGAGAAGCACAGCTGTCAAATGGAGTAGGTGTTATTTCCTGATAGCTTCCTAGCTAATAAATCATATACCGGGATGAGTCTCAGATTGGCATAATTTCCGATGTCACACACCTAAACTATCACAACTTCTGCTTACATCTTTGCACATATGGTTCTGTAATCATAACCTTCAACTAAAAGGCGTAAATTCAGATCAAAATTTGGTGATGCGCTTCTATATAACTTTGAATGTTGAAATCTTATGTACATTGTCTCTTCATGATGGAAAATGTCTTAGGCTTGAAGTCCCAAGCTGAAAATCCCAAACTGCATAATCTGTTCAGTACTGGGTTGATTAGGTGTTTCTTGCTTCTCTTGTTCTGGCCACTGCAATTCTATTTAAATTAATGTAGGAACCCCTATTTTGGTCTTCATCTATACCAGCCTTTCTAACCAACAAGACTGATAGCCCCTTCTCACATGTGTGGCACATACATGGGATGGGCTTTGTCTCCTGAGGAGTTTCTGTCACCTTCAGTTCTCTTATTGAATCATGGTGGTGACGACACTTTAAATGGAGTTCCCTCCTGAATAGTAGCGCTCACTCAGCAGGCATCTGGGAACTTTGTAGAGATATTTTAATTGGGAAATTTGTTTTCAGATATTAATCATTAATTTCTTTTGAAGTCTTTGTCCATGAGAATTAGAGAAGCAAGACAACCTCATAGCTAATATCATGAGCATGGTTTCTAAGAGATTCCAGGTCTGTTTTCTATAGGGAGACACATGCTTAAGCCTGAGCTAGTTTAGAATATTTAGTTTAGGCATTTAGAATAAGATAATAAAAAATCTCAAAGTAAATTATAATTATGGCAGAAGTTGTTAGCTCTTCATCAGATTTTTACTTTTTCTGGGATACACAATTTGGAGAGCATTTCCCATCTTCCCTTGCAGGTAGGTGTAGCTGTGTGACTGGGTCTAGAGGTGGGAATGGGAATGAAAGGAATATACTGTTCCTATGCCTGACCTGTACAATCCTACTAGGCAGAGCCACCGTCAGACTGGGTTCTTAGTAATAACATGGAGTAGATTTACACCAACTCGGAACATTTCTGTCCTGACATATGGCGAGAAATATACATTGATGGCATGAGATCTTGGATTTTTTTGTAAGTGCAGCCTATTCTGTCCTTGCCAGCGTGCAGAATATAAAACCTTACAGGCAAGATGGGGGTCTGTGCGGTTGAAAAGAGGAGGGCATATACTAGGTGAGGGGAAAATGGTAAAACTGTTGACCTTGGATAACTTGGAAGGCAGAGCACCTGCCCTCACTCAGAGTCTGCACCTCTAGAGGAAGTAGTTGTGGGAGCCAGAACACTAATGCATGTTGGCTTCCTCTTGCCGTATTGGCAAGGTGTTAAGAGAAAGAACTGAGTTTAAGACAGACCTGGGTGGTTTGCTCACAAAATTTAGAGAATGCTAATAATGATTTTTGTTCTTCACAAAAAGGAGACAAGCCTGAAAAAGTAAAAGAATTCTGAAGTGAGCAACTGAGACCCATGAAGATTTCTCAGTGTAACAGAGACTTGGTGCTATGGCATAGATCAGATTAAGAGTTGCTGCCTTCCCTTCCACAGCTGCCAATAAATCAAAAGACAACTATGAAGAAAAAGCAAGAAGGTAAGAATAAGAACTGTATCTAGGAGAGAAACTTGTATGATTGAGACCAAGTGGTTTTGGGGGAGAGGGCCGAGAAAATAAAGATGGCTTGATTTTGTAAATATACACTGCTGAAACATAAGGACGTTAGATTAAACTTTTCCTCATAGGTATGTCCTGCATCCAAACTTACTGTTGGATGGGGCACTTACAAGCACCCAGTGGGCATTCAACTGACATTTAATAGTGACAGCAAAATGCCCGAGCCAGTTTGGCTCAGTGGATAGAGCGGCAGCCTGGGGACTGATGGGTCCCAGGTTCAATTCCAGTCAAGGGCACATACATGCCCAAGTTGCAGGATCGATCCCCAGTAGGCGGTGTTCAGGAGGCAGCCAATGATTCTCTCTCAACATTGATATTTCTATCTCTCTCTTCCTTCTTCTTTGAAATCAATAAAAAAAATATTTTAAAAAATAATGACAGTAAAATGATCCCTTTTTTCTATCCTTTCCTGAAAGCAAAGGTCTGGCCATAGACAGGCGACTCATGCCTTTTCTGTGTGAAATATATTCAGAGTGAATAAAACTACAAAAAAGATGACCTGTGCAGTTGGATTTTGTAAGATAATTAAGGAGATACTTCATATTAGAAAAATAATTAAGCATTGGCCTTGCCTAATATTTTGTCAATAGTATCATCATTGACCATAATAATGCATTGAGAATACTCCACACATTCATTTGTTTCCTATTTTTTCATTTACCATTCAGTCGTACTCTTAGTTATTCTCATTCATGGTGTGAAAAAATATACTAAAAAGAATCTATAGACTCATTCTTTTTGGAATCATTTATTGATTTAAATATTTTACGTGACAGTTTGGATTTATACAGTAAATAAATGCATGACTTAAACAGATAGCTTTATAATGAATTATGTAAATATAACACACAATGGTTATTTCTACTTTGTTTTATAAGGAACCCAGGTTTTTACCACTCATTTTCATATATAAATTTACCTTGTTCTGCAGTGTGTAAATACAAAGACATTTTGCATAATGAAACATGCTATTTACATTGTGCATGATTTAGCATAATTATAAATAAACATAATCAAATAAGTAAAAAGTGGTGTAACATGAAAAACAAAGAAGTTACAGTAGATGTTTATAATCCTATACGTGTCTTAAAATTCTAGTGAAATGAGACACATGTTATCATTTCTCTAAACCTGTACTACTGAATAAAGAAAACTACTTTAAAATATAAAATGAAACACCAAATGAAACTTTTAAAAAATTAATGGTACAGGCTTAAGAGATGCATTCATCTTTTTAAAAATGAGAAATAGCTTGACATTTCAAAATATGTTTCATTAACCATGCCCTACAGATATATTAGTATATTTACGTAGTGTTATTTGATGACATTGTAATTTAAGTTTGGGGTAACTAGATTTTTAAAAGAAATGATTTACAAAGTATAATCTGATAGCAAAATAGCAGATATACAATATTATTTACATCGCAAACCAAACCAAAAATTTAGACCCGTGAAATTACAGCAAATGAATTAGACAAAATATTAAAATAATTCATGTATCTGGTTAGGTGAAACCTACCCCATGCAGAGGAAGTGAAAGACGGCCCAGCACATTATAACTACGTATTTTTAATAAGTGTCTTGGGAATCCTATTTATTATGTGGTGCAGGAATGTTGGATGGAAATGCATTGGCTGTTTGTCTTATGCATTGAAATGAGCAGGCAAGGTTTATTGTTTTGTTTTTTAATCTAAAATACCGTTTGGGATATTAGACCCTTTGGTTTTGTAAAATGGCTACTCACAGTCGAAGAGTCAGAATTCAGGTAGGTTGATTTTGAAATGAAGAACGATATGTATTATTTCGGGAATGCACTTAATCGGTACATTTTAAAAGCATAATGAGACAGTTTTGTCACTTGATTACCAATGTTATAATGTAGTTACAGGCAGCTGTTATATAAAAATTTAGAGCTTTTCCAAGGCAAAACTCTCAGAAAGATTTTTTAAAATAATGATATAGTCTGTCTAGCCAACTCTTAAAAAAATCAGAAGTCTTTCTCTCCATGAACCACTTTTTTCTATTTGAACCTAACCCGACTTCCCTAGTAGGCATAACCCACCATGGTGATGTGATTCAATTTCCACACAGAGTAATTTCTGCTTATCTCCAGATTCTTAAAGGAGACAATAATTTGTGACTTTTGCCAGCCTGGGCCTTACATATCAATTCAGCAGGAGGCAGCAACATGGAGGGGGGGAAATGGGACTTTGGATCAGAGCTATTCAAATTCGTCTTAAATTCTTCTGATTTTCTCAACCACATTTGTTCTACTTTTACATTCATTATTAAAATGTTTCCCTCAAGACATAAAAATGGTAAAGTTATTGAATGCCACATTTTGTCATTTGAATAAGTCTATAGATTATCTATCATTTCAAGACAAAAGCTTTCTTAATGAAAATCACAGGAGGAAAGCAATTGGCATTTTCAAAACAGTCAATTTATATGGTAGCTGCCTGTTTTTTGTTTTTCACAATTTAAAAATAATCAGTGTTAAATACATAAAAGTCGTTTAACACAGAAACTCTTCCCTTTTGAAGTTTTAAAATTTTCAGAAGTTTTCATTTCCCTGTGTCTATCTGACTACCTGGCGTGTTTGACCAGAGGAACCCTGAGGTGTGTAACAAAGAAGTCCAAAGGAGAAAAAGAGCCACATTCAAAGGGATTTGACATAGTGAAGCATTTCCTTCCAGAGAGAAAAAGGCTGTATTATTTCTATATGCTTTTCTGTAACTGAACACAAACTTAGGGCATGGACACAAGTTAAGTAGTTTGAATGTAATGTTAGTACACTAACATAAAAGCATGAATAAGATAAAGTTTTTAGTTTTGGAGATTAAAGATTCTTTAAATCTTGTTCAAGACTTGTTCAAATTATTACAGTGTTTTTAGAGGGTACCAAAAAATGGATGGACATACTCTTCTGTCTTCCTCTTTTTTATTATTTTAAATAAAATATTTTATTTCTTTTTCCTTATGAATCGAACTCTGCTAGAAATGATTGAATTTTCTTTTGGAATTGAGATTTATAATGGTTGACCCCTTGATGTATCATAAAATGATCTCACTCATGTCTTTTTGTATTTAAGAACTTGAGAATTTGTTAATTCTAGCAAATAAGCCAAAATTATGGTTAGAAGTAGCTATATGTTAAAATCTCAAAGGCATGGAATTAGAGGAGGGAGGAGGGAAGAAAAAAACACAAAATAAAAATAAAAATAAGAGAGAGAGAGGCTGAGGATACTGACAAACTTTGAGGACCTAATTAGTTTACTGCACATAGCATCTATACATATAGCCCACTCATTTCACATCCAGCAGCTATCTTATTCAGAAATAATATTCAATTCTGTTAATATCCAAGTTATGGCCACACTTGATATTTGGACTCTTGCATGGGTTCTCATTGTTACAAAGGCTATCCTGATGTCTAATTAGATCATATAACCAATATGGATTGAAGACAAATTTTCCCAACAGAAAGTAAATTCTATATTGTGGGCATATGTAATGCTAAAAGTTATTTTTGTCTCTTAATACTTTCATTCTGATTAGCATATTTTTTAAGTTTCTTATTTGTTTCATCACAGTTTGACATGCTGACTTTTATGCTGGTCTGTTAACTATGAATACTGTGTTTAAATATCTATACATTTGACCCTTAAGCAATGTGTGAGGTTGGGGCTCCTGGACCGCCATGCAGCTGAACATTCACATGTAACTTTGATTCCCCAAAACTCAGTGGTCCCTGGGCATTTGAGGACTGGCTCTAGGACCCCAGCAGATACCAAAATCCATGGATTCTCAAGTCCCTTATATAAAATTAGAGGCCTGCTGGATGACATTTGCGCATTGGGGGGGTGTCCCTCAGCCCAGCCTGCGCCCTTTCGCAGTCCAGAACCCCTCAGCAAACATCCCCCAAGGGGTCCTTAGCGCTGCTATGTAGGCAGGAGAGGCTCCTGCCACCTCCGCTGTGCTTGCCAACTGTGAGCCTGGCTTCTGGCTGAGTGGCACTCACCCTGTGGGAGTGCACTGACCAACAGGGGCAGCTCCTGCATTGAGCATCTGCCTCCTGGTGGTCAGTGCGCATTGTAACAACCGGTAGTTCCACTGTTCAGCCGATTTGCATATTAGCCTTTTAAAAAAAAAATATTTTATTGATTTTTTACAGAGAGGAAGGGCGAGAGATAGAGAGTCAGAAACATCGATGAGAGAGAAACATCGATCAGCTGCCTCATGCACATCTCCCACTGGGGATGTGCCTGCAACCCAGATACATGCCCTTGACCGGAATCGAACCTGGGACCTTTCAGTCCGCAGGCCGACGCTCTATCCACTGAGCCAAACCGGTTTTGGCAATATTAGCCTTTTATTATAGAGGATGGCATAGAACTTTGCATACAATTGGCTCTCCAATCCTCGGTTCCCAACTGCAGACTAAAAATACTGTTTTTGATCTGCAGTTGGTTGAACCCACAAATGCACAATCTGGAGATTAAATTACTGACTATATATTTATTGAAGAAAATCCATGTACAATTGGATCTGCACAGATCTAACCTGTATTGTTCAAGGATCAACTGTAATCAGTTAACCTTGCCATCTATTTTCAGCTTTGTTCTAGGTCAGCAGGGTTGGGCTACAGGCGAAGTTTGATTTTTCTATCTTTTTTTCATCTTCCCTATTGGTGTCTTTTTGTTGCAGTCCAGTTGAACCTAGCTACAGTACTTCACATAAGCTCACAAAATGGAATACTTCCTATAGTCAGGTGCTCATTTGCATTTTAGCAGGAGAATTCTTTTAGACAGGAAAAATGAGGTGTTTTTAAGAATCAAAAGAAAGAGCAATGGGTAACTATTATCCCAGGTCATTGAGTTACATAATAAATGAAAAGAATTGATTTTACAAGTACCTGGTGACACACTTGAAATAAATGTAAAAGATAGGAATAATAATTTTAGCTGCCATCCGCTAATGATTATCTTTGCACAACAAAAGCAAAAATTAAAAGAATTTTTTAAAAATTCCCTGAATTACTGTAGGTAATAATAGAGTCATCTAGTTTACCTTGACCTTCTTGGTCAAAATGAGATCTACATAAGAATTAATTTCTCCTTCTTGATAATAAATTATAGTCAAATAATACAAAAGCAATTTATTTGAGACTCTGAGTCAAGTTTAGGTTTTGATTTCAACAAGGTAATTTATACCAATAAAATTTGAAGGGTCTGAGGTTCATGCTATTGAAAAGTCATCTGCTCGCTCCAATATTTTGCTTCTATGATGCTTTGAACTGAAAAAAAAAAGCTATGAAAAAGAGGGAAGCCTTTTAAGTGACTATACACAAATATATTGATACAGATCACCCCAGTCTCAAAAGAACACCATACTCTCTTGCTAGCCTTGAAAGTTAATGATGTTGACCATAAAGGCATGCTTTGGAGAAAGTCATAATGGAATTGAGGTTTCCATATGTAGGGAATGCATAGTTTCTTGTTAGAGGTGATGTAAAAATACATGTGTTGTTCAAATGACTTGAACTTAAAAGACCTTTGACTTAGATTTTATTTTGAAAATTTTGAGTTGCTTTGCTCTATATCCTAATGTGAACAAGTCTAAATACAGTATTTAATGGCTATCCTTAACCCTTACATTATTATAAACAGTTTGCGCCAGCCAGGGTGCTCAGTGGTTGAGCATCGACCTATCAACCAGGAGGTCACGGTTTGATTCCCAGTCGGGGCACATGCCCGGTTGCAGGCTCAGTCCCCAATGTGGGGTGTTCAGGAGGCAGCCTATCAGTGGTTCTCTCTCATCACTGTTGTTTTGATCTCTCTCTCCATTTCCCTCCTTTCTCTGAAATCAATAAAAACATATTAAAAAAAATAAAAATAAAATAAAAGTTTATTGTTTTAGGTAAAAGAATGTTAACAAATTTGCAAACCATGGCTCAATGCCACAATTTTTAAGTTTGTCTCATTTATGACATCATCTACATCTTTATTTTTTTTCCACAAGCAAAGAATATGGAGAAAAAATAATTTAAATGTAATTTATAATTATATGTTATCTTCAGGGAATAAAACCTTAAGAGATACATCAACAAAATTATTTTCCTTTCTCAGTGTTGAACAATTTGATATAGTTAGAAAACTTTCAAGTCTCTAGCATTCCAACTTTTGGATATGAGTATGCCTACTCTTCTAAAACAGCAAATATTTATCCTACATTATTTTT
The DNA here is from genome assembly GCF_014108235.1 of Myotis myotis. NCBI lineage: Eukaryota > Metazoa > Chordata > Mammalia > Chiroptera > Vespertilionidae > Myotis > Myotis myotis. Next base: position 10,885,523 of record NW_023416314.1, read on the forward strand.
CTAACTGGTAATTGTTCATGTTTATTTCCTCCTTTTAACATTTATGTTCTAATCAAACTCTGCTTGAATTAACCAATTACTTGTATGTGAAATGTCTTTGAATGACAGAAAGAGATTACCTAAGCACTTTAATATTGGAAGACAGAGTCACCTTCATCTCTCTCACAGCACACCATCACAGGCTACGGGCACCTCTCTCCCTGGCTTTGACCCTCTGGAGAAACCCTGAATGCGATGGATAGGCTGTCGGGTCATAAAGGCTCCCGCCTACTCTAAAATTGAGCACTTGTTTTGCTAGCAGCTAAAACCTCATTTGAGAACATTGTGAAGAATGACATGGAATATAGTGTAGCCCAAGGAAGGATTTTATAGATTTTAGGACACAGAACAAATATTTCTCATTCTTTCTGATTAAATTTTCAAACTAGGGAAAGATAGTTTTTATAATTTCAGAATTTTAAAAAGGATGTATAAAATCAAATTGTATTTTTCTTGCTAAATGTTAGCCCAGCCAGGCATGCTATAGAGGTGGGAGAGGGAGGAGGGTTTGTTTTCCTATCAGTTGCACACCCATAGTCTGTAACCTTTGTGCTAATTTTAACAGCTTTTCCATGACTTACGGCAGAGCTGGTATCTGGCTTTCTCTGTTCCTTCAGCCCAGATGCTCTGACACTTTCATTTACCTTCATCAGTGCAACGTGGTGGTGCTATCTGCCACCTTCAGAGAGTTTCTATTCATAGATCTGCGAGCCCCCGAGTCCCAGTGCCACTGACACTGCAGCTGCTGAGAGGCTGACGCTACCCTAAGGACACTGAGAACGGCCTGTGAAGTTTTCTCTTTGCTTTTTAAAGTGAGAATGACCACCAGTCGAATAAATCATCTGGCTCTCATGGAGCCACACGTGTCTATGATGAAAACCGCCTCTCCTTTGAGAGTATCTACACCTTCATGAAATGAAATCTCTTTGCTCAATCTCATCTAGAACCCCTCCCCATCCCAGCCCTCCCATCTGCCCCGTCCGGAGTCTGATGTATAACTGACTGCCAGACAACATAAAAGGAGAAATCCTCTTTAAAAAGTAAGGTGGTGTGAGGAGCAATTTTGTACACTTCTGATTTTTACCCCAATTAATACATCGTTGCCCAACTTATATATAATTACATGTAGTAGACTGCAGCAAAAGTATATTTAGTAGAATCCTTTCTTTATCGCCAAATAGTGAAAAGGCCACAGAGGAAGACAATAGAAACTGACTATTTTTAAAAAAAATGTTTCAAAAGAATCAGAAACAAGTTATTACTTAGGCTTGCCATTTTGTGGTGGTGTTTTTTTCTTGTGTCTTCTGCTTTCAGATAATAAGCAACAGTGCTTAAGTTTAATATTAAGAATGATCTTAGTTACTGGATGAATTAACTGAGAGGATAAATTCAATGTAACTTAATAGTTTCAAATGAACAATTGGTCATTATTTATAATAATCAAAAGCATGCTTATTAAGGGTTACGCATTGAATGATATACAAAAATACAACTGTCAAAACTGTCTCAGTGAATCAACAACCCTGACTGATTTTACAGGGTCATTTTCTAAATTGTAAACCAGGGGTCCTCAAACTTTTTAAACAGGGGGCCAGTTCACTGTCCCTCAGACCACTGGAGGGTCGGACTATAGTTTTAAAAAAACAACTATGAACAAATTCCTATGCACACTGCACATATCTTATTTTGAAGTAAAAAAACAAAACGGGAACAAATACAATATTTGTATTTGCATGTGGCCCGTGGGCCGTAGTTTGAGGACCCCTGTTGTAGACAAAAGGATGCTAACTTAAATTTTGGTGTGGGTATTAGGAACTTAAAATACTAACAAACCCACCCACCATTCCAATTGTGCTCAGATTTGTGATTAGAAGGGAGCTTACCCAGCGAGACAACAATAGGAACTATAGTCAAAGAGCTTAAGAATGGATTTAAACTTATATAATTTGCTAAATAATAATCTGTTGCTTAGAATATCCTTAGTGTAACAATTTACCAGTGGCTTTTATCTGTAATCCCCATACAGTATTCTAAATAAAGGAAGGGTAATTTAACTATTAAGGGACTAAAAGCTTTCATACTATCATCAAAGTAGCTGAAGGGAGCACTTTATTTTCAATACAACTACATGTCATTTTAAGATGTTTTTTAACTATACTACAAATGACTTTCAACCATATTCTGAAGCCAAAATACTGTTATACTTACTGAACACTTGCCATCGTAGAAAACAGTGGTAATAACCTCTTTTTATCTTTAATCTTTCATCTTCTAAGACCCTATCCAACTTACAGTCGGATTAATTAACTTGTCCCAAGACCCATCTATATGTTCGCAAAGCCTACATTCTCAACCAACTCAACCAACTTCTGTTCTACTTTTACTCATGTATCCGTCCTTCACTGCTCCTTACCATTATGTACTACAGAGACTGAAAACCTGGGCAGCATTGCATATGCACACATCTCTGGAGAGAAATATTATTATAGGTATTTTAAAAATTATACAACAGAAGTAATCTGATAGGATTCTGTTAAGTACTCTGTGGCCTGTGTGCAGCTGAGTGTCTTCTGAGATACACTGGGCCTGGCATTTGTCAGATACTTTTTACCTGGGTCCTCAGCTGTGGCCCATCTCGCTGCAGCAGAACATGGTGACTATCTTTTGAAAGTTCACACCAGCTATGTTATTGCTTATGTAAAACGTGCCTCTATTTCCCGAAAGGTTCTATGAAGCGCACAAAATGGCACGTTTCCCGTGGCATCAACACCATGGCTTAAATTATTGCTTGAGAGGTTGCTGCAAGGTATTGCTCGGGAATATTTTTAGATGAACGTACAGTTCGATGTGAAAAGCACAGAGTGAGACTAAGTATTATGTTGACTTTTCTTAACATAAACATCAAAGCATTCAGAGACAAGGCTGTCACTTCCACATTTGTTTCTCTGTCCAAAGGTTCATGGTATATATATGTATATTGGTGGTGAGGATCAGCAAATATACCGCACAGTTCAGGCAGTAATTAGGAAAATGGTGCCATATCTAGTATGCCAAATAGCCCTATAGTGAGCAATATTCATCCCTCATGCTTATCAGTGCTGATTTCTGTCTCTAACAAGTTCGAAGACTCATGTTTACGAAGCAGAGAATACATTTGAAACCACAGCTAAAATAATTACAACTTGTGAAAAAAATAATGCTATGAAGCTCAGAGTCTATAGCTTTCAAAATAACTACAAATAATATGTTGCTATGTCAGTCAATCTATAGTTATTCCTAGTGATTGGGATTCTTTGAGTATTCTTCAATGATCTCCAAATCTGGCTACATATTAGCATTCCCTAGAGTGGTTTTCTAGCTACAGATTCCTAAGACCTACTGAATCCAAATCTCTGAAGGCAAAGCCCAGTGCTTTGTATTCCTAAACACTTCCTAGGTGTTTTGAAGCCAGCCAGATACTGCCAAGTTCATGAGTTGAACCATTAAACAGCATTGTTTTTTTAATAAGGATGGGATGGCGACAAGACACTTGAATGAAACTGTGTGTTCTGGCCACAATGTACTAGAAATAAAAAGGCAAATTTTACTTCTCTATCTCCAAAGTCCTCCAAAAAATGTTATTCTTAAAATAGCTACACTCAACACTCAACACACACACACACACACACACACACGGTGGGGCAAAAGTAGATTTACAGTTTTGGGTACACGAAACAATTTATTTCTGCATTATTATTTATTATTTATCAATTATGGTATTATTTTCCATGTGAACAACTGTAACCTACTTTTGCCCCACCGTGTGTACAAATGACTTATTTTAATGAAAGGAAGAAGAAGGAGAGACGAGACGGAGGAAGGAAACAGAAGAGTGGGAGCACAATAATCCTTAGGTTTCAATTGTTTGAATCAAGTGTGAGGAAGGAATTTTGCACACTATCTCAACATGTCCTGACAAAATTTATGATAATTTCTGTATAATTTCAGTGTCTGTTCTTCAGCCACCACCATGAGGATCCTGAAATTGAGCCCACAGCTGGGGTTCATTTACACTTTTAATAATAAAATGCATTCAGTCATTTTAACACAATGTATGTGTGTGCTAAATCAGCTGACTGTGGATTGAGTATATCGGTGTCAGAGCTACCCATAAAGAATCATCATTCAGAATGGAATATGTTAGTTACACTTTAACAATTCAGTCTCTCATGCATCGTGTTTTCGGGTTGTGTCTAATAAGGTATGTTCCTAAAAGCCTCTGAAGTGACTATTTTTGTATTGAAGATCTGTAGTCTCATAACAGAAATGCCTGGTTTAATGTGGGACTTCCTTGTTGGTCTTGAGCATTAGGTCTTGCTGGCTGAGAGGCATCTGGTGCCACCCACAGCCGTGCATATATCACTCATTCCGAAGGGACATTCAGTGGGTGCAGCGAGTGCTCAGCAGGTTGTATTAGAAGAAAAAGCAAAAGGACAAGCTCAGATGTCAGCAGTACCCCAGCACCCCTGGTGGTGGTGGTGGGGGGGGGGGGGGGGGCTTAGTTCCCTTCAGAAGTGCATTGTTGCTTGGGCCTGACTTTGTGTGAATCTTCCTCTGGGCCTGAAACAGGCCTCAGAAACTCTTTGTGTGGCCGCATTCGGCTCAGAGGTACAGAGAAGTGTTTGATGGGGCCAGGCGTGAGAGGGTGGGATGACTTTCAGTAATGCGGGGAGTAAAAGAGGGTCTGGGCACGGACTACGTAGTGCTCCAAATGCGTGAGACGATAGAAACCTACATGTCGACGTTTTACTCTCTGCCCAGTGCCCTCAGCGAGTCAGGAACCCAAGGAGCCTTCGTGAAATGTGTTTAATGATGGTAATAATCTTGTGCCCTCTCTTGATACCTCACAACCTCAACTATCCTACTTCAGTTGGTAGCAATATGATCCTGTTCAAAACGCCAAGCCTGGTGGTTTGCCAAATTCTCTGTGGCTTTGCCTTTTGTATGTATCAGATTAATTTTGCTTTATTGCTGGAACTCTTGGGAGGAATTTGCAAAATGAAACGCCTTCTGCACTTGTACATGAGAGCCATTGTTTAGGCTGCTGTTCTGCCTTGCTCTGTTTTTCTTGGAGAGGCCCACAATTTTGCATTTTCATAATAAAACACTATGTTCTTGACACAATTGTCTCAGGAACAAGCATGAGACCACAAGAATCACATTAAAAGTGCCGACTCCATGAACCTGCTCTCCGGTTTTAGCCATCGGCAGGTCACACCTCATTGGACAGCACAGAGTCAGGTGCTGAAAGGAAACCTCATATAATTTAACATATAAGAGAGTTGATGAATATCAAGGCAGATTTTAACACTGCCTTTCTCCAGGCATTGAGTATTATTCGTTAGTTATGGCTGCTATTACCTACTGAGGTCCACAAAGCACATCCTGCTCAGTGTGTTTGGGGTACCTATGGAGGTTTCTCACTTTGCTAGATATCAGACTTATTTGCAAACAATGACATCCTCTCCATCAAAGTGATACTCTTGCTGATGAAAGCTTTGGCACTGGTGGCTAGTCATACAGTGACTTCTTCCAATTTGTTGCTTGAAAAAACACTAAAACAGGTACCACATTATATTTAAAGTATCCCTTTTAAAGTGGGGTAAAGCCATTTACCCAGTTTAATACCACTTGATTTCCATGGGACATCCATGTAAATTACTTTTAGGCTGCCTCACTAACATGCATGATGTGTGTGGTAGCCTGTAAGTGAGAAGACTGTATAGATATGAGGCAGATGAAGTACCAACTATCACCCATTGTTACAGCCACAATTCCTAACAGAATGCATGCGGAGTGTATTATGTAGAGCAAAGTAGGATGCTTTTTCACAGCTTCTAAATTCTGTGAGTACAGCTAGCATGAACAGCCATTTTAAACAGCCTTGCAAACACATAGCAACAGTGCAACTATGATGATCGATTGTACTAAATTGGCAAAATGGTAACAGATTAGACCATTGCTTGGGACTATAGCTTGAAAGATATATATAGATTATATTGTATTAAAACTGGAGCTTACATCGTGTCTGTGATATTTAATAGGTTTTTGGCATATTCTTCATTGTGACAATTGTTACAATGTAAACAACAACTTCTCTAAGTAAAATCATATAAACTAAGAAAGAGTTTGTTATTCTTCTGACAAACTGAACACATCTACAGTTTTGGTTTGGGGCCCTAGTTCCATTACCAGATAAGAAAGTGGATTTCCAGCGATGCTTTTAAAATATGCTTCCCATACGTGATCACAGTTTAGAGAGAATAGCCATATGTTTAGAAGAGTTGCTTACACAAACCTTTACAAGAAGCAGGGAAATGGATTGGATTGTTCAGGGAAGTCCCTTTCAGGCTAATGGTTACAGAATGCATTGTTTACTGCCAAAACATGCATTGATTTACCATGTCAGGATAAGCTCTAAGTTACTGTGCAGAATAAGCATAAATGATTCAGTGAGCTGGGTTCCCTCCGAATGCCGTTGTGCTGTGAGAAGCCCACCAACATGGATAGCTACGGGGTCCTGTTCTTGGCACGAGGACAAGGGTGCTCCCATTCCCCAGCAGGGACTAGGTGCCCCTGCCTGTTCCGTGCACTGACTGGACAGCTGGCCCCGCCCCCTGTGAAGGAAGTGCGTTCATCTCCCAGGGCGGCACACTGTCCTCAGTCTACACAGCCGCCCATGAACACCCAGGCCTTCTCGCCCCGTGTGCTTGAAAACAGAGGCCTAGGCTCAGGGAAGAGAAGGCCAGGCCAGGATTCAGAGAGCCCTGGTCCAGATCCCGTCTCACATGAAGAGTGACACATGAGTATCCTCATAAGCCCCAGGGCGAGGACAGAGCTCAACAATGATGCAAGTGGTCACTTTATAACAAATACTTTGCATTTATAAATATGCAAATGCTTTCTAGCGACCCACTTAGAGAACTTAAATATACTAAAGCAGCCTCGCAGACCACATTGGACACTAGTTAATATGCTCCTTTGCTGAGTTAAGCCATAAGCAAATCATAATGCAGCCCAAATCACTGACCAGAAGAAGAAACATGTTGTATTCAGTAGACACGAGCTACTAATGAGTGTATGTACTGTAGTAAGAAAATGGACACCCTAAGGTTTTAAGGGAAAAAATACTGACAGCTCATTAACCTCAATAGAAACTTAGGTTTTAGATCTGATCCAAAATAGAAAATCTCTGGACACACCGTGCTCCTAATTTCAGGTGAGTCTGTAATAATATTTTCATTCAGTGCTAATTATTGGGAGCTGGTCTTCATTTTAGCAGGTCATGTGATGGAAGCCTATTGGCAACTATGGTGATTACTAAGTGAAGGTTAGGGAATCACTGTTTTGAAGGTGATTCACTGAATTTAAAAGCCAACTCAATCCAACGGAAGATGAACATATTTTTTAATCTTAAAGCCATTCAATACAGGTATCTTTCCTTGCTCTTTATTATACATGAAGAAACAAAGTTGTTGGCAAAAGTGCTCTCACTAATGGCAGTATCTAGGCATTCACTCCTGAGAGTGGCCTTAGGCGTCATCCATCATGAAGGGGGTGGGGGAGTGTGAGCATTTCACTTAGTAGGCTGCTGTTTTTTAGAGTGCAGTTCAGTACCTTATAATAACTACCTGTATTTGTGAATGCAAAGTTGAAAAGCGTTCAGTGAAGATAGCATTTGGGTTTGACTGATTCTTGATAGAAGATGGCAAAAAGGATCTTTCTTTAATCTCAGCTACTATTAGGAAATTCCATTTGCTCTGGGTCCCATGTTACATGAATTAAATCTACAGGATATATTTACTAAGCAGATGTACAATTCTTTCTCAGCATCTGAAATTCTTGGTTATATGTGTCCTCAAGTCTAAGCACTAAAGACTCTAGGTAAATAAAACTATATTCGAAGAATAGGTTAGAGTTACACTATTTACCAACTATACAGTAACAGATTCAGGACATCTAATCATGTTGTGTGAAAGGTAATTATCTAGAAGAGATATGTATAAAAATAGGTAATATCCCTAAAATATTTTGCTGAGTTACAGTTCTTCCTGCTGGGAAGCTTACCACACTGCCATGATATATGTATGAAATGTCTATTCAGAAAAAACAAAGTTAGAAAATATCCTTCACATACCACCTCACTAAATGTAGGAATATATACTAAAACTGGCTGTCAAAAGTGATACAAATATAAAGGGAAAGATATCTGTATGTGTGACAAACAAGCAAACATGAACGCTATTTATCGGTTAGTTTTGAAAGGGGGCCCATACTTGTAATTAAAATATATATGTGACCAAGAACACTCCTACGTATGGACACGCCTTGTTTCCCCCACCCTCCAGTTGTTTTTTAATTGACAGTCATCGCCCGCCTTTTTCTAGGATTATTGCCTGACATCACAGAAAGTCCGCTGTTTGTTCCCAACGAAGCAGTGAAAGAGAACCCCTCGCCACCTTCCCGTCGTGCCCCGTGTTCTGGGCTTGTGCTTTTGGAGGAGTCTTTGATCTGTCGCACGTCTCAGAGGCTTGTCTCCCGGAGGAACATGGTGCCGATGTTGTAGGAAACCTTTTTGATTCTCGATGAGGAAAGAGAAGGCTTTGGCTGCCTGGGGCCAGTCCTTACCTCCAGGAAATAGCAGATCCCAGGTATTTCCTTTGGAAAGTTGTCGGGAAGGTCTTCACGGGACCGAGGAATGAATGTGAAACTTTCTTCCCGTTTTAATAATCTAAGAAGAAAATACAGATAATGTGAATCTAATAAGCAGGGGAAATGCACATGCATGGACAGACACGTTAAAGACTCAGGAACCCAATCAATAACTGTGCTCCTGCTAATACCTCTATTCTTTGTATAGATGTGGCCTTCACGGGATTCCTACCACTAGGAAACGTTACGTCTCAGGAAAGATCCCTCCATGTTGTCGTAATAATAATAAAAACAAAGCTGGTCCTGGTACTACTTGAAAATATCTGTTCAAATTTGATTTTTCCCCTAAACAAACTGAGGAAACTGCATAACACATGTTTTTATTCAAACACAAAGGATTTACACTCTATGTTTTAAATCTGCCCAGATTCTACAGCACTCTTTTTATGTTTTGTAGACACCTGCTAAGCTTTAAATGTGTGTCCTGTGTCCTGACATGTAAACCAAACATTTAACTTTGTAGAACAATATTCATGATTCCAAGTATCTCTGGTATATGCTGATTCCAGGCAATACGCATTTCTAACCTCACTAGCATATTTGTCCAACAGCTGACTTCTTCCCTTCCAGTCACACTTAAAGACTCTTTGCTAGTACCCTGACACTGGTTTTACTCTTTCCCATGAAAGGTTCAGTTTGATACTCATGCCTAAAGATGTGGCCCTGCTATTCAATTTAATTCAACAACTCTTATGGGCTGCTTCTTACTGCCCAACAAAAATCTTCTAGACACTTCAGAATATAATGATAAGTAGAACACAGCCAAAGAAGCTCAAAGTTTTATCAACAGAGATAGAAACAGGGAATAAAAGGAGCAGGAAATAATCTTATATAATAAAAGCGTAATATGCAAATCAACCAAACGGCAGAACAACCAGTGGGCAGGGGGCAGGGCCGGCAAGCAACTGGCGGCAGCCAAGCCAAGGCCCATGCCAGCGGGCAGAGAGAGGGGACAGCGATGGGAGGCGGGGGAGGCGGCAGCGACCAGCAGTAGCAGAGGGGCAATGGGGGGGTGGGCGCCAGCCCCTGATCTGCTGCCAGCTCAACTCCCGCAGAGGGAGACCAGACTGCAGGGAGCAGGCCTAAGCCATCAGTAAGACATCCCTTGAGGGCTCCCAGACTGTGAGAGGGCTCAGGCCAGGCTGAGGAACCCCCATCCCCAGTGCACAAATTTTCGTGCACTGGGCCTCTAGTTACTGAATAAACACACAAAACCACAGTAATATAAAAGTCATATAAAAGAGAATGGGCTAGATGCCCCAAGAAAAGTAGATATTAAAGGCACTGAAGTCTAGAAGAGAAAAAAAAACATTTGTAGCAGAAGCTCACAAAGTCTTCCTAGGAGAGACAGCACTTCAAGATGCAAAGACTTCCAACAAGTGAATGTGGAGTACAGCAGATCAAAGGTTTAGAAACAAGAAAATTATAATCAGGATCAACACATTTCCAACCATGTGATACCCTCACAGAATAAGGTCAGAATGAGCGCTAAAGCCGAAACAGTAAGTTAAGACAAAGCTTTGAAATCCTAAACTACAAGTTTAGACTTTATTTGGAAGGCATAGTGGAGCCAAGCCCATCACCTTTTTCCTAAAAACAACACATCCTCCTAAGACAGGTTAATGTTAACAAGCTATGCAATGGAAGAGGTGGGTTGAGGAAATGAGCCACTGTGACAGAGAGAAGGCAAAGTCAAAAGAGGCAATAAGAGGAAGGAGAACAAAGGATGTGTGGAAATGTAAGATCACTGCACAAGCAATGATCATCATTTATCCACTAAAAAAAAAGGAACAAATAATCATTCCTTCTCAAACATTCTTGATGGACAAAACATATTCTCTGAAAATAACAGTTGGTGGTACTAAGAATTCTTATAATATGAACAATCTATATTTACTTTTATGAACCACAGTTAATAGTATTTTGCTTTGTAAATAATTTTAAAAAGAAGTTCTATTTCACCATTTCTTTAAAAATAGGATATGATGATAATAGTAACTTGGGGTATAGGAAAATGAGGCTTATTCTAACATTTCAAAATTCTTTCAAATGCCTTATCTCATTACATCCACATAAGATAGCTCTATGCCAAAGCCAGACATGCTCTTCTCTGACAAATATATGGAGAGTGAAGGTGAATCCAGAATAAATCACAGTGATTTGCTCATGGAAGTAACAGGACAATGGGGACACTGGAACTGGAACCCAGATCTGTAATTCCTAGTCAAGCTTAGCCCTACAGAAAATAATAAGACTACACTAAGATAGCTTTCCAACACAAAACTAAACTGAGATATAGCTTGGGCCCAATGGCAATCATACGGAAGTCATCAGTACTGGGTGCTTCGTTTTTGTTTTAACAGATGTTGATTTTCTTTATATATCCTGTATCGTCAACCACTTCAGATATATGTTCAGATTCCCTAAACAATGGTTTAATTTAACAATGAATTCCACAACAATTTTGTTTCACTCAAATAGAACATCTATCGATGTGCAACATGTGGGTGTCAATCAGTGATATCCATCAACAGACACTTGTTGAGTGCCTGTTGCATGCTAAAATTGTACTCTGAAAGGAGAGGAGTAAGTGGGGATGCCCAGAATGAGTTAATACAAAATTTAAAAGACAAGAAATACTGATAGAAACAAATTAGCAATACAAGACAGCATATGGTAGCCCACATGACACAATTCAAAGGAGGAAATTCTGTAGGAAAAAAGAAGAAATGATGGCTGTGGATCTTAGTACAAAAGACAAGAAGCAGAGCAATGAAGTTCACTTCCACCGAGTATAAAATAGACCATAAGCTCAATCTTTCCAAGTTTCCTTAAGGACCCATAATCAACAAATAGGAGAGAGCTACATCCCTCTCTCCCGATATATATTTTTAATTTATCTTTATTGTTGAAAGTATTATAGATGTCCCCTTTGTTTGTTTGTGTGTTTTTCCATTGATGCCCTTCACCCCGTGCCCCCCTCCCAAGCCTTCATCACTGTATTGCCTGTGTCCATGAGTTATGCATATCTATAATAATAAAAGCATAATATGCTAATTAGACTGGACGTCCTTCCAGATGACCTTCCAGATGAAGCTGGGGCTGTGAGGGAAGCCCGGGTCCCAGGTGCCAGAAAGAAGCCAGTGATAGCAGCCGGGGGACGGAAGGCCTACTCTTGCACGAATTTCGTGCATCGGGCCTCTAGTGTACATATAAGTTCCCAGATAATCATTCCCTTCCCAACCCCCACCCCTGCCTCATATTTTAAGCCTTCTAGTTTCTCTCTTCCATGGTTGGTTGTTTCACCAAGGTCTTGATATTTTGCTATAATTGGAATATTCTGACACTGAACAATAAACTGGGTTACATCTATGAAAGTACTTGTAAATGACTAAAAGAAGGGGGCAGGCACTGCTTTGGATGCCACAAGTTTAAAATAATTCACTGCACTTTGGCTGGGAGGAAGCTCTTCATAATAAATCAATCTTCTCACAATTTAAATACATCTCCTACATACTGTGCCCCCAAATCACAGACAACAAGCTTTCATCAGGTCTTATTCTTTTCCAAGTAAACATTTTGATATCAATAACTAAATACAGTGTTACCTTTCAATAATAAAAAGGATAGCACACAAGGATGAATGGGCCCAAGCTCCTGTGATATCCAGGGTTTAGCAGCCTTTACAGCTATGAACACTGAAGGGCAATATCCAGATTATTTCCAATAGGACCATCTGAATGAGTTACTGGTGGGCTGTGCAGGAGGTCAGGGGAGGCGTTTCACACAGCTTGCCTGGTGGTGATATGAGTCACGGTGTGAACAAATGATCAAATGTGTATGTGGGGATTAGGGATTTAGACACCGGTCACCGCATAGCCTCTGATCCCCTCTGAAATGTTACAGTAAGTCCAAGTCCCTGGGCTGGCTTTCAAGCTCGGCCTAACAATCCATTTCTTCAGCAACTCAGGACTGATATGGAAGCTTACATCCTTCATAAATCTAAATTAATCCTCGGCCGTAATCCCCAGCTGGTTGATGGACAACCGGGGAGTTTCAGCCACATATTTAGTGAGTATTTAGAAGCCACACAAATCCTAGTTTACCTGCCTGCCACCCTTCCTCCTCACAACAGAGTTTTTCTACAAATTGATTTTCGAGATGAAAATTCACTGCTGCTTTGGATCAATGAATGTCCCCCAAGCATGGGAGGGGCGCAGGGTGCCATGGAGGCTGGTGGGTCTGCTCCCTCACCACTGCAGAAAGGGAGCTGCTCTGACTCAGTGGGCTCTTGGGCGCCCATTTCCCCTTTTTCTCCAACAACCAATTTTTGTTGTTGTCTTTTGGTGGGATGGGGTGTTGTCTGCTTGTTTATTTTGATTTCCTCTTTCCTGTTAAAGGCACTCAACAAATGACTAATATACTTGAAAGTCTCTAAGTGTGAGGCATTGAAATTTGTTTGGAAGTTTTATGTGTGGCAAGATTTTGTGGCATGGTGGGTTTCCCCTGACCATTGCATGTGCATGCTGGAGGAGGGCTACATTTTTCTGTCTTCATTACCAGTTTACTATTGTTTCAGAAGAGATGAATGAAAAATCCAGGTGGTCGATCTGCTGTGGTAAATTAGAAGTCTTTGTTGCTAATTATTCATCTGAATGCATTTTTGCTAGGGAATGCATTTGGACTCTATAATGGCATTAGCTACTATGTCTTTGAGTCTTGGAGAATGATGACAGTTGTGAAAAATTTTTAAAGATAAAGATTCCTTGTGTTTTCTAAGTGTTCTGTAATTCCTTCATTTTTTCCCATGCACCTTCTTCTTCCCACCTGAGTGGAGAGAAGAACTAATCTGCTCTGTGTTTCTGCTCTGTGCTTCACTGCTCCAACACCTGATGCAGTTTGAAGATAAGCCCCATGAAATGATAGTTATGAGTCAGCTAGGCAGCAAAAATTCCATGAAATTCAGTGACTCATCCCCTGGAAATAAAACTCCCATCCAGATAAGAAAAGTAAGAATCTAGCTCACTATGAAGTAAAAGATTCCCTGGAAATAAAACTCCCATCCAGATAAGAAAAGTAAGAATCGAACTCACTATGAAGTAAAAGTGAAGAAGGATCTCACCAAATTTTTATGCATTTTAAGGTTACCAAACTTATGCAAATTTTAAGTTGCAGATTTGGTGGCAATTTTATAAGATTGTCACTTGGTAGGTTTGAAAATTCAAGTTAACACATGTTTTCAAAAAGAGATACTTTCCCTATATGTATCCTGAAAAGTTTAAGGCAAAATGCCTCAGAGTCACTACGGTGACACCCTGGCTCATTTCTGTCTGCAACGCCCTTAGTTAATATTAATGGCAAAGCGTGCTTACTGTGGAGTCCATAGTCTGCATGCCTGGGGTTTGCTGGAGTGCACATTCTGGCGTGCGTTTCCCATTTCAGTGTCAAAACTAATGCCTCTTAAATTCTTGAATTTTGGAATACTGAATAGCTAAAAATGATTTCGCACCATTGGTTTCTGTGGCTAACTATCAATTTTGACCTTTATCAGCCTCAAAACTCCACTCAACAGACTAAATACCACACAGATTTGAAATTTAAAACACTCACTCAGAATTTTTACATGTCAACAGCCAGAACTTAAAAAAGAGATGACAGATGAGAGCTTATAAAAGATACCTATAATCAGTTCTTGTAAATTAAATAATGCCTCACATATTTTCACTACTCGAACCAAAATTCTTTCTTATAAACAAGTTCATGATCGTGCTGGCCTTTCTGCGTAAAAGACAAAGGGCAGAGTAAAAAGGAAGGAAAGAAGCCCATTTATTTTTGAAAATGGATGATCCTTCATTAATTTGAATATAAATAAATAAAAGTAGGACCAGAGTCAATTTTAGGAGATTCTGCGTTCTATAGTTTAGGTGTTCCTGAAGCAACAGCAGCGGAATTAGCCTAGGGACACTGTACAGAGAACACACGGAGTTGTAATGACTCCAGTGCAAAGAAGGCGAGTCAGCCTGAAGAAATATTTAGGGGCTAGAAAATGAAAGGCAATCTCTTTTCCCTTCAAAAAAAAAACACACACCAAAAAAACAACTTTTAACTTCTTCTTGCACAATGTTTATAGCACACACTCCTTATAAATTCCCTTGATGGGATGTTTCTCGGAAATACTAATTTTTGTGGAGAACAACTATGGTAAGTTATTAAATTGGGATGAGACAGGTGAAGAGGTTAGAGGGTAAACTCTGTAAATTTGGTCTCTTATATTTGAGGGTCACCCCGCCAGCCTATACAGGTGGCATAATAGCAAATCAGCTCATGGCACTGATAAAGTCAGCTAACATTTTGATCTAATTTATTTTAAAGATTATTTACAGCTCTAACATTCGGTGGGGTTTAGCATTTACTTAGTTTTAGACTTGCAAATCTGAAAACATCTCAAGTAAGATCTCCAGAGAAAACACTGCTCTGTTGGCCAATATCATAAAAACTGATTATAGAGCAATTTTGATTCAGTAGTGGGTGACGAATGCATGAGAATCTTTAATCAGAGATGAAAATGATTCTAGAGCGTAGCATTTAGAGCAGAAATTTCTCCAAGTGCACAGAGCATTACACACAAAAGAACAGTAAGAACTGTAAGTCATATAAATGTCTAACCACTGTGCTGTACACCTGAAACCAATACTGAATGTCAACTGTAATTTACTATTTTCAAAATTAAAATTATATTAAGTTCCAATTGAGACCACTTTCAATGCTCTAGTTGAAAAATGACTTCTGCAAAATTACTCTATTTTATTAGATAGTGAAATGTACTCTGTCCTGGCTGGGTGGCTCAGTTGGTTGGATTATTATCCTGTACACCACAAGGTTGCAGGTTCGATTCCTGGTCAGGGCACATGCCTAGGTTGGAGTTTCGATCCCTGGTAGAGGCGCATAAGGGAGTCAACCGATCGATGTTTCTCTCACTTCAATTTGTCTCTCTCTCTCTCTCTCTCTCTCTCTCTCTCTCTCTCTCTCTCTCTCTCTCTCTCTCTCCCTAAAATAAATAAAAACATATCCTTGGGTGAGGATTAAAAAAAAGCATTCTCATAATGTAATTCATGACCTTTTTTACTGGATGGTGCATTGCTTTGTTTTGAGGGAAATTGAAACATAGCTATTTACTTAATGTAACAATACAATAACAAATCCAATGTAATATATGATATGTTGTCATATATAATTATATAAATGATGTAATTTATATCAATTATAATGATATAAACTTTTATTAATTCCTTTAAAAAACAATACACATATATGAGAAAAAGGGAAAAAGAGAAATTGGTTTAGAAGTCTGATTACATGTTAACCCCAAAGCAAGAATTTTGAAAGAAAAAGGCATAAGGGATTATTTTTTAAAAAATGAGTAACAATAGAAAAATGGCTTTCCAGTTTTAAGGCTCAGCACTGACCACACAATAAGTAGATTGTATACATTTTTTTGCCCAGTTGGCCCCGTACTTATTTCCTTTTTTAAAATATATTTTTATTGATTTCAGAGAGGAAGGAAAAGGGAGAGAGAGAAACATCAATGATGAGAGAGAGCCATTGATTGACCGGCTGCCTCCTGCACACACCATAGTGGGGAGGAGCCCACAACCTGCCCTATCTGGGAATCAAACTGTGACCTCCTGGTCGATGCTCAATCACTGAGCCACGCTGGCTGAGCTGTAATTATTTCTGTAAAGGTGTTCATACTTTATTGGCTTTCCTTCTATTTCCACTGCCGCAGTTCTAGTTCATGACCATACCTCAGGCCTGGAATAACACTGTCTTTTCTTAACAGTCCTATTTCCTCTAATTTTCCTTATTCTGCTCCCTGTGGAACATCACCTCTGGTTGTGTTTTCCTTTTATCATGCTGTTTCCAGACTCAGAAACATTCAATGGGTCTCCAATAGCATGTAAGGCCCACTATTGTCTACCAGTGGTCGGCAAACTCATTAGTCAGCAGAGCCAAATATCAACAGTACAACGATTGAAATTTCTTTTGAGAGCCAAATTTTTTAAACTAAAACTATATAGGTAGGTACATTGTTATTAACTTAATTAGGGTTCTCCTAAGGCTTAGGAAGAGCCACACTCAAGGGGCCAAAGTACCGCATGTGGCTTGCGAGCCGCAGTTTGCCGAGCACAGGCCGGCTGAAAATAAATTCTCAATCTCACTCGATGTTAGAACTGCAATAACCTTTTTGTGTTGTTAATCCTTACCCAAGTATATTTTTCCATTGATTTTTAGAGGGAGTGGAAGGGAAGGGAAGAGATTGAGAGAGAGAAACATGAATGTGAGAGAGACACATCGATTGGTTGCCTTCTGCACGCACCCTGACCAGGGCCAGGGATTGAGCCTGCAACCTATGTAAGTGCCCTTGACTGGAATAGAACCCAGGAACCTTCAGTCAGCAGGTTGACATTCTATCCACTGAGCCAAACTGGCTAGAGCTGTAATAATCTTTTAAATAAACTTTTCATTTTGAAATAATTTCATGTTTACAGAAGCATTGCAAGGATACTATATACAGTTGAGCTCCCTTAAATTCTTAACTTGGTTTTCCCTCATATAAACCTTCTATATAACCTGCTATACTTGTCAAAACTAAGAAATTAATACAAGTATATTATTATTATGTAAGTTACAGATTCTATTCAGATTTCATTGCTTTTCCATTGATGTCCTTTTTTCTACTCTAGGATTTAGGGTAAACTTTTTGTAAGAAATCTAGACCCAATTGTTTTCTACCTCCTGGGAAGCAGAGGATGAGATTACTTATGTGACTTATGTAGGGTCATAAACTAATTGGTGGCAGAGCGGTAGTGTGAGCTACCATCTCCTGATGTCTTTTATTGGTCATTCACTTATTGAATTAGCCAGGAGCACTTTGTAATATTTTCTGAATTATGGGTCACTTTGGAAATCTACTGAAAACATCAGAAGAAAAGTCTTTCCATAGAGTACGCATGTGAGTAAGCACATAGCACGTGTCAGGAAACTCATGAACACGCTAACCCTAAGTCTCCCTTAAATGCTACACAACACCCCAACACTTCAACAATACTAGTTTATCTCTCTTCTACCCTGGATTTGTAAATCAAATACTTTAATTGGTTCCATAGCCAATAAATGTCTAAAAGTTACTTTTCTACTTGGCCTTTTTAGCTAATATTTGAACATCTAAAAAATTCAGAAAGTGTCTTTGATCATTTGGTAGTTGCAAAATAAACACTGTCCTCCAGGTCACCTGAAATAGTGCCGTTTTTAAAGGAGAAAGAGAAAAGAAAATGTGGGTTGGTTTTCCCTCTTGCTTTAGATTACCCTCAATTATCTTAGTAAATATTTACTTTACAGTAATTTAGATAATGTGGGGAATTTTGTTGAACTTGGCATTATTTATAAAAATATTTATGGCCAAGAAAAGAGCTATTTATACTTCATAAAAATTCATTTTTTGTGTGTGCAATTAATACATGTTTCCTATATAAGAACTATTGATATGAATCAGATCAGTGCCTTTAAATTATGAAAAGTAAACTGGGTAATTTACTTTCTAGTGTTACTGTCATGGGAAAAAAAAAACCAGCCTTCATACATAGTAAGGAATGTGCCCTAATACAGAACCAGAAGTACTCTACATTCAACCTCTGGGCTAATCACATGGACCAAATAATCATATGCCAAATAATCAACCAAACCATGAAGAAGAAAAAGTCAACATTGTCAGACTCTGTTTCATTTCTTATCTCTGAAATAATAAAAAGCTATTAAAAAGTGCCAGTATTTATTTATTTTTGCGTTAATTCTGACAACTACTTTAAGTCCTATAGAAGTGAACAAATGGGTACGTATGTACAATTTTTACTATAAAAATAACCACAACATTGTATTCTGATCCTCAAATACTTCACCATTATGACCTTGAAGGTGCTAGTGAAAACATAGAATGACTGAGGGGGGATATTCTAAAGGTCAAAAACTAGGCCAGATTTATGTTTTAAAATTAGGAAGGCTTATGATTTCCAATATTTAAAATTATATTTTTCTGGGGGAAAATGATATTTGATACAGCAGGGAGACAAAGAAAGAAAGAAAAAATAAAAATGTCTAAATGAGTAAAATATCTCATTCAATTTTGCTAGATGGAACTTTTATTGGCACAGTTAGAAGGATAATATTAATGTTGCCATCTGTAATTGGAAAACTGAAAATATAACTCGAGGCACAGCTCAAGTTATCCTTTTCAGAAAATTATGAAGTCATTTGTCTTTACTGATTATTTTTCTTTTGTAAAACATCATGTTTACTGTTTTGGTGCTTCTACAAACAATAAGATCAATAAAGTCACATAAAAGACCAACAGGACCGCCTTTTATTCAGCCCAAATACTTTTTATTTTCTTTAAATATCAAGTCACTAGTGCAGATGAGCATTTTGATTTTTTAAAAGACAGAAGGCTAGAGGTGAACTACTAGACAGAAATTTCCTGAAGTTTGTTGGATGTCTTTTCCACATTAAGTAGGAAGAGGAGTATTTACTATATAGTATCTCAGTCATCTATATAGTAGTATATAAAAGTCTAATATGCTAAATGTCTGACCAATTGGTCAACCATTTGGTCGACTGCTCGACCAGTCACTATGACATGCACTGACCACCAGGGGGCAGACACTCCAACCAGTAGGTTAGCTTGCTACTGGGGTCCAGACTATTGGGACTGGGCGAGATGGCCCTGATCTGCCCAGATGCCGGCCAGGCTGAGGGACCCCACCAGTGCACGAATTTGTGCACCGGGCCTGTAGTGTACAATAATTATATTGAAAAGAAGCAGATTTTCCAGCTATTGCTTTTAACTAGTATTAATAACTAACTTTTACGTGCAAAGAATATACCCACATTACTTGACCTTTCTTCAATTATTCCATGCATATCTCAATATACTAGAAAGATGCATTCCTCCATATTGCCTATAGAGTAAAATCCTGCATAGCAAGACAGTTTTCTGTTTAACTTGGAAGTCTCTGTTTTTTTGAAGCTTTGTTCATACATACCCACATGTTTGGATTTCAGAGTTACAGATATTGATGTGGTTAGAAATACGGAGACACCAGGAAACTATTTTAGGAAGAACATACAGCTCCTCTTTATTACCCTGAGAATGAAAAGTAAAACCTGGCATTTTTATATATTCAGAGTCGGGAAAGAAGATTAGCAGAAATTTGGTCCTGTCAAAAACTCCAGGCTTAGAAAACGTCCCTGGGTTCAAATAGCCCATAACCTCTATTGATACTTTTAGTTTACAGGATTAATACACTAAAAATACGATCATGTTCTATTAGTCCAATAATTGTATCGTGGTTGGTTTGCCAATGATAACCTTTCTGGCAATTGTACATGGGGTCGGTAGATGACGTGGTTGGACCAAATGTCTCCACGGATGTTTTGAAAGGACCAAATGTCCTGCAAGCAGACGAACAGAGCAGAATCTCCCTTGCTCTGATCCCGCTTGCTCCTTACTTGCTCTCTCTTTTTTTAAAAAAAATATATTTTTATTAGTTTCAGAGAGGAAGAGGAAGAGAGAGATAGAAACATCAATGATGAGAGAGAATCATTGATTGGCTGCCTCTTGCACATCCCCTACTAAGGATTGAGCCCACAACCTGGACATGTGCCCTTGACTGGAATTGAACCTGGGACCCTTCAGTTCACAGGTTGACGCTCTATCCACTGAGCCAAACCAGCTAGGGCCTTACTGTTCTCTTCACCATTCTCTCACAGAGTAAACCCTCACAACCCGGCAAGTTATATTTGGAATTATTCTTCCTTTCCATTAGTTATGGACTCCAAAGTCAGTTTGGCATTGGATAAGAACTCAGGCTCTAGTAGAGTAAGGCAGCTATGAATTTAAATTCTGACTCACACCCTTATTTAGCTGTGTGTTATTGGTGGCTTATTTAACCTTCCTAAGTCTCAGTTTCTTCTCTGAAAAATAAAAATAACAACAACCTTTAACGCGCAGATTGGCTGTGAAGATTACTGTATTTTTCCATGTATAAGATGCCCCCCACTTTTCCAACCCAAAATTAAAAAGTCAATATTTTAAACATTTTGCTGGTTTTCCTCATAAGGCCTTCTTCTTCTTTTTTGGCATCTTAAGGAGTTTTTCTTCTGTTTTCTCCACTTTCTGATCATACACTCAGTGGGAGGAGGTCCAAATTGTCTCACTGCAGCTCTATTTCCATGCTCTTTTGCATAGGTGATTACATTCAGTTTGAAGTTTGCAGAGTAAGACGATCGCTTACTGGTATTTATCTTTTTATTTTTTGACATCTTTACGGGCTCAGAACACTCCGGTCCCTGTTGCATTTACGCACTCCCACCTCCACCTCCAATTACAACATCAGCTGACGTCAGTAACAATAAAGCTTGTGATTGGAGGAAGCCTCTTGGACAAGGTACGGGCAGCTACGCACCCGCGCAGCTGACTCCTGTGTATACGATGCCCCTTGATTTTCAGTCTAAGGATTTTAGAAAAAAATAGCATCTTATATACGGAAAAATATGGTAAATGTAATGAGGAGAAATTGCTTAGAGAAAATAAGTAATTCAATAAATGTTTGCTATTGCTATCATGACATTTTAGAGGTAAAAGATATGTTGGAGATCATCTTGGTCTTCCTCATTGTAGATATGAGGAGACCAAGCTCAGAAACATTAACTGGTTTGCCAAAAATTTCACAGCAAGTCAATATCTGAATCAAGATGAGATTCAGTTCTCCCGATTCCTAGGCTAGGAATTTATATACCAAACTCAAGCACAAACAATGTTGTTCGGGAATTTTAAGCTTGGTTCTTGTTGTCTAAAGATAGCTGTAAGCTAACTATTACAACTTCTTGAATGCCCAGCTTTTTTTTTAGAGATTATATGGGGGTAGCTACATCTGAGGGCAGATTGCAAAGTGCGGAGACTGCAGTCAGCTTTGTAAAAATTCCATGTTTTTCAGGACTGCTCATAAATCTCTTCCTCAAGCCAAGGACTCTACTGCTTAATCATATATATATATATATATATAATTGATTTCAGAGGGGAAGGAAGAGGGAGAGATAGAAACATCAATGATGAGAGAGAATCATAGATTGGCTGCCTTCTGCATGCCCCACACTGGAGATCAAGCACACAACCCAGGCATGTGCCCTGACCGGGAATCTAACTGTGACCTCCTGGTTCATAGCTCGACGCTAAACCACTGAGCTATACTGGCAGGCTCTACTGCTTCTTAAATATAGATATGTAATTTAGTCATTGTTATGAACTTAATGTTTGTATCCTCTCAAAACTCATCAGTTGAAACCCTACCCCCCAATGTGATGGCATTAGAAGGTGGGTACTTTGGGTGCAAGTTACAATTAGAACAATTAGAGGAAGCCATGAAGGTGGGGCTCTCATGAATAGAATTAGTGATCTTTTTTTTTTTTTGGTTTTCTTCAATTTTTTTATTGATTAAGGTATTACATATGTGTCCTTATCTCCCCATTGCCCCCCAACTACCCACTCATGCCCTCAGCCCCCTGGTGTCTGTGTCCATTGGTTAGGCTCATATTCACGCATACAAGTCCTTTGGTTGATCTCTCCCCCATACCGCCACCCTCCCCTACCTTCCCTCTGCGGTTTGACAGTCTGAAAGATGCTTCTCTGTCTCTGGATCTGTTTTTATTCATCAGTTTATGTTATTCACTATTTTCCATAAATGAGTGAGATCGTGTGATATTTATCTTTCTCTGACTGGCTTATTTCGCTTAGCATGATGCTCTCCAGGTCCAGCCATGCCGTTGCGAATTAGTGCTCATTTATAAGAGTCATTAGAGAGTTTGCTTTCTCTCCCTTCTCTCCTCCGAGTGAGGATACAAAGAGCGCTCCTTGCAGGACCTGACCCTGCTGGCACCATGACCTCCATTTTCCAGCCTCCACAACTGTAAGAAAAGATTTCTGTGGTCCATAGCGCCCAGTCTACAGTACTTTGTAAGAGCAGCATGAAATGACCAGGACAGTCCTGAAGCCAGCTTCCCTTTTCAGGAATCTATACCTTTAGTTCCTGAAAAAATCCTCTAGAAGCCAGAGCATTCATCGTGCAAAAGTTCTTTTCTTTCTCAGATTTTTTTTTCTTTTTACATAATTGATATATTAAAAAGTATGTTAAACTCACAAGCTTGCTTTTCTTTTCTCATTTTATAGTTGATCTATTTCTGGACTCTTCAGAATGCCTATTTTTCATTCACTGTGAAAAACCCATCTTCTGTTGAAACCCAGTTGCCTCTGACCACTGCAATATAAACAGCTCGCCGGATCAGAGGACATACGGTGGGGCTGGCTAGGGGAGTGGCTAAGTGCAAAGCATAAGTAGGGTTGTACCACAGCTCCAGGCAGATCTTACCCTCAGATTTTCCCTTGTTGTGAGGAGAATAACATCCCACCCCCTAAAACAGTGGTTCTCCACCTTGGCTAAAACAACTCTATTTCAGAATCCCTGGAACCTGTTAGCAAAGATGAATTAGGTTGCTAATCAGCTAACTTTAAAAGAGGGAAATTACCCTGGATTACCCAATGGACCCAATATAATCACAGGGAATTTAAAAGCAGATAAGAAGGAAAGAGAGCCATAACCGGTTTGGCTCAGTGGATAGAGCGTCGGCCTGCGGACTGAAAGGTCCCAGGTTCGATTCCAGTCAAGGGCATGTACCTGGGTTGCGGGCACTTCCCCAGTGGGAGTGTGCAGGAGGCAGCTGATCGGTGTTTCTCTCTCATCGATGTTTCTAACTCTCTATCTCTCTCCCTTCCTCTCTGTAAAGAATCAATAAAATATATTTAAAAAAAAAAAAAAAAAAAAGGAAAGAGAGTCAGAAAAAGAGATGTGACCAGTGTCAGAGAAATGCTTTACTATTGGCTTTATTGTTTTTCTTTCTTTTTAAATTTAATTTATTGGGGTGACATTGGTTAATAAAATTATATAGGTTTTAGGTGCACAGAAAGGAAACTGTGAAAAGGGAATGCAGGTGGCCTCTAAAGGCTGGAAGAGGCAAACAGGTTAAAGCAGTGGTTCTCAACCTTGGCTGCACTTTAGAATCATATGGGAATCTTTTTAAAATCCTGATTTCTGGGCCTCATCCTCCGGAAATTCTGTTTCTTTGTTATGGGGTGGGGCCACAACATTAGTAACAAAGAAACAGAATTTCCGGAGGATGAGGCCCAGAAATCAGGATTTTTAAAAAGATTCCCAGCTGATTCTAATGTGCGGCCAAGGTTGAGAACCACTGGGTTAAAGAATGCAGCCCTGCTGTGGACAGGGACACCTGTAAGATATAAATCTGTGTCATTTAAGTCAATGTTTATGTTAACCTAATTAACATATATGCGATAATGCACTGCTACTTAAATTTGAGTATTTGCCAAGAAAACAGTTAGTTTTTCTCACATAATTATGACTTAGTCATCAGTAAGATGCCTTAGCTAATAAAAACTTGTAGGAATAAGGTGATTACTAGCTGGGTACTGAGTCATAGCTCAAAATGCCTTTGCCCAAATTACCAAACCCACACCTTTGGGATTGCCAGATGAGGTCTGTAATGCACTATTACACATAATTCAACGTGGCTAAGCTCATTAAATATGAGACTCAAGTGCAGGAATAAGATAGTCTATTCCTTCATAGAAAAGAACAGGATGATGCACTAAATGGATGTCTACTGTGTTCCAAGTATTAGGAGATTTATAAACATCATATTTAATACTAAGTTAAGTTGTTATATTTCATAGGCACTAAGTTTTAAAGCCTGGATTCCAACCGAGGCACTCTGCTTCTGGAGCTTGTGTACTTATCCACTCCCTCATCCTTCTCCATTGTACATCCCCTGATGTGGTGAGCTGTCTATACTGCAGTGGTCAGAAGGCAACTTGGTTTTAACAGAAGGGGCCTTCCACAGTGAATGACAGATAGGCATTCTGAAGAGTTCAGAAATAGATCAACTATAAAATGAGAAAAACAAAAACCTTTAAGAGTAAGGAAAATTTCATATCAAAGTAATTAAAGAGTCTTTCTACATTTTTAGCTTGTAATAACAAGGAAATACAAGTAATGATTTGCTCAGGCAAATTATTCGATTATTCATGCCATTTCCAAGTTTGCTGAAACTGTCCTTAACATAAGCAATTATTTCAGTTTCATAGATCAGTAGCTTGATGCTAAAAGACAATTATTTGTAATGTGTGCGTTATTTTTAAATTCGGATGAGTAGAGACAAAGATGAGTAAACATCACATTTATTGAACAGAAATGAAAACATCAAACATGGAAAATTCAAAAGTCATTAAATATTTCTTTTTGTCCAGCAATAAAGTGCTCTAGGTGAAGAGGAAATGGTCCGTGTTCATTATTGGAAAAATGAAGGCCATTCATACAAAAGTTATGGCCCTGATTTTAAAATCTTCATTCCTTATATCCAAATTAATTTTGAAATAAACAACAGCTCATCATTTCAATTCTAATGACCTATAGGAAACTCAATTATTTATGTCATCTGAAAGTAAAGTAGCAAACTTATATAATAACAGGTTAAGTAATGTTCATGGGAACATACTTTTTAATAATTAAAAATTATTTTTAAAAACCTTGTGTTAATTAATAGAGGAATACATGAGTAAAATTAAAATATGGCGTAGTCATACATTGGAATAATACAGTAATTAAAATCTTGAGCTACAGATACATGTCTCCATATGGATAAATCTTAAAATATGAAATTTAAAAAAAGTTAGAGAAAGGTTCATACAGTGACATATCACTTACACAAATTAAAACAGGTAAAATAAAATTCTATTATATATATGATATATATATATCATATATATATGATATATATATGATATATGAGAAAGTTCATGTATAAAACACTAGACTTTGAAACACACCAAATTTACTAGGTTATTTGTCACAATGAAAGGGAGGAAAATCCAAAGGAAATGTTTTATTTATTTTTATTAAATAATAACTGGAGCAAATATAATAAAGTATTAAACGAACTACTTAAATATTTTGGGCAAAATGTATTTGAAATAAATCATTCAGAAACTATTTCAATTTATCATAATAACCAAATAATTCACTCTCTCAAAATTTATGATGATCATATAGTCTTACTAAAAATAAATTCAGTATAAACCTCTCTGAAGATTCCAAGATGACAAGACTATATTGGATATTCTACAAATTTGATTCAGGAAATAAAACCAAGTTTTAAGCTCGTGAGAGCTTGAAATTTCCAGTTTTATTTCACATATTCTTATGTGCTCTAAGAAAGTGCAATTTTGTCTCCTGAAAGAGAATGTCCCTCAGGAGTCAATTGTGGCACTTCCCTGTGAGCATCCTGGTGTAGGTTCATAAATCACCTGTGCCATTTGGAATCTAACAATTTTGCAGCTGGACTGTATAGACTTGGGTAGACGAAACAAACAGAAAATACTTAAGCACAAAAAGATCCAGAATATGAAAACCCAGTTACTAAAATCACATAGCCATATGTAATTTGCTAGAAACTTAGCCAGGAGCCAGCGTGTTTTTAACGGCATCCCAGATAAAAGTGAATGTTCAGTCATTGAGCCTAACCACTCTTCTGAAACACGGCAAGACAAGTTGAAAGCAAATGCTGGGACTCTAAATCTCAGTAATCAAGGAAATGGGGATATGGTGACTCCTCTCAATCACTAGATTACTACTCCTCCCCTCCTCCTAATCTGTTCTTTCTGTAACTTTAGTGATTTTTTTTAAAGTACAACTCTGGCCAAGTCACTCCTTTGCTTAAAACTCTTCATTATGCTAAGTGAAATAAGCCAGCCAGAGAAAGACAAGCACCATATGATTTCACTCATATGTGGAATCTAATGGACAATATAACTACCAAGCAAAATAGAGACAGACTCATAGATAGAGAGCAGGCAGACAGCTCTGGTGTGTCTGTGGGGGAGGGGGAGGAGTGGAGGGGAAAGGGCATTGGGAGGGTGTGGAGGGATTGAGCAAAAAAGAAAAAAAGAAAAGTCATGGACATGGTCAACAGTGTGGTGAATGCAGGGTGGAAGTGGAGGAGGGCATAGTGCGGATAAATAGTGATGGAAAAAAAATAAAAGAAGTAAATAAGTAAATAAATAAAAAGTCACTTTGGAGCAAAAAAAAAAACTAAAAAAACACACAAAAACTCTCCAATGTCCTTTGCTGCTCTTAGGGTTAGGTTGAAACCCCTTAAGTTGACTTACCAGCTTTATCTCTTCCTCCTCATTTTAGTCCACCCCTTCTCGTACTTTAATATTCTAATCAGGGTTTCTTGACCTCCTTCCCATTCTATTTAATTAATTGTTTACTTGGGCACATCCAACATTTAGTCCGTGGTCTCCTTCTCAAGGGCAGAGATCAAACTTATGAGGTTCATTATTTTTTTTAAAAATATATTTTATTGATTTTTTAGAGAGAGGAAAGGAGAGCGAAACATCGATCAGCTGCCTCCTGCACATCTCCTACTGGGGATGTGCCCACAACCCAGGTACATGCCCTTGATCGGAATCGAACCTGGGACCTTTTAGTCTGCAGGATGACGCTCTATCCACTGAGCCAAACCAGTTTCTTTATGTTCATATTCAAAAGTGCCTATCGTAGTGCTTGGAATATAGTAGGTACTCAACAAGCATTTGTTGAAAAAAGAAAAGGAGGAAGGAACACAGGGAAGAGCAAGGAAAAGGTTTGAGGACAGACTAAATGTAAAAATTGGTTTATAAAGCATTAGGAAGAATTACATGATTTGGTGCCAGTCAGAGAAGCTATCTCTACATGGCATCTCAATGTGTCTATCTTTGTTTCCATTGTTGTTGTTTTTAAATTATAATCAAATTTTTGTTACCTATATATTTAGATTTTCTGCTTGAGGGTTTTTTGTTTGTTTTTTGTAGCCATGTTCATATGGGCAGTGGCCACGACTGTTTGGCTCATTATTATACACCCAGAATTTACCAATGTTTAGCACTCTATACATATTTACTGAACTAATGAATGAATGCATTAATAAGATGGACTTCTCTAGAATAACAAAATAGTATGACTATCTCATACTATTATCAATGATCACCCTGGCCTGTGTGGTTCAGTTGGTTGGGCTTCATCCAAAATTGCAGGTTTGATCACCGTTCAGGGCACATGTCCGGGTTATGGGCTTGATCCTAGTAGGTGGGGTGGCAGGAGGCAACTAATCCATGTTTCTCTCTCTCCTTCTCCCTACCTCTCTCTCAAAAAAATCAATAAAAAAAATCTTTTTTAAAAAAGGCAATGACCACTATTTCTACTTTACAGTTTTACAATAATTTCTAAGTTACCCAAATCATGGGACTATTTGAACAGCTTGCACACAATGCCTATCAGAAAGCAAAAGTCTACAGGGATGAGATAGTCATACTATTTTGTTATTCTAGAGAAGTCCATCTTATTAATGCATTCATTCATTAGTTCAGTAAATATTTATAGAGTGCTAAACATTGGTAAATTCTGGGTGTATAATAATGAGCCAAACAGACGTGGCCACTGCCCATATGAACTTAATATCTACTGGGTGAGATGACATCTACCAGGCACAAAATAAGGATGAATTCAGCTGTCAAAAAGTGTAGAATTGTGAAATAAGACCTTTATGAGAAATGGATTTTAAAGTTTTACTCTGTACCCAGTATATATATCACTGGAGAGAGTCCTTATTTATGTTCATATTAAAAAAAAACAAACAGACAAACCACCTTCTCTATCATATTCCTTTAATTTTCATAACATTGAGGAACATTTTGAAAATATTAGAGTTTCTAGTGTAACCTTAACCTTTAACCTTAACCCTTAACCTTTGCTCTCATATATTTTAAGCAGGTATACCTCAGGAGAACAGAGACTGTGGGAAATGACAAATGTATTTACCTCTCAGTCAAGTGAGGCTTCCCATGAACTCTCTCAGGTGGGAAGAAAAGTTTGTGTCACAGTTGCTACCTTTCAGACTGGGCAGATAGACTGATATTATCTTAGGTAATGACAGAATCAAGAAAATGAACAGGGTCTTACAAATGATAGGATGTTAGCCCAAGGCAGTGTCAAAGACCAGGGGACGGAACCAGAACACTTACTGGTAAGTGGTGGGGCTGACATTGATGCGCCGAGGGTGGCTTCCCGATTCGAATTTGCTTGCCAGAGTGACGTTATTTCCAAACAGGCAATATCGTGGCATTCTTACCCCAACAACTCCAGCCAGCACAGAGCCTGAATGAATGCCTATCCTCATCTAAAAAAAAAAGAAAAAGGATATATTATGGTTTCATTTGGTATGCAATTATTTTAATGAGAAGTACTGCTAATTATGCGCTCAAACAATGAACTCCTCAAAGGCCTTGGTTGGTATTGTGAGCCCAATATCTGGATAAACATGGATGCTGTGAAATAAATGAATAAGTGGACTTATTAAAACTACGTTTAATTTGCTATGTAAATCTAGTTGTGTTACAAGTTAAATCAGGTTTCATTTGTACATTAAATGCTCTAAACATGAAAAATGTATTATTCTCCTTCTAGTTATTTACTCTCACATAAAACCACATTTCCCCTCTATAGCCTTAAACACAATTATAAATTAAATATTTATATTTCTGTTTATTATATTTCAATGTTGGATTTTTTCCCGTGAGAGAAGAATCCATATGTATTTCCATATTGCTGAATATTCAACACTTAGTTCTGTACCAAGAGCAAAGTAGACACTCAATAGTAAGTGATGAAAGTTGACTAAATTGCCTAAATTCCCCAACACGGTATTAAAATGGAGTTATACAGCATTCAACCCTGGTGTCTGTCCATAAGAGTCGTTTGAAACCCTGAAGAGTAAAATAAGTGTTGTATATTTTATTCTCTGAGAATCTGATAAATATTAGTCTGGTCCACACCTTGAAGGAGCCCTCAATAGGCACTTAATTTACACTTAAATAAGGTTTCAGTAATGAAGTTGTAGACCCATGATCTACCCCCAATAACCAAAGCTAATGGTGACCACGTGGAAAATGCTACCCTTATTGCTAGGGGAGTGTAATTCTGGGAAATGAGGAGGAGATCTGGTCCCTAGATGTCCACTAGGTGGGCCGTGTCAGCTTTTTGATACCATGTGTGCTACTGCTGCTATAGTTGTGAGAATAAAATGCTACTCTTAGACTAACCCTGCTCATCAGACTGGAGACTTCTGCATGTATCAATCCACAATAAGACAGGTTAACACCAATGTGATCTAGCTGAGGTCCTAATAACCTCGTCATCTACTCTTTAAAAAATGATTCTAGCCAAAACCAGTTTGGCTCAGTGGATAGAGTATCGGCCTGCGGACTGAAAGGTCCCAGGTTTGATTCCGGTCAAGGGCATGTACCTGGGTTGCGGGCACATCCCCACTGGGAGATGTGCAGGAGGCGGCTGATCGATGTTTCTCTCTCATCGATGTTTCTAACTCTCTCTAGCTCTCCCTTCCTCTCTGTGAAAAATCAATAAAATATATTTTAAAAAAATGATTCTAAAATTTATTTAGAAATTCAATATATTAGGAGGAACCAAGATATACTTAAGAAGAAAAAGTTGAAATATTTGCCTTATGAGACATCAAGTCTTTGTATAAACATTTAATTAGTACACAGATGTTATGATATTGATGCACAGAGACATAGACTAATAAAACAAATAGCACCCCCCAACTTCAATGCATATATAGGTGATTGATATATGATATAGTTGGCATTTCAAATTAGTTAGAAAAAATATGACATTTCCATTAGGATATTCTGTATCAACTGTGTCTTCGTGTAGAAAAATAACCTGAGTACAATAAAGATCTTAATGTAAAAGGTACCATATAACAGCTTTAAAAACAACTATTTCAATTATAAATAAGTGTTGTATATTTTATTCTCTGAGAATCTGATAAACATTAGTCTGGTCTATGCCTTGAAGGAGTTCTCAAGGTGCAGTTAATATACACTTAAATAAGGTTTCAGTAATGACGTTGTATACCCTTGATCTATATCAAAATAACCAAATCTGCAGTATCAGTTAAAACCTAAAATATAGACACCAAAAACTATAGACTTTTATTAGTCTCTTAGTAACTTCATTACCGAAAACATATTTAAGGTGAGTGGTCCAGATTGCCAGGCAGCTAGCTCTGTTCCCCTTAGTCAGTCAGGTAGCAAGTTCTTATCACTGTGTTCCTCTTCATATTTTGTCATATATAGGGTGTCCCCTCAAAAGGTATACACAATTCCATATCTGATAACTCACTTAATTTTCACACCTTTTCAGGTTTAATTGGTTTGAAATAATGGGTGAAGCCAGACTAAAATTTATCCTATAGTACCACTAGATTTTGTTTTTATGGGGACACAAAAAAGATAAAGTTTATGGTACAAAACTGGCAATAGTTGACAAATTAGGGGCACAATAATATCACAGGAAATGATTCTTGATGTTTGTGATTCTATAGTTTTGTATTATCAAAGGTGCCTGAACCAGAATGGTCATCAGTTTGAAACAGGCATTGACAAAAACAATTATTAATTTCTGTAGATCTTTCAAATTTTGAAAATGAACAATGTTAATAAACACTGAATTTATAATCATCCATGTGTATACATTTTGGGGGACACCCCTGTTTATATTTTTTAGAAAACTTGAAGCTGGGTCAGGAGCATCCTCATGTTCCAACTCATGATGTGGTAAGATAGATAACAGAAGTCCAGGGTGTGAGTATTGAAGTTACCCTTTAAAGCAGCGGTTCTCAACCTGTGGGCCGTGACCCCTTTGGCGGTCGAACAACCCTTTCACAGGGGTCGCCTAAGACCATCCTGCATATCAGATATTTACATTATGATTCATAACAGTAGCAACATTACACTTATGAAGTAGCAACGAAAATAATTTTATGGTTGGGTCACAACATGAGGAACTGTATTTACAGGGCCAGAAGGTTGAAAACCACTGCTTAAAGTAATCTTCATTCTTTTGTTTAGATCCATATTTGCATCTAGTATAATATTTCTTCTGCCTAAAAGACTTCCTCTAACTTTTTTTTTTTAGCTGTAAGTCTACTAGCAATGAATTCTTTCAGTTTTTATATGTTTGAAAAAAATTTTATTTTGCTTTCATATCTGAAAGATATTTTCACTGGGTATAGAATTCTAGGTTAATATTTTTTCCTGGTACTTTAGCGATGGTGCTCTACTGTCTCCTTCTTTGCATTGTTTCTTATGAAAAATCTGATGGCATTCTTATCTTAATTCCTCCATATGTAATATACATATCATTCTCAACTTATGATGGCTCTACTTAAAATTTTTGGACTTTAAGATGGTGCAAAGTAATACACATCCAGTAGAAACTGTACTTCAAAATTTGAATTTTTTTCTTTTCCTAGGCCAATAATATGTGGTATGATATTCTTTCATGATGCTGGGCAGTAGCAGCAAGCTGCAGCTCTTAGTCAGGCACATGGTCACATGGAAAACAACTGATACTCTACAGTATACTTGCCAGCATCTTTTGTATATTGTGGTCTAGGCATGTTTCAATAGGCAAGGCTAAGGATGATGTTCGGTAGGTTAGGTGTATGAAATGGATTTTCAACTTATAATATTTTAACTTATGAAGTACTTACTGGTATGTAATTCCATCATGAGTCAAGGAGCATTTTTATATCGTTTTCTTCTGGCTGCTTTAAATTTTTCTGTTTTTATCTAGTTTTGAAAAACTTTAGTTATGATTTCTTTGATGCTGTTTTCTTAATGTTTCTTGTGTTTGGGATTTGTTCAGTCTTTCAGATCTGTAGGTTTTATAATTTTCACCAAATTTGAGAAAAAAAATCCACCATTATTTCTTCAAATATATTATCTATCCACTCTGCCTTCTCAGAGAAACTAATGACATATTTAGTAGGATGCCTAAAATATTTCCACAATTTACTGATAATCTGTTCATTTAAAATGTTTTTTTTTCTCTCTCTCTGTTTATTTTGGATAATTTCTGCTGCAATGTCTTCAAATTTACTAATATTTTCTTTTGTAATGTGTAATCTTTCTTAATCACATCCAGTATCTTTTTCATCTCAATCATTGTGATTTTCTTCTCTAAAAGTTCCATTTGGGATTTCTTTTTATCTGTAAGATGCCAAAATAACTTTTCAACATATGGAATACAGTTTAAATAACTTTTTAATATTTTCTTATCTGCTAATTCTAATATTTTTTTATTTATGTACCAGTTTTGATTAATTGATTTTTCTGATCATTATGGAACATATTTTCCAGCTTTTTTCCATGTCTTGTAATTTTTAGTTGGGCGTTAGATATCATGAATTGATTTTGCTGGGTGTCAAATATTTTTATAGTCTTATAAATATTCTTGAGCTTTGTCCTAAGATACAGTCAGGTTACTTGGAAACAGTTTGTTCCTTTCAAGTCTTGCTTTTTAAGAATTGTTAGATTAATCTTGAGCAATATTCCATGTACAGCTAGTTATTCCCCACTACTGACATAAGAACTGTCTACTCCAGGCCCATGATATGTGTGGGTTTCCAGTCTTCCAGATGGGCACAGGCATTTTTTTCTAAGTTCTGTGTGAGTGCCATGAACTTTTTCCTTTAATTCTTTTAGGCTTTTCCTTCACGGGGCTCAGTGATTTTCTCACATACAAACAGTAATCAGTACTATGCAGAACATACAGGAGGCCTCTGAGAAGATACCTGGTAACCTTTGTGCAACAAATTCCTCGCTGGTAACTGGGTGTGACCTCTAGCCTCCTTGGTCTCACCACACTCTTTGCTCCATTTTTTCAACTCAGGGAGATTGTTGGGTACTTTTTGATTTGCTCCACCCTGTTCCACAGTATAGATATCTCCCAAGGCAATACGCCAGGGAAATCACATCTCATCTAATTTTTTCCTATCTCTGTCTTCCATTGCCTAGTGTCCAGTATCATGAAAACTGTTGTTTCTTTGTATATTTTGCCCAGATTTTTAATTGTTTAAGGTGGGAGTATAAATCCAGTCCCTATTACTCTATTGACTAGAAGCAGAAATGAGACACATTTCTCTTTTTAAAGAAAGTAAGCTATCTGAAAAATTCAGGCCTATTTCTCATGAGAGATTGTCATTTTGAATTTAAAGGTAAACACAATGCTGAATAGTATTGTTAATTTTAAGCAAGATATGTGTAAAGCACTTTTTTTCTAAAATTAGCAAAGCATTTTGCAATATTATTATATTTCTTTGCATTTCTGTTTGCTTTCAGAAGGCCCAATTATATTAAATTAGAGGTTCAGTGCACAAAATTCGTGCAAGGGTAGGCCTTCCTTCCCCCAGCTGCTGGCACTGGCTTCCCTCTGGAACCCGGATCCGGGCTTCCCTCCAGCTGCCAGCAGGCACCTGGGACCCAGACTTCCCTCACAGCCACAGCTTCGTCCGGAAGGATGTCTGGAAGGACATCCGGTCTAATTATCACATTATGCTTTTATTATTATAGATTGCCTTGTGCAATACAGGCTTTCCTAAAAAGCTCCCAGACCTTGTGTCCTAAGATTGTCAGTCTGAGCCTGCGATCACTGTAGTGATTTTTAAAGCAGGAGGGGAGCAGCAGGAAATGTCACATTATGTATTTTATAGCTTCTTTATTCTGTGCCTTTTGTTTGCATCGTGGATGGTATAAAGGAATTAGACTTTATTCTCTTTTTTCAAAGAACTTGAAATCTTACCAACTAAGACAGAAATCTTATTCTATAAGAAAAGAATATACATATGGTCAACAAATATCACCTTCAAAATTTTAGATATTGAAATCATTATTTTGAAATTTTATAAAACTAAAAATAAATCTTGTAAATGTATGATCTTCCACTTAGAGACTACTTAATAAAAACAAAAGTTCCTCTATGAGAAAATGGTATATATCATAATGATGTCCATTCTTAATGATAACTGAATTTCTTCAGGGAAAATTTAGTTCGTTTCATGTCTTAAAAATTCTATATCTCTGACAAATCAATGTATTTGATAAGTGTTTAAGCTAAAAAAAAAAGAAATTAAAAAATGACTTTAATTATTAAACATTAATCATTATTATCTGTTTTGGTAAGCCTTAACTGTTTTATCTATTATAAAAATAGTTTACCTTTAGACAAGTTTACCTTTGAGAGTAGAAATACAATAACAACATTATACTCCTGAGTTACAATGTAAAACCATTGGCTATGCATGAGAATCAACTTAGGGAATTTTAAAATTGTTGTCTTGGATCTCACTTCCAGAGATTTTGACTTAACGCATATGGAATGAGGCTTGGGTATTGGGACTTTTAACCCTCGCTCGGGTTTCTAAGGTGCATCCAAAGTTCAAGAACAACTACAAATATAGAATGTTAAGTTTCAGATATATTTACAAATTATCAATACTGCAGGGACCAACTAATTTACATAGTTCTATTCTTTTCCAGCAAACGGTTTTAGCCAACAAGCATTATGTAAATTCCTTCATATAAATATGTATATATATATATACTAGAGGCCCATTGCACAAAAATTTGTGCACTCGGGGGGGAGGGAGGGTCCCTCAGCCCGGCCTGTGCCCTCTCACAGTCTGGGACCCCTCGGGAGATAACGACCTGCTGGCTTAGGCCTGCTGCTGGGTGGCAGAGGGCAGGCCCAATCCCTAGGTGCAGCCCCTGGTCGGGCTCAGAGCAGGGCCGATTGGGGAGTTGGGGCGCCGCCCCCTTTCATGCACAGAGCAGGGCAGATTGGGAGGTTGTGATGCCACCCTCAGTCACGCTCAGGGTAGGGCCGATTGGGGGGTTGCGGCACCGCCCCTGTCACGCACAGAGCAGGGCCCATCAGGGGGTTTGGGGCTCCGTACCCTGTCATGCACAGAGCAGGGCCAATCAGGGGGGTTGGGGCTCCGTACCCTGTCACGCACAGAGTAGGGTCAATCAGGGGGTTGGGGAGCTCCCCCCTGTAATGCACAGAGCAGGGCCGATCAGGGGGTTGAGGAGCTCCCCCCTGTCACTCACAGAGTAGGGCTGATAGGGGAGTTGGGGCACTGCCCCTTGTCACACTCAGGGCAGGGTGGATCAGAGGGTTGGGGCGCTGCCACTGTCACACTCAGGGCAGGGCCGATGGGGAGGTTATGGCTCTACCCCGTCACACACAGAGCAGGGCCCATGGGGGGCGGGGGTTGGGGTGCCGCACTGTCACACACAGAGCAGGGCCGATCAGGGGGTTGAGGCGCCGCACCCTGTCACACACAGAGCCGCAGGGCAATCAGGGGGTTGGGGAGCTCCCCCCTATCAGGCACAGAGCAGGGCTGATCAGGGGTTTGGGGCGCCTTCCCCTGTCATGAACAGAGCAGGGCCGATAGGGAGGTTGTGGCCCTGCCCTGTCACACACAGAACCACAGGGTGATCAGGAGGTTTGGGCGCTGCCCCCTGACACTCGATCCCGGTGCCGGGAGGCCACTCAGCTCTGCTGATCCCGGTGCTGGGAGGCATATTACCCTTTTACTATATAGGATAGAGGCCTGGTACATGGGTGGGGCTGGCTGGTTTGCCCTGAAGGGTGTCCTGGATCAGGGTGGGGGTCCCCACTGGGTGTCTGGCCAGCCTGGGTGAGGGGATGATGGCTGTTTGCAGCTGGTCACACACCCTTCAGGGTGGGGGTCCCCACTGGGGTACCTGGCCAGTCTGGGTGAGGGGCTGAGGGCTGTTTTCAGGCCGACTGAAGCTCCCAACTGCTCCCTTTTTTCTTTCTTTTTTTTTTTATTCTTGGCCAGCTTTAGCTCTGGCTCCAGCTCTGAGGCCTCTGCTGCTAAAAGAAGGTATCTGGTTTGTTTAGGTTCTATAATCGAAACAATGTATAACCCCAGCTCTGAGATCCTGGGCTTGCTGTAAGCAGGTTTCTGGGGTTTTGTTTAGCTTCTATATTTGTTACAAAGTTTCTTAAACTGCAAGCTCAGAGGCCGGCAAGGCAGGCGGGGAACGTTGGAGTCCTCCGTCACTGAAGCAAGCAAGCCTCATATTAGTTTCAAGCTGCCTGGCTGCCGGCCGCCATCTTGGCTGGCAGTTAATTTGCATATCTCGCTGATTAGCCAATGGGAAGGGTAGCGGTCATATGCCAATTACCATGTTTCTCGTTTATTAGCTAGGATATATATATATATATACATATATATATATATATATATATATATAACCTTTCAATTTGTTTATTTATTCTTCTATTATTTTTTTAAATTTTTATTTTGTTCTGTTTTTTCCTCACCATGTATCCCTTCTATACCCCTTTCCACTTCCATCTATCACCCCGATCACCACACTGTTCTCTTTATTTTCTTTTTTTTGCTCAATCCTTCCATGCCCCTGCTTATTTTTTTCTATTTTCTATCTTCTTTTACTTTTTAAATCCTCACCCAAGGATATATTTCTCATTGATTTTAGAGAGAGAGAGGAATGGAGAAGAAAAGAAAGAGAGAAACATCCAAGTGAGAAAGAAACATCAATCAGTTGCCTCGTGTGCACGCAAGGACCAGGATCAAACCCATTACCCTTTGGTGCATAGGACGATGCTCTAACCAACTGAGCCACACCACCCAGGACCCTCCCTACCTTTCAAATTTTAGAAACATAAAAACAAACAACAACAACATATTATTCTATCCTGCTCCCAGGAGACAGAATATTCCTATATATCTTTGAAGACATTTTTATTACTAATAAAAGCAGTAATTTATTTTTAAATCAATAGATTTATAAGGCTTATGGCATATTAGCTGAAATCTCAAAATATATTTTCATATATTTCTCACAGATTTCCAAGCTGGGCTCCAATCTTTTAAAAACTGGCTACTATCATTAGTTATGCTTCCTGAAGACTTTTCAAAGCAATAGAAACACACGTTTCATTAAAATATTAACCAGTGGGGTAGAACTGTGAATACACCTCAGACCACGCATTTCAGTTTGCTGGAGACATGGGTTTCCTGTGGAATTCAGCACATCTGTTTTGGGGTGGGTAGCAACCCAGG
Organism: Myotis myotis; assembly: GCF_014108235.1. Lineage (NCBI taxonomy): Eukaryota > Metazoa > Chordata > Mammalia > Chiroptera > Vespertilionidae > Myotis > Myotis myotis. Next base: position 10,923,515 of record NW_023416314.1, read on the forward strand.
CTCATTATAGCATTTTATAGCATCCCAAGTTTTTCATCTTGGAGTGTGGTCATGAGAGGAGCCCTAGCACCAACATGGCGGATGCTGAAAGGCACGTTGGAAGTGCCCTTGGAAGTGCCATAGGCTTCAGAATCTGACCCATCACTTAATTGCTATGTGATCCCAGGGAAATTACTTCCCTACAACTCATCATCTATACTCTGCAGATAATAATGTGTGCCAGCTTAGAATGGTATATAATAAGCATTCATTCATATCCTAAATGAAACACTATGATTGTTAACTTTTACTAGGAAAATGGTGATCATTTTTTATTTATCTTCTCATAGTATAAGGTCTGGGAAATTTTCTGGTTCCCACATCTCATTCCACAGATGTGGAAACTGATACACAAAGGGTAAGGGCCTGGTATAGAGCACAACCAGCGAGGACTAGAACCCAAAAGGAAACGTAAGTCTTCTGGCTTCCACTGAATTAGTGTATCATTACGCCTTAGAAGTTCTCTTTCTTAATTCTTCCTTTTTTCATTTATAGAGACGAAAAATGCATAATGATAATCTATATATATAAAAGCCTAAGCGATCGAACGACTGAACGACCAGTCAACCTGTGACATGCACTGACCACCAGGGGGCAGATGCTCAACACAGGAGCTGCCCCCTGGTGGTCAGTGAGCTCCCACAGCAGGAGTGCTGCTCAGCTGACAGATGGGTGCCAGATGCTGCCGGGCTCACAGCTGGCAAGCGCAGCTGCTGTGGCACAAGTCTCTCCCACTTCAGCAGCAGCGCTACTGGGCAGCAGGTGCAGCGGGGCTGGGATGAGCGGAAGTGGCACGGTGCCCGGCCCAGGCTTGGGCTCCTCCCCGGCTGCCTGCTGCTTAGTGCACTACTACATCCCTCGGGGGATGTTGGGCCACTGGTTTCATCTGATCCCTGCAGGCCTTCGAGAGGGCACAGGCCAGGCTGAGGGACGCCACTAGTGCACGAATCCGTGCACTGGACCTCTAGTTTGTTTATGAAAATCCACTTAAAAGTGTTTTCTGAGAAAAAAAAATTTAAATTACTTTGAAAAGTAACAAGGCTAAAAGAAACTTCAAATACACACCAAATCAAATGTATATCAAACTGTCATAACCAAGCATAAGGAGACAATTACTAAAGGTAATGCAGATTCCTAGAAGGAATATTGGAACCTAAAAAAGGAACATTAGGAAAAAATTTGAGGATACCTGAAGAAAATATAAACTTTAGTTCATAATAATATATCCATAATGGTTCATTAATTATAAAAATAGTACCACTTTTTAGGGAAAACTGGGTGTGGAGTATTTGGGGACACTCTACTATTTTCACAATTATTCTGAAAATACAAAACTATTATAAAACATAAAAATTATTTTTAAATGTAAATCATATGCTCCTCCATCAACAAAAAGACAAATTTACAATTGTTTCTTATCTCTAAAAATGTTTTTTAGTTTAAAATTGAGAAAGTAAAAACTAACTCAAGGGGTTGTTATATGGAATAAAAGAACTGAAGGTGATAGTATAAAAAATAATAATTCACGAATATTGGAAAGAAAGGAACCAATCAACCAACCAAAGGATAATAATGCTACATCCTTTGGTACATACAAGCCGTGGGCAAACTACGGCCCTCGGGCCGGATCCGGCCTGTTTGAAATGAATAAAACTAAAAAAAAAAAGACCGTATCCTTTTATGTAATGATGTTTACTTTGAATTTATATTAGTTCACACAAACACTCCATCCATGCTTTTGTTCCGGCCCTCCGGTCCAGTTTAAGAACCCATTGTGGCCCTCGAGTCAAAAAGTTTGCCCACCCCTGGTACATACCCTAAATCCTGTTGTATATTACTGTTGTTACCAACATTTATTCCATTTGGACATTAGATGGCGCTCATGCTCATTTTACTGAGCAGGTTGGCTCCCTACTATCAGCAATATATTTCTCAGCTCAAGATGTGTATGGAAGATCTGGCCCAATATTAATTTGGAAGAGGGTAAATTGTTAAACAAAGTTAACCCTCATAGTAAGGTTAAAATAAACCTTGAGTCTGTTGGAAAATTTTAAAAAATGAATAAAACTGGAAATTAAGAAATCATTAAACAGGATTTACAAATGGTAGACCTCAAAGCATTCACAGATCCCCTGAACTTGTTGTGTGTATGTTGTATCCACAGTGTTTACCAGCTTTGCAAATGAGCCAATGGATTCCCCAATATTTAGAACCATTACTTTAATGTCTCTTTCAGTTTCAAAACATTTCTGTATCTTCAACATCTACCACTGAATTTTGCATTTAGTACACATTCTTAAAAATTTACTAAATGTGTGAATATGTGACTTGAACAGAAGAATGAAAGAAAATTCTATGCTGAGCAAAAATGTCAACCTCCCTGTCCTCTAAAGACTTGCAGCACTACATATATTTTTACCGTTCAAGTCATTGGCTACTCATTCATGTTTGTGTCCCTCATCAATGTTTGCAAACTAAGAATGAAAGCACCTTGGAAAAAAGATACCTTGAATCAATGTTTCATACCCAATACTACTAGTGCTTCTCACGTTAGTCTAACAATTCATAAATTAACAACAAAAAATTGTATCTTTAGGTCCTCCCAAATCTGATTAAAACTTAGATGAAATTAGTTAACGGCTGCAAAAAATAAAAATAAAAAACTTAGTCACTGGGGCTAAAATCACGCCTCAAAACATAAATTGCTCTTTCTGCTTAAGTCCAGCCATGACATTTTTATTTTGATGGTGTCCTCTATTACAAAATAAGAGAATAATAGATTCTCACAAATCAATGAATCCATGGACTGGAATAAGTCATTTGATTTAGCTAAGGCACTGTTTTAACCAGGCTTTGAGAAGAAGTTGAAGTTTGAAATGGAAGGTTTTGTATTATTTATTTGTAATTACTATGCCATTGATCCCATCCAAGTAAACAGAAGATAAAAAAGTAGGAAACTTTCTTCTTCAAAAAGAGAATTTGATAAATGAAGACTCTACACAAAGTAATCATCAAAGACCAATTCTGTGTGTGTTCCACACAATGTCGATTTTAAGGAATCTCTTAGCACATAGAACTTCTACAACCGTAAGTGTGTACTGATTTATTTTGTTTTAACTTCATTCCCCTGATACATGAATTTCAGAATAAGAAATGTGTAGTTTTAACCAAATCAATCTCTTTATTTAAAATAAATTTCTGAAAAAAATAAAATTCTGATTATTATTTTGTTTATTCATGTATGACTTCATAAAACTATTAAAATGTATAACATTATTTTGATATACTTTATTATGGTACCAAGTCACCTGCAGATCTCTAAACACACCAATCTATTTTATTCCTCGGGCCTTTCTGTTGCTGTGTACCTGCTTAGACTGCCTCTACCACTTCTCTGGGGTAATTGCCATCATTTCCATAGACCCACCATCTCTGCTCCATGCCTGTGTATAAGTTGTTCCCCCTGCTTTTTTCAATTCTTGATCTGTCTTGTTGGCTTCTCACCTTTTAGACCACAGCTCAGAAGTCCCTTTCTCCAGGAAGTCTTTCATCAGGAAGTTAGTGTCCTTGGTGTGAATTGTATTCACTGTAATTCCCTTCTCTTAACTGTTACTACACTTTAATTATTTTTTTTTTTCATTATCTGCCTCCTCTACTTGGCGTTAAACTCTGGAAGAACATGAATAGCATCTATGTTACTATTATAGTCCCAGCACCTACCAGAACTTTCCTGAACACAGTAGTTAGCCAATAAATACTGAAGTGAAATATGAATGTGAACCACCTCTTTCAAAAACCTCTGAATATAAACCTCCAAATATAAACCTACTATGCCTTCTGAACTAGATTTTTAAATATATTTTGTTTTCTTCAACTGTTCTTCATAAAAATAATATTCTAAAAAAATAATTTTAACTAAAGAATAATTTACCAGAAACTTGCCTAAGTTATGCCTGCATTGCCTTTCACTCTAGCAAATTAAAAATAAACACACGAGCCCTGGCCAATTTTTTCAGTGGTTAGAGCATCAGCCCTCAGACCGAAGGGTCACGGGTTCAATTCCTGGTCAAGGGAGGATGCCTCAGTTGCTGTTTCGATCCCTGGACCCAGTTGGGGCCCATAGGGGAGGCAACCAACCATGTGTCTCTCTCACATCGATGTTTCTCTCTCACTTTCTCCCCCTCCTCCCTCCCTTCTATCAATAAAAAAAAAATCCTCAGGTAAGGATTTAAAAAAACACACATGAACAAAACAAACAAGCTGGGTCAAGTTAAGGGAGTGTATCCAAGCAATAACACCTTCCCAGGGAACTACCTACGAGCGGCCAGTGAGAGCTGTACCTCAGGAGCCAGGGACACAGCAGAGTGTGGCCAAGGCCAACCTTTGTGTCTAACGATGATATCAATTTGAGTGGTGCATGTAGGAGGACATATATATACTACAATTACCAAAATTATGCCAAAGACTTCCATCTAAAAAATGTATTTTTAAGATATTTCAAGTAGGTAAGGGTATTATCAAAACAAAAATCCAGTCATGGTAGAATATTATTTTTTAATATAAAGTAACACATTTCAATTGGTAACTACTTTCTGTCACAATATTAATTAAGAGTGTGTTCTCAATGAAAGGAGTTAGAAGTGTTTCTGAGCACTTTGAATCAAATACTGGAAATGGTAAGATGTCAATTTATTTTAGGAACTTAAAAGGTCGTTGGTGAGAGACATCTCCACCTTTAAGTAAGTGCCTGACTCTCCCGTGACTATCACAATGGCAGCCTGGGCCCTTAGCTTCTTTTTTATTTAAATTTTATTTATTTATTTATTTATTTATTTATTTATTTATTTATTTTATTATTGCTTAAAGTATTACAAACAGTATTACATATGTCTCCTTTTTTCCCCCCAGCCCTTAGCTTCTTGCACCAGATCATTTCTGTCTGCCTTTTATACAGCCACACATGCACTGTGGAGTCCTTTCAGGGGCAAAAAGCCAAAGGAAAATAAAGTTCACCCTGTATAATTCCCAATTTTTTTCAGTAGTTTGACAAGAGCCAACCAGGGATTTCCATTATATGGACTTTAGAAGTGATTTTGAAAGCCTTTAAGAGTTTGAGACTCGGTCATGTCTACCTTATTTATTGTGATAACCCTGCGTCTTTTCACATGCACATAGGTGATTGGTAAGTATACTCTATGTATTAGGTAAACAAGCTAAACCTAAATATGCCATATGTACTAAGCAAACTAAACAATTATAATTGGCAAATTATATTTCTGATTCATAATATCAGTATGGGCTACATGGAAAATGACTTTAGATTTATGGCTAAGCAAGAACCATGATAAGCTAAAAAAAGAAAAAAAAAGAAAAACTTCTTAGTGAAATTTGAGTGACACTGCTGATGGAAAGCAGAAGGCTTATTAGAGAGATATGTAGGTGGCAATTTGACAGGACTTGGTGACTTCCTGGATGTCAAGGATAAAAAAAAAGAAGTTATAAAGGAGGATTCCCAAAGCTCTGGATTAGTGTGATGCGTGTCATGGATTGAAATAAGGGCAAAAGAAGAAAAAATAAGTTCCTTTCAGGTGGGATGAAGATGTGGGAGACTGTGAGTTAATTTTGAGTGGGAAATTTAAAAGTAAGTTAAATTTGAATTGGGAGCTATCAGGTTCTAAGTGGTTTTAGAAACCCTGGCTATGGCATAGGGGGCATAAAAAGAGTTGAGTGAATAATTTTGGAAATATAAAGGATTGATAATCATTCTAACAGGTATGAAGTAGTATCTCATTGTAGTTTTTAATTTGCATTTCTCTAATAGCTAGTGAAGTTGAGCATCTTTTCATACATCTGTTGGCCATTTGTATGTCTTCTTGGGAGAAGTGTATGTTCAGGTCCTATGCCCATTTTTAAAAAACTTGATTGTTAATTTGGTGTTGAGATGTATGAATTCTTTATATATTTTGGATATTAACCCTTTGTCAGAGCTGTTGTTTGCAAGCATCATCTTCCATTTTGTTGGTTGCTTTTTGTTTTGTTGTTGTTTTCTTTTGCTGTGCAGAAGCTTTTTAGCTTACTATAGTCCCATTCATTTATTTTTGCCTTTACTTCCTTTGCCTTTGGGGTCCAACAAGGTAATTAATAACATGTATTGGACAGCTTACGGAGAAAAAGGAACCCTCATTCACTGTTGGTTGGAGTGTAAACTGGTACAGACACAATGGAAAACAGTATAGAAGCTCTTCAAAAAATTAAGAATAGAGTTACCATACGACCCAACAATCCCTCTCCTGGGTATCTACTGAAAAACTTGAAAACATTTATTCATAAAGATATATGCACCCCTATGTTCATTGCAGCATGGAGACAACCAAAGTGTCCTTCAATAGAGGATTTAATAAAGATGTGGTACATATACACAATGTAATACTACTCAGCCATAAGGAAAGATGAAATACTGCCATTTGAGACAACATGGATGGACCTTGAGAATATTATGCTAAGCAAAATAAGTCAGCCAGAGAAATCTAAGAACCATATGATTTCACTCATGTGGGATATAAAACTGAAACTCAGAGACACAGACAACAGTATGGTGGTTACCAGAGAAAAGGGGTTAGGGGTAGTAAAAAGAAAAGGGGGCCAAATATATAGTGACGGAAGATGATTTGACTCTGGGTGGTGGGAGCACAATGCAGTGTACATATCTTGTACACTTGAAGCCTATGTGATCGTGTTGACCAATGTCAGCCCAATAAAAAAAGAAGGTAAATAAAAGATTGACAATCAAAATAAAACCAAGGATCTGAAGCTAGATCAAGGGTCTGAAATGTTAGAGCAGACAAGTAAAGGTTGAAGAGCAGATCAAAGTGGAGGGACAAAACCAGAAAGTAGGAGCTACCTGAGAAGTCAAGTGATTAAGTTTAAAGCAATGAAAATAAGGAGACCTTAACAACAAAGCTAACCTTTTTAGGACAAGAGTGAGTCCCTTCGCAGAGCCTGCAAAAGATCTGGAGAAAGAAAAAAGCAGGCAAGAAGGACATGCACGTTATGGTGAGCAAAGTATCAGAGGCCCATCCTGAAAGGGGAAACCAAATTCACGAGATGTCCTGAAAGACGCAGCCCATCTTGCAAGTTTCCCTTCTCAGAGTCCCCTGACCCAGGCCAGGCTCATTGAATCTAGCAAACAGAATCCAGCTGCTGGCATGTTTCCACATCTGCAAGATGAGAACATGGATTGGATGACATGAGAGTCTGTTAGATGACTTAGTCTCTTGATCTTGGAAGGAAACCACAGACATTCTTAATTTTTTAGGCCTCTGAAGCATTTTCAATCTATTAAAACACAGCACAAAGGTCACAGTTTTGAGTTGTTCCTTTGCCCCAGTCATTTAAGAAGAATTCAACAACAAGAAGAAAACCATAACACTTATGGAAAAATATCTCAGATTTATTAAAAAGAAAAACAACTTGTGTTCAGAAACTAGATTTTGAACACTAAAATCACTGAGGAAGTGTCCCGTTTATTCTACCTCCTGTGTCTCTTTTTAAATGGCTCTCTTCTCCATCCCTTCAGCACGTACTTCAGCATGGGCTCTCAGCCTCTCACTTGGACTATCACACGAATCTAATTTGTCTACCTGTCTCTAGTTCCTCCTTGATCTTTCAGTGCATAGCTGCCAGATGGTAACTTTCTAAAACATTCTAAGACATTCATCTAAATAGATTTCTCTCCCCAGTTAGAGTCTCTCAATGGCTCCTAACTTCCTACTTAACATCCAGACTCCTTTGCAAGGAATTCGTAATTCTTAATGGTCTGGCTCCTTGCCAATGTCCCATCTCCTCTAACACTTCCTTCCTATGAATTTCTGCTCTTAAAACACCACATGCCTTGTTGTTTTCTAAATTCACTGGACATTTTCATGCTTCTGGGATTTTGCACATGCTATTTCTTCTGTGTGTACTAGTACTGTCCTCCTTAACATAATTTTCAGACAAATTCCTACTCAGTCTATTAACCTTCAATACATACTTCATATTTCCCGTTAATATAGCCTTTCCTCCTCTGACCCTTCACCTGACACAGTTTATCATCCCATCATCTCTGCTACATTGGTTTTTTGCACATTCCTCTATTTTAGTATGTGTAGATAATAGTAGACTCTTGAAATTCTACTGAAGAAGAGGATCCCTCTTTGTAAATAAAAAACAAACAAACAAAAAACCTTTGGAACCCTAAATTCACAATGCCACAACATCAAGTAATTTCTCCTAAAAAGTGTTTATCAAAGAATGAGACATAACATAAGCCATGTGGATGTTCAGATAGTGAAGAGCCATATAAACTCACTGACTAGTCTCTGTCCAAGCCTCATGGCATGGGTGACTTAAATGCATGTGTAGGCAAAAAATATTATTTATTATATTCTTATAACTACTCTAAGTTCACTTGTGAATAGTTGAAACTGAGATTGTAAATTTTATAAATACCAAGGATCAATATTATGGCACTTACTTGTTTATACATTTACAACCACATCTAAATCTACATTCCATGAGAGGAGGCTCTGTGTCCATTTATCTTTGTGTGAGAATGTGTAGATGTTCAATAAATGTTTCATGAATGAACAAACCAGATGCCTGAAATTCAATTGCAATGTCAAAACAATCACAAATGTTATTCCCTTTCCCACTGCTCTTGAGAATGAGATGTGACAACATCTCCCTATTTGTAATTGCTAGAGGAAAAGACTTACTTCATTCAATATTGATGTATTTCACTTAATTATTTACACAAAAAATACTTGTTCCTAATATATGCTACACACACTTCTATGTGTTGGGAATACAGGAATAAATACAATATATGAAGTCTCTGCTTTTACGGTGCTTACATTCTAATGGAGACACACAATAAGCAAATAAACAATAATCAAATACCACCACAAATTTATACTTTGAAAAATGTCAAACTGCAGCGGGAAGGCCAGGGAGGGTTGGGGGGCAGGAGGAGGGGGATAAGAGATCAACCAAAGGACTTGTATGCATGCATATAAGCATAACCAATGGACATAAGACACTGGGAGGTAGGGGAGGCCAGGGGATTGTCAAGGGTGAGGAAAAAAAAGGACACATATGTAATACCCTTTGTAATACTTTAAGCAATAAAACAATAAAAAAAGAGAAAAAAAAAGAAAAATGTCTCTGTTCTTTTTAAAACCTGAGGAGAAGTTAGATGTGGTGCCCATAGTTAGGAAGATGAAGCACTGGTGGGTTCAGCTCTGTGCTGCTGCCACCACACAGTGCTGACCTGAGCTTTGCAATTTCACATTTGGGCTATATTTCAAACCCCTGTGTTGTTCCTGGCTGGTTTGTATAAAAAGCATTACCAAATGAATAATTGTTCAGTTATGTGGCTAAGTGTGTGACTTTGCTAATGAGAAATTCTGCCAGCAAACTGAGAGGTATATTTTAGAAAGGTCTTCCTTTTGTCACAGGGACCAGGTCTTAGCTGAGGAAACAAAAGGGAAAAATTTACAGCCATTTAGTGGAACCTGCTCTTTAGAAGTTCAGTAAAATGTAACTAAAGACAATTTTCTGCAGTGACACAAACCCGCATATTGTTGTAAAATCATCAGGGGAAATGACAAAATATGTCTCATTGTAAATTTAAAAGGTCATACCGTGCCGAGGTCACCACAATTAATTGTGACAGGCCAGGAAGGCTGAAAATATCGTGGGACTTTCTCACAACTATTCTTCTTTGAAAAAATGTCCCCTGAACGTGTCCGTCAAGGTCCATGTGCTCTTTTTTTTGAATCCTTCTCTCAAGACATTTAGTTTTTCCTTCCTGTTACCACTGTGCTCTACATATACTTCAACCAGTTCATTGATCACACTGTATTTTATTTTTAATAAACCTGCTTTCCATTCTAGATTATAACCTTCTGGTGTCGAAGTTATCTTTTTTTTTTACTGGATGGAATGAATGAAGAATTATTTTTTTTTCTACATTGGCATAACTAAACATACTATTCTAAACTGATAAGAAAAAAGACTCCTTAAATGGCTAAACAACTTTCTTTAATTAAGATGGTGTATTTTTATATTCACATTCTTCAATTTTATGTAGATAAAATTAGTTTTGAAACACATCATTCACTTTATTGAACTTGTTCACTATGACAAAATAGACTATTTAATGAATATTTATAAGATTTTTTTTATTGCTAAAAGTATTACAAAGGGTATTACATATGTGTCCTTTAAGATTTTTATATACCAAATATTATAGTTGCTTTTTATATTGCCAATAATATATTTATGTGATGAAGAAGGGGAAGAAAGAGGGGGAAAAGAAGGAGAACAGGAGAGAAAAAGGAGAAGAAGCAGCATCATTATTAGTTCCTTGAAGAAAAAAAAATGTTATTCCTAACAATGAAATGTTTAATGTGCTTAGATTTAGTGAAAAAAATATTGGGAGCAGGAAATTCTTCAAGCTCTGTCTTTAGGACAATTTGTCTCACTCCAGAAAGTAAGAAATGGGAAACAACTGACTCATTTGTGAACAATGCAAAGAATACAGAAATCATTTCTTAACCAAATGATAAGGAAACTCTAGACAGGATAAAAGATAGTAGAAACAAGAATGGAAGAAAATATAGTCTAGATTTTATAAAAACAAAGTCATTACTTTTCCTTTCTCATTTATCTGCTACAAAAGCATGTGTAGAAATTGAGTCCCTTAGAAGAAAATAACATATGAATGAAAAAAAATCAGATTTGGAATAATCACAGACAATCATAATCTAATGATTATCCGTTAAACTTTCTTTCAATGTTTTCTGACTTATTTCCCAGAAAATTAACTTAAAGGCTACCAAACATATATCTGATCAAGTTTGCGAAAAGTACTTGTTTTCTAAATCAGTGTTTTTAAACTGCTGGTTTCAGTCTTTCAGTGATCTCTAAGGTTAAGTGTTGTTTTAATCTTTTGTTTTAATTTGCTGTACCTTACACACACATATAAACTTTTATGTGTGCTTTGGGTCAAGGCATAAACGTATTTTGTATGGGTTGTACTAAAAAAAATGAAAGCAATCATTTTAAGGAACATGAATAAGTTAACTATATTTAACAGAAATGTTTCAAGACCTTTAGGCAAGATTAATTCAAGGTATAAATAAATGAATTGAATGCGTATGGTATGTCGACAGAGGGCTATAAGTAATTGTTCCTCAACAAGTTAACTCCCCAATCACTGACCAAGGCACCATTCTCTTTCTACTGTACCTTAAGTCTCACCATTTCTATGTTTCACTCCAGTTTTATTGAGATATAATTGACACATAACATTATGTAAATTTAAGACGTACAATCATTGCAAAATGATTGTCACCATAGTATGCTCCCATCTCCATATCATCACCTAGTTACCATTTCTTTTTTTGTCATGAGAGCATTTAGGATCTAATCTCTTGGCAACTTTCAAGTATATGACAGAGTATCATTAGCTATAATCACGATGCCATACATTAGATCCCCAAACTAGTTCATCTTACAACCGAAAGTTTTACCCTTTGAGCAATATTTCTCCATTTCCAGTAGTACTTCTTTAAGACTAAAAATGTGAGATGAGTTTTGAAGTCTAGTTTATGATATTAGCTACTTAGTGGACTGAAGCTACAGAAGTACTGGCTCTGTGGGAATAGGAGATACAGAACATTCATAATGAGGGAGGCGATGGAGTGGTGGGGACCAGCAGGGAACTGGTAGGGGCAGAAGGAGTAGCTTGGATAGGGAGCCTGGTCCTCAACAGCCAGAAGACAAGTGAGGTTGCTGGGTCAGGGGAAGAAGGACGCTTGGCAATGGGATGCCCACACTTGGTTACTGGGGGGTCGAGGGGTGGGGAATGGGGGATATATCTTAGAAAAATTATCAGTCTTCTCCTGAGAAAGCCTTCACCAACTCCTCCTGGAGGAGTATTCCTCTAACTCTCAGTGAATTAAATATTTGGCCATATGTAGACTGTAGACTATAACTGTCAGTCATAGCATATGACTGTGGGTTCACCTTTTTTCTTTTAGATAAATAAACCCAAGTTCTTTTTAATCAGTAGAACAAAAAAAAATAAGGAGCATTTAAGATTGCATATAACTTTTCAAATGTGCTTTTTAACTAAACACCTTCTGAAGAACATAAAGCAGGTATTTTATTATGCCATGAGAAAACTCAGAGGTGACAGGACCTACATGAGTTCACAAACCAGCAATTACTGGAGCAAGAACTATAACCTGAATCTTTGCACTCCAAATCTTTTGCCCTTTTATTACACTGACCTGCTTTTCCATTTAAGAGGGGACAAAAAAAATCCAAAATTAAAGATACACTTCAATTACCTCATTGCTTTGCCCTTGACCTGCCATGGCCTTAGGACATACTAAGAATATCCAGTAAACCTGAGGACACTGCTCTGGAGTTTTTTCATTTGTTTATTTATTCTCTTCCTCAATAAGTGAAAACAATACTGTATTTCATAGAGAGAGCCCAAGGGTCTATAACTTACAAGATGCACGAAAGGAAAGGAAAGGAAAGGAAAGGAAAGGAAAAAATAAGCAATTAAACCATAACATAATCTTTCAAATCTCTTAGAATTTCCTTCAATTAATATTTAATTACTAAAGTATTTATTTATACTTATTTAGATATAGATTTTGTGTAATATTCACTCTGTCTATCCAGAAAAAGAAAAATATGAGCTTGTCACTATTTTGGTTGTTAGTTCATTTTGTTCATTAGGTACAGAATAGGCTGACAGCTCTCAGGGGTTCGAAGAGGGAAGCTATAAGGGGTAGTAAATGGATTAAGAAAAAGAGAAAAAAACTCATGGACACACAAAAAAAGTCTATTTTTCTCTTAAAAGAAAAAAGAAAAATATGAGGAAAATAATTACGTGAAGTTATTCCTAAAAGTTCCTCATTTTCAGACTCTTCTAAATCGTTTTTGAAATTAGAGTGATTGTTTTTCCATCTATGCCATAGTCTGTGACATCTTAAGAAATTTCACTCTTCAGCAAGTATTGATGCTGAAACTTCTGCTTTTTAACAGAAGACGCGCAAAATAATGTGTGTAAACAATCACTGGGACTCATGGTCTTCGAATAATCCTTAATTAGTTTTTAGAATGAAATATCTAGAATTGCATCTGTGTACTCATGCCACCAAAAATAATAACAGCTTCACATGTGCGCAGGCAAAGGAGCTACCTCAGCCTGGCTGAGTTTTTTGTATGACACCATCAATTATAAGACATATCCTAGGTTCACTGATATTAAATAGGAGGAGAAAAAAGTGTATTTTGTAATTGATTAGATAAAATATTCTTTTTATATTGTCTTTTTAGTTTCCCTTTAAAAATGATTAGTGAGAGATACAGATTAAGACACTAAACCACTCCAGTTCCTTCCAGGGAATTAACCAAAAGAAGATAAATATTCAAAATTATTAACCAAGAGTGGTCAAACATAATAGCTAACATTTATTGAACCCTGCAAGGTGCTAGACATTATCATTTATATTATTTCTAATTCTCACAACTCTGCATGGAAGGCTTTGTTATATATTTTTGTTATATGTATTTATACATTGGGAAACTTAAACTCAGGGAGGTTGAGCAACTTGCCCACAATCAAAAAGCCACATATACCAGAGCCTTATTTCAAATGCTCCCAAGACACTGCACTGCCTCATCTACAACTCTCATCTCTTACTTTCCTATGTGCTTACCTCTATCTATATAAAACTTCTCTTTTGGAAACTGACTCATCCCCCTCCTCCACTTCCTTCATTCCCCTCTCCCTTTTTTTTGTCCACTTTTTCTTACTCATCAGACACGTTACAGTGAACAATATATCCTAATTCTCAGAAGACATGCTATTAGAATTCCATTCTTCTCCTTCTAGTCCCTGTTGGAGTTACTCCTGGTGTCAGGTGAGCTCATCTTACCTTTTTATCAGGAGCCACACCCATAGGCTAGTCCTCAAAGTTCCCTTGTAGCATCTCTAGTTGGTCATTAAGCAACACTCCTCTCCATCCTTCCTCTTTGAGAGGGGCCTTCCTTGCTGGAGGTAGGCATGGATGCTAGAAGGGGTTTGCAATATTTTCCTGAGAGATTTTTAGTTTCTATGGTTGGCCATAGGGCAGTGATGTTATTAAATAGTATTTGAGGAGACTATTTCAGCAGCCTTTCTTGTCATCGGGCCTTTACTGTACTTGAAATGTTTGCTTGATGCTTTCTGTACTTGAAATGTTAGTACTCCTGTCATCGTCCTCCAATGATGGTCCGAGATATTTTCTTCCATGAATCCTCCCTAGGATGCTCTGTCAGGTATGATTACTCACCCTTCTCTTTACACCCCTCTGTGGATCTTATCACATTATATGAGTTACCTTCATGTCGAGCTGCATGACCTCAGAGCAGAAAGTATGCCTTCTTTAACTCTAGTGGCCTTTATGGCAGTTCTGTCCAATAGAAATACAATGCAGGCCACAAAAATGTGAGCCACAATGAAACTTAAAATTTTCCAGTAGCCATATTAAAAATAAGAAACAGGTGATATTAATTTAGTAACATTTTATTCAACCTACTATATCCAAAATATTACCATTTAAAACTGTAATCAAATTGAAAATTATTGAAACTTTCTATGCCTTGTTTTTTGTAGAAAGTGTTGGAAATCTTTTTTTTTATTTACAGCACTTCTCAGTTTGGATTGGTCCTATGAAGAGTGTTCACTAGCCATGGTGGCTCAAGGCTACCTCAGTGGACAGTGCAGCTTGGGAACTTCAACTGGAGCTTGAACATGAGGAGGGAGGTCTCACATTTTTACTGAGTGAAAAGTCAGTTCAATGAAAAGATCAGCAAGGTGTGATGCTATTGTACATCATGGGAGAAGGAATAAGGAAAAATAGAAAATACTCATAGAAACTGAGCTTCAAATACTCAAATATGGCCCATGAGTAGACTAATTGGAAATGGGAGGTTTCAAAAGACCGAAACAAAAAGTAATACGTTTTGTAGCATTGTTAAATTACTCTGAAGGAAAGATTAATGCCTTTGCCAAAAGTGTGGTACTTCTAGCACCACCCACATATAGGCATTTAGAAACAAATGTATGATAGTGATAATGATGAGACAACAAATACATATAACCTCTCCATTTTGCAGACACCAGCAATTACCCTTACTATGATAGGTTTTACCGTTAAATAAAATGTTACAATCAAGGGCACTGCTTTCTTTTACTAGTAGTTCTTAATCTAGATAATTGCTTCATGAATTTGATTAATATTCATTTCCACACAGTGCATATAGTTGAAGAGACAAGGCTGAATAAAGTTATGACATTTGAATATGTAACAAGGCTGCTCATTTTCTTCTCTCAGAGTAATTTATCCTTTGATAAAATGAAATGACCCAACTACAGCTACTTAGCATTACTTGCTTAGCAATTACTGTCTTTCAACTGAGTGCCATTTGGGCTATTTTATCACAATTCATGATGTTATCAAAATACATTTAACAAAATCAAGTAAGTAGAAAAGGAACAGGCACCTGAAATTTCAAAATGGACTTCTCAGTAGGTAAAGAAATATTTAAGATGTTCTGAACTTCAGAAATGTTTTTTTTATGAAGATCTAATTGTGGTTTTGTTTGGTATTTATTAGTCTGAGAGTTTTCTTTAAATTTTGATAAGGAAAAGTAAATAAAAGTGTCAATACATTCTTTGATATTTGATAGGTCCTTGTTTTTTTTTAAAAAATATATATTTTTATTGATTTCAGAGAGGAAGGGAGAGGGGGAGAGGAGAAACATTAATGATGAGAGAGAATCATTGATTAGCTACCTCCTGCATGCCCCCTAGTAGGGATTGAACCCACAACCCAGGCATGTGCCCTTGACGGGAATCGAACCTGGGACCCTTTAGTCTGCAGGCCAATACTCTATCTACTGAGCCAAACCAGAGTAGGGTGATAATTTCATAGTATCACACCGCTAAATTGCTACTACCCAAGCTAAGATCCTGGGAGCAGTCTTATGTTCCTTCATGTACCTCATCTAATCAATAATAACTTCTGTCAGTTCAGGTTCATATGTATTTTTGAACTCCTCTCCATCTCCTCTGATACTGATGCCTTAGTTCAGGCTTGCTCCATCTCTTACAGGATTCCTAGAACAATCTCCTAATTAATCTTTCTGCTTCCAAGCTTGTCCTTTCAAATTCATAAACCACAAATCAACCAGATTTGTCCTTTCCCTGCTTGAAAAAAGTCATGCTCCAACCTGATTCCAGAGCCTTCCACACATGTGGTTTCTGCCCCATACACCTCCCTTCATGTGCTTGATCGCCCTCCATTTGCTTGTATCAACATTGCACTGGTGCTCTTATTGACAGCAGGTTGGGATTGGGTCCTCCTTGATCTTTCATATATTATCCATATACTCAATTTTCACTCACATATAATTATGTGTTTATATGTCTGTCTCTCCCACGAATTTTTGAGCTCACTGAAGTCAGGTAAAGTAATTTGTTTTTTAAACCTTTAGTTCTTCACATGATACGATATACGCCATAATCTGGAATGGAGAACCTAATTCCTAGTTTTTCAAACCTTAGACGCACTCAGTAAATGTTTACCCAGATGAATTAAATCTATGCACACGCCCTGAGTTGGATAAAAAAATTCCAGAATTTAATGTAATATTCTGAAAACAAAATGATTACCTTTTTTGTAAGTCCTTGGTTTAAGAATCCACCCCAATCTTAGATGAATCATGTTCTAAATTAGAAATCAGGTCAGAAATGAACTGCCAAGAAGACCATAGATGTACCGTATACATCATTATTAAGTGGCGAGTATACCTGCCTGCCATCCATTCCTGCATTCAGTGAAGAAAATACAGCTGCTACCACTCAGAACCGAAAGGGCACTGAAGACAAGGAAGTTGAGGAGTGTGTGCGAGCCTTTGGAAACTTCCAGTTAGCAGAGGCTTCCTGTGTGCTTAAAATGAACGCTTTTTCCATTATCAGAGCTTTTGCTTTCTTGAAGAACGTAACTTTCTTCTTGAAGGAATTTAAATCCCTGAATCTAAATACTTTTCACACTTTTCTCACCCTTACATTTTCAGAAGACAAGTTTATGAAAGGTAATGAGCAGGAAGGTTTCCTTGTCATGTCATATAATGAGCTTGTTTTAGGAGATGCTTGAAGAGCAATTGTGAGCCTGTATCGCTGCATAAAAACAGAGCCTTCTAGGATATCCCTACATTAAACAAGGTAATTTGCCATCCCACAATGGTCAGGTGGAGAGTAGGGGCAGAACTCATTTTATGGTACATGGGAAGCAGCAAATTATATATTCATCAAAACCCATATTTCAGTGAGGACTTATATTGTCCTTAAACTGCTGTATTTTAAATTATGCTTCCTCTTTGACATTTCCAAAAAAGGTTGTCTAATCAAATACTTTGTTGTTGCTTTTAAGCTCCTGAGTACAAATTGTTTTGTATAAATTACTTAAAATGCTAAAACACTGTTAATCATGAAGAAAAATAATAAATTGTATTAGATTTAGGAGTGAGTAAACCAAGTTAAATTCACCATAAGTTAACAGAGTACACAAGAAAGGCAAGAAAATGTTGAACTATTTGGAAAAGATTTACCCCTTCTAAATAGATCACAGTAAGTGTGACTAACAGTTACTAGAATACAGTATTCAAATGAAAATTAGTTAGCTCTTGTATTTTTATTTAATGGCATCTGCACTTAAAAGAGTATTACTAAACTATACACACAAATGCACACAAAAAATAATTGAGAAATGTTTTGTTTAATAGATTCTTGCCTTCTTCAAATAATACGATATTTATTAGCCATTTTATTTTATTATTGTGTATTACAACTCTCATTAAATTTCTTCCCATTTTAAACAATGAAATTCTATCAAATCTTTATTGTAATTAATATTTGTTGTACATATCAATATTTCAGTGGTTTGATATTTTAATATTCAAATGCTTTTTATGACATGGCATAAACATTAAGCATGTTTATTCCATAGCAATAAGCACTAATGAATACTTCCTCTTTAACTACTTGCCCGACTGTACACAATAGATAGCCAATAAAGAATGACTAACCATAAGTAATGACTGCCCTAATATGCAACACAGCTACTCTCAGAATAAACTATATTTGCAGTGTTAGCCCCTCGCGCTCACTGTGATGTCTTGCCACTGAAATCTGGGAGCACATCAGTGCCTGGCACCTAAGAGATGATTAATATTGGGGAGCAGTAGGTTATGGGGAGAGCTTTGTACTAAAATGACCTCCGTTTGATTTCTGGCTCTGCCATACATATCATGTGACTGGGCAGCTCACGTCATCTGAGCCTATTTTATTTGTAAAACGAGGAAAGCACAGCATCTTTTATAGGGTTGCTGTGAAGACTTAACAATTAACATTACATGATCTCTAACATAATGCTTGGCCTGAAGTAGACACTCAATGAACTACTAGTATTTCTACTACTAAAATAATGATGTTTAAATGAATGAATGCAGGTTATAATCAGGGAAGTAAGGCAATAACCAAATTGCATATCTATATTTATCTAAATTTTCTGCTTGCCTTCTCCCTAGAAGTGAAGCACCTCTCCCTTTCAGTACACAACTCCATTCAGCTCTAACACTGATCCAAACGCTGTTGAAAGGGGGCGGGAAAGGAGAGAAGGCGTTCACGCCTCTGGAGCCCCAAACCTCACATTGAAATGCAAGTGAGTCCAAGGACAAGGGTTATGAATCAATATTGTGACATTTTTAATTTGCATATACAAATAGCCATGACTGTGTGGGTTATAGCTAATATCACTGAAGTTGATGATGGTGATGTGATACAGAAATTATTCAGAAGAGGAGGGTTTGTTGTTTGAAAGGGTCAGAAAGTTTTCCAAGGGAACATAGAAGGATGAAAGAGCATCATAGGAAAAGAAACGCTGAGGGCACCAGAAGAAACAAACAACACTGGTGAGAACCCATTTTCCATACTAGCAGGTATGAGTAACCACTGGCTTTCAAGACATCAAAAATGTCTTATGAAAGAATATACTTGAGAAGTATTGGGTTCATAAAAGTTAAACAAATGTCTTAACTTCGAGGCTTTCCAGAATCTCTAACATGTTAATGCGCTTTGTGAATCCTCATGTCGAAGGCAGCATTTCCCAGTTACTTCATTACGAACTTTTTGTTTAACGTGACACCCATGTAACGTCACCTGAGACAGGTTCACAGGCGTGTGGGGTGGGGTGAGGGCTCCCAGGAGGGGCTGTATACACCAGACAAGGTGCTGTTCCTGTGTGTGAAGGACTTTGTGGGAAGGTGACAGCTGATGTGAGGGTTCCCATCACCTCGCCCGTTCACCTACCCTGTAGTGTTCACAACATCCTTTCGTTACACTGTGTCCTAGCAGCACTGCCTGTGGGTCCGTCCCTGTGCAGTGATATCCTTGAACCTTACAGCTGACAGGAAGAGGCAGCCAAAGCTCAGAGATGGTTGGAGGGATTTCCTAAAGTCTTAAGCTCTCACTTCCTCCAAAGAAAATGAAGAAGTAAAAAAGAACAAAGTATTCCTTAAAAACACACACATTTGATTTTGAGGGCAAGGTGGGTGGTTTAATTATTATGATAGACCTTCAGAGCATAAAAAGTACAGGTAATTTTCTCTTTTCTAAAAGGTGATTATGATAATAGAGCTCTGCTCTTGGGAGACTAAAAGCTTTTTCTCTGTGAAAGGAGAAAAGAAGCTTAAAAATGACAACTGTCAAAACAATAAACCTGAAACAAACATGAAATGCAAAAGGATCCTGAGAGTATACTAGCCAGCGCTAACTGCAGCAACATGCCACTGGCTGTGGATACATGCGTGTACCTATGCAGAATGTACACACCAAGTCTCTGCATGTATGTACATGGAATGAGACAACAAGAGACATGGCAAAGGAGGGGAAAACAGGACCCAGCACCTCCTGATCCAGCCCTTCGGTGTCCCAGCCTGTTCGTACTCCTAGGGAGCACGATGGTTTTACCCATTTATAGACTCTCAAACACTGACAGATGAAATTCAGAACCATGGAACATGGTTTCTTAAGAATGTAGTCACCTCTCTTTTAACTGACCTTGAGAGTATGAACTTAATTCTAAAAATTTCATTGTATACCACTCCAGGTCATATGATTTCAATGATATGATACTAGAGGCTGGATTCACAAAATTCCTTGGCCCCTCCCTGCCTGCCTTGGCCCCTTCCCGTCTTCGGTGGCCGCCTCTGCCTCAGTCCCCGCCTGACGCAGCTTCTTCAGTCTGGAAGGAAGGATGTCCGGAATAATCAGCATATTATGCTTTTATTATTATAGATGCTATCTTTCAACCTCTTGGTCCCTTAGTTTAATTATCTTTTCAGCCAATGATTTTCCAAACTCCAGGTTTTGAAAATAATTTAGGAAGTTATGAATAGCATTTTTTAAATTAAGAAGAACAGAAGAGAATAACATAGCATAGTATAGAATAGAAAATATCAGTTTGCTTTGTATGTATTAAAGGTATTAGTTCATTAATTTTTGCCTCTGTATGCCCCAATTGAATCATGATATAATTTTTCTTACTTTTGTTCATAAGAAAAATTGAAATTCATTCTTTTAGGTAATATTTGGGTGTCAGGTTCTCATTTGTGCTGTGGGATAAATCACATTACCTGCACCATGCTTAACATTATCCCCTGGTGTCCCACTCTGCAGCTTCTGGGCCCACCTCTGAGTTCAGCCACAGCTGTTTTGAATAGTTCTAGAAGGCCTTAGGCCAGGGGTGGGCAAACTTTTTGACTCGAGGGCCACAATGGGTTCTTAAACTGGACCGGAGGGCCGGAACAAAAGCATGGATGGAGTGTTTGTGTGAACTAATATAAATTCAAAGTAAACATCATTACATAAAAGGGTACGGTCTTTTTTTTTTTTTTTTTTTTTTTTTAGTTTTATTCATTTCAAACGGGCCGGATCCGGCTCACGGGCCGTAGTTTGCCCACGGCTGCCTTAGACTCACTCTGTATTGATAACCTCTTGTATTGATAACCTCAGCATTAGAGGTTTCTGTAATGCAGCCTGGAATGGAGAGAGTTAATGTCCTTGGACGTTAACCTTAAACCCATATAGGCTAGAGTGTCTGAAAGGAACATGTACTGCACACATCAAATATTCATTCACGGCTTAATTCTATGGTAATACTATAGGAAACTCTACCTATAGTTGTCATAGATAAGTAGAAATAAGAAATATAAAGAGCAAAGCTTGGGACAGTGGAATTACATAACCAATTGCCTTTATATATAAGGCAGGTGGGGAAAGTCCAATTTCGAGGTAATGAAATACATTCTTTGTTTCACCTGTAACTCTTAATAGAATCCCACATCAAAGTATTAATCTTAAATTATGTACAATATGCTTTTCTTCAAAATTTTTGTACTTGATGACAGAAGGAGATAAGGTGGTAAGCTCACAATAGATTATATTACAAAGGTGTACACCTGAAATTTATATAATGTTATTGTTACCCCAATAAATTTAATAATATTTTAATTACATCATTTCACACTGACATTATATTATAAAATGATTCAAAAATACTCACCAAATAAGAGAAATGCAAATGACATAAACATAAACTTCTCAAAATCCTATGCAAAAATATGCGAACTATAATGAATTTTTAAAAATATGGACAATAATAACTACTGTTGATAAGGATGTGTAACTATTGCAACCCTCAAACATTGCCGGTCAGAATACAAATTGTGCAGCTGTTTTGGGAAACAATTGGGCAGTTCCCCAAAAAGTTAAATAAACTTACCATTTGAACCAGCAATTGTATTTCTAGGTACATATCTGAGAGAATTGAAAATAAGTGTTCACTTAAAAGCTTGTACATGGATTTTCATAGCAGCAGTATTTATCGTAGCAAAAAATAAATAAATTAATTAAAAAACCCACAAAACAAAGAAAGGTCATTCAATTGGTGAATGGGCAAACAAAATGCGGTCTGTCCATGTACAATAGAACATTATTCAGCCATAAAAGTGAATGGAATGCTGATACATGCCACAACATGGGTGAACCTTGAAAAATTATGCTAAGTGAAAAAAAGTCTCAAAGACCATATAGTGTGTGATGAAATGTCCAGAATAGGTAAATCCATAGAGACAGAAGGATTAGCAGTTGTCAGAAGCTAGGAGGAGGGGCAGGAGATGGGAAGTGACTGCTAATGAGTACAGTGTTTCTTTCTGAGGTGATGTAAATGTTCTGGTATTAGATAATAGTGATGGTTGAACAAATTTAATGTGATAATTAAATATACTGAAAACCACTTAATTGTACACTTTATCAAGGTGAATTTTATAATATGTTAATTAAATATCACTTTAAAAAATATGGTATTGAAGTCCCCCTCTGTCTTACACCATAACAGAAGGACATGAGAGTAAAATGCCACCTGGAACACAGACCCCAAAGCTGCAGTTCTTGAGAAATGCATATCAGCCGTGAAAGTGGGTGACGAAACCTCATCTATTCACGTGACTTAGATGATATCCAACATAGCACAGCCACATGTAAACATCCAGCACTAAATGTACCAATAATAACAACATAATACAATATTAAATATTTCAATAAGCTATCATAAAACTAAAATTCCAAATCCTTATACAGGAAGGACTAGCCCTTGCTGCAACTAGAAATATAGTACCAATTCAAATTGCATAAAAATACAGTATGACCCTACTAGGAATAAAATGAATTAAACAGCATAATAAATAGTTGCCAAATAAGAATGAAATATTTTACTTACACCAATCACTTCAAAACCCTCCACAACAAGGCATTTTTTAATGTAGTAGTTTTAGCATCATAGTGGAAGTAGAAAAATTTCTATATTTTATCTTAAATAGGTTTTCAGCCAAAAAGGCAATTTCCTTTTTTATTTTTTCTCCATATATTTCTTTCTTTTCCTTTGGGAAATATTTTTCAAGGTGTCCCTGGATTACAAGAATAGAAACATACCTGATAGGTCCTACGTGTCAATCAAGTTGACAGCTATAAAATAAAATTAGCTATTCTGCTAAAGTTTAACTTTTAAGTATAAATTTTTAGCTCTGGAATTTAATCATGTGGGTTCCTCTGAAATGAAAAGATGCCTAGTTAATTATCTCTATGTGCCACAGCATATTAATTCACATGTCTCCTCTTTAAGGATGCTATCCTAATAGGAAAGTGCTGCTATGTAAAATATTTGAATAGCCCAATCATTAGTGCATTTTGTACTTTTCACAGCAAAGGCTTGATAATGACAATTCTAATAATAGTTAATGAGAGGAAGGGCTAATTATTCAATCTGTGGTAACCCTCAGTGAATTTTGGAAGTTGTCTCTAAAATCACTACATTAAAATGTACATGTCAAAGGAATGAATATGTTCAATTTCTAAAGTCTCATTAGCTTAGGCAGTAAAGGATGTACAGTAGAATTGGATATGATCAGTTTAATTAAGCCCAGTTTGTGAAGACTCTCTTCTGAAGCTTTATTCTTCATTGGTCAGTGTCACTCATCTAGCCATTAGATACATCACTTCTCTATTCCCTTAGAGATTCCCTTCCTGGGAATGGACATGGGTGGTTTCCAATATGTCTGACTACTGACAGGAATGGTACTATTTTACAAGCCAGGTTTCTGAGCTATGGTTATTAATAGACTATATGCAACACCCACAAGAATTTTCTGATTCATTTTAAAGAGTAAACTTCTATCTTTTGAATTTAAAAATTAAGATAATATTATGTTCCCTAAACACTATCATAACGGGCTTACTTGTAGAATAAAATTATATACTAAATTACAGTTTTATACACCTATTGAGTACCTGGTATCAAGCAAAAGTAGTTCCTTGATAAATATTTTAGATGGAAAAGCAATGTATGGTAAACTAAATAAAGAATAAATAAATATATATTAGGACATCACTTTCCCTACTTGTCAGAATGAATACTCTGCATTAAGGCATCCATTTTAACTTAATTGAACAAGAACTAATTAATTGCACTATAATATATAAAGATCAACAAGACATAGCCCTGGAGATGAAAGTTCTAATACACAGGATACACATAAACAATTTATTTGCAACAACCGAGTGTGACAAACGTTATAAATTTCCTAAAGAAAAACCAAATAATTATCATTAAAAAGAATGTGAGTATTGGGGATAACATAATAGAATTAAGCTGGCCAAGGAAGGATGAATAGACTAGGAGGACAAACAAACAAAAACACAAGACAAATAAAACAGTAATAACATGGCTAAAGTAAAGAGATGGCATTATACAGAATGGCAATTAGTCTGGTATGTTTAATGCCATAATATCATGGTGGGATGTTATTTGTTTAATTGGATGTCAGCTTGAAAAGGTAGCTTGGGAACAGATTAAAGGTACTGTTTAGTCGTATTTTACAGGAGATAGAGAGCCAACAGAGTGGCTGTTTGGTCATAAACAGAGAAGGAGAATTTAGCATAGGGAGAGAGGGAAGCTTTAAAAGGTGACAATTTTTTGTTAATAGTAGAGGAAATTTTGTTGACACCTGGGGGCCAGTTGAGGAGGAGAGATGAAAGAGGCAAAGAAAAAAAAAAACAAACAAACATTTGCCCTAGCTGGTTTGACTCAGTGAATAGAGCGTTGGATTGTGAACTGAAGGGTCTCAGGTTCAATTCCGGTCAAGGGCACATGCCCGGGTTGCAGGTTCGATCCCCAGTTGGGGGCATGTAGGAAGCAGCCAGTCAATGATTCTCTCTCATCATTGATGTTTCTATCTCTTCTATCTCTCTCTCCCTCTCTCCCTCTCTGAAATCAACAAAAATATTTTAAAAATACAAAACACTTGAGAAAAGGATTATGTTAAGGCCTGTATACCTACAGATTAATATTGAACTCAGAATCTATTTTGTTTGATTGCCTTTACCCGACTGCTAATGATACTAGTCATCACAATAATTATACCTGTCCTTTGGGTTTTTCTTTTTATGATTAGTGAACATGAATAAAGAACTGTTAATACTCTCTTAGTGGCTTATATATGCTATACAAAATGTCAAGTACAGAAAAATGAGACTGATGGCAAAACTCGGACCATGATAGGTCAAAGGAAAAAATAGAAAAGAGCAATGTAGGACAGGGTTGTGGAAGAAAAGTTGGGATTGTTCATACTGATGTTTTCTATCATTTCATTTAATTAGGAAAGAAAGGGTCTATTGAGATTAAAGTAGTAAGGTTAAGAGACAATTTAAGGCCAGTAAAAATTATTTGCAACTGACACAGCCAGAGCAGCTAGGGTATAGTAAAATGACATCCCTGAAAATTTAGGGACCAGTTGAGTTAAAAAGATATGCATTTATAATGGGTATTTCATTACCTTGATTATGCTATTTTCTCCATGAATTTTCATTAATTCCAGACCAAGAATTTTCTATTTAGGTAGTCTGGTATGATGAACTATAAGGACAAGTAAAACTAGGGAGCTGTTAGGAGCAATGTTGAGTGAAAGGAGACCACGGAATCCTGGTTAGACAAGGTATTATATGCATTGGATGGAGTCCTCCCTCAGCCCCAATTCATATGCTCAAAACCTAAACTCCAGGACCTCAGAATGTAATCCTGTTTGGATATAGTTTCTTTGCAGATGAACTTGGTTAAGATGAGGACATACTGCAGTAGGGTGCACCCCTAATTCAATATGACTGGTATCCATATAAAAAGGAGAAATTTGGACACAGAGACAGACATGCGTGATCTCCAGGCCTTATCCATACTTAGGTTTTCAGTCTATTATTTATCTTTTGGCTGTTTGTCTTCTGTATCCATTTGCTATGGCCGCCATAACAAAGTATTGTAAACTAGGATACTTATGCCAATAGAAATGGATTGTCTCACAGTTCTGGAGCTAGAAGCCTGAGATCAAGGCATTGGCAGGGCCCTGGAGCCCTCCGAAGGCACAAGGGAAGGATGTCTCTCCTAGCTTCTGGCAATTACTTGGCAGTCTTCACGTGGAATTCTCCCTGCACGCATGTCTGTCTCTGTGTCCAAATTTCTCCTTTTTATATGGATACCAGTCATATTGAATTAGGGGTTCACCCTACTGCAGTATGTCCTCATCTTAACCAAGTTCATCTGCAAAGAAACTATATCCAAACAGGATTACATTCTGAGGTCCTGGAGTTTAGGTTTTGAGCATATGAATTGGGGCTGAGGGAGGACTCCATCCAATGCATATAGTTACATATATTTTTTATACTTGTTTTATTGTATGTGGAATGAGAGAATTGTCCTCCAATTGTTTTAATATTAAAATTATCAATTGTTAGTTATTCATAACTGCATTTCCTAAGTCCTATATAATTACCCTTCTGTAATTTACCTCTGGTTAGTGCGGCTAAATCAGAATATAAGAAAAAAAAAAGGAAGGGCATTTTAGCCCCAGTTCATAAATCTGAAAGCTTAATTTAAAGTCATAAGTGCTTTACCAGACAGCACAGCATATCATAAGACATCAGAGTCTTCAGACAAATACATTTGGCTCTAGAATCTGGCATTAACTGGCCATAGCAATGCCATAAAGCTGGATAGAAACATGTCTTCTTGTGACATTTTGGAATCAAAATACTAATCTACTTGAACACATTAATAACTTTTCCTTCTTGAATAAGGATTACTCATTTTAGAGCAAATTTTTGAAGGTGTAAACAATCCTTAAAACATGAAACTTAAAAGGTAATCTTTGCCATAATATTTATGGCTGATATATTATGCTGAGACTTCTGATAAAGTCTTTATCTTTAAATTTGGTATGACTTTTGATATCCTGGCCATGCCTTTTTAAATCATAAGATGAGATTTTTCATAAATTAGAGTTTAAAAAGTAAGAAGAAAAAAGAAAAATTATAGATAACAATGTTTGGATATAGTTTGCAAAAATAACATAGCTAGATAGGGAAAGTGGTTTCAATATAGCATAGGATGCTCCATTGCATGGAGTAAGACATCACACTATATCATAACCTCATTATACATACAATACCAGCACAATGAAGCTGTTCCACTTTATTTCATTATATTTTTGGTAGGAAATTACTCATTTCTATTTTGACTAGTAAAGGTAAAATATGAGCATGGGGTACATTTAGTATGTTTTGAAAAGAAGATTCTGCATATAAAAATTTACAGAAAGAGGAACATGAGAAAATAAGATTAAAAGAATAGAGACTACTATAAATTTATACAAACACCAAAACTTAGTGTACCAGGTAAATTACATGGCAAAAACTTTGCAAATATCAAAGAATATTGACTTGCATAGCTAAGGATCAGAGAGATAAAGCAATATAATGCAAAGATACAATAACTATCAATGCCATAACAACTAAATGAAATTCTCAATTTATCAATGCTGAGGAATTATCATAAAGAAATTATTTTCTGGATGAAAGGCCATTAAGTAAATTCAATTCCTTGATCTGTTTTCTATATAATGCAGTTAAACTAATTCTGATATTTTGTATTTCCAGTTGTTTCTCTGAACGTGTTTTAATTCGCATTGGTTCCTTCCCATTTAAATTTTACAGTGATGATTTGTGACTCATTAATAAAAAATTTGCTCATTTTAATTTCTGCCAGTACAGTTTTCTTTTGTGACCATTATTTCTAACTGCCTTAATATTCCTGGCCAAATGCTTGTCAGCACAATTGTGTCCAAAAAAAGTTGATGCTCCCACCAATTTTTAGCTGAGAATTTTTTTTCCTTGATCAGTTTTAGTCACTGCCGGCTGATTGTGCCTTATAAATAGAATACATATGGGGAAATCTTGTGGTTACTTTATTTTTAAACTATATTTATGAGTTTTTAAAGTACAGATACAGATAAAGAAGAAAAAAATAGTCCAAGATGGTACTGTCTGTATAATTCCTGCTCATTGTAACAATGAATACATACAGTAATTGGTGCACATATGGAAAATTTAAACAAATCTAAAACTTCCAGGTTAAAAGTAAAAACAAAAGCCCTTCTCATAAATTAACTAGTGCATTATTCATAATATTTTTTGAGTAATTAATTCTTAGGTAGCCCATAGAAAAATGGCAAGCACTTTTCTGAAACTGAGAGAAAGGAAACCTGAGGGGTGGAAGGTAAACAGAGAAGAGGCAGAGAACAGAGCTCAGATCTGTGGCGGAAGCCTGGTGAGAAATGTGCTCTGTGTTTTCTCTCTTCCATGTCTGTACCTTTTCCTGGGTGAGCTGCCAAGCACGGTGAAATAATTGAACATAGGCTATTAGCTTTCAGATAAACTAATAATCAAGACAAACAGGTTGAATGGAATCCTGCAGTCTGAAAATCTGGGCGGCTGATTGAATTTTTAACTGAATGGATTTAAGTGGCCAGATGTGTCGGGATTGTGTAGAGAGAATTTTGACTTAATGAGAACCAAGAAAAAAAAGCAGATTAGTATTTGGCACTCCTGCAGTTAGTCTGCAACTCAATTATGTAGTTTTGCACATGAGAGAGACTCAGTAAATGCTTGCTGGCTGAGTGATCAAACCATTTTACTATATTTTTCCAATCAGTGCTTTGGTTATTACAAATATAAAAGTGATCTTGGATAACTTAATATGCAAAAGGATCAACTGATACCATCTGGAAAAATAATATGTCCTAAAGAGCAGTGTTTCTTTTGAATTCTCAGTTATGGTTTTAAATCTCTGTTTTCCTGGAGAAGACAGAGATTCCTACTTTTATAAGAAGCTGATATTATAGAAAGTTATATTTTAATAGTATTCCCAACTAAATTTTTTTCTCCAGAGATTTTGAAATTTTATAAAACTACCAATTTGGGGCTTCTAATCTTGAATGCAGACTAAATTATCCTCATTATTTCAGCATCTCCATGTGATACCATTATAATAACCTGGTTCTTATTTAACAGGAAAGGAGCAAAGTGGAGACTAAATAATATAGGCATGACATTTACACAGCTTTGCCAGAAAGCGTCAGGTAACATTCTCCAAGTCTTCTCCCCACAGATCAGTGGGTGAAGGGACTAGACAACAGACACATGCCTAATAAGGTCTGGGTGACATAGAAGATACTGTCAGTCACACCTGGGAGCTAGTCAGTGGCCAGAATAGGCATGGCCACTGCAAGGGCATTCAATCTAAAATACTTAACTCCTAAACAAAGGAAGTTCTCTCTCTC
This sequence comes from Myotis myotis, assembly GCF_014108235.1. NCBI lineage: Eukaryota > Metazoa > Chordata > Mammalia > Chiroptera > Vespertilionidae > Myotis > Myotis myotis. Next base: position 10,952,945 of record NW_023416314.1, read on the forward strand.
TTACTGCTGGTGCCTGACTCCTGGCTTGTGGAGCCCCCATGCTCTGCACCCATCCACATGGCCCACAGCCATGTGGACCCCACACAATGGACTAATGGGCTTTAACTAGTGTAATGCTACCTAGGTCCCAGCTCACCACGGAACAGAAGCTCTGGACACAAGCCCTGCTTTTAGCTCTACTGAGCCCCCAGCTGCACATTTTCCAGGCCTGGTTAAGAGGTCAATGGGAGAAAGTATGTAATACTTTCAACAATAAAGAATTATTTTTAATGAACACTTTTCCCAACAGAAACATTAAAAAAGCAAACATTCTTTTGAACACTTTAAATATATAAAATTTTGTTTGTCAAATATATCTCAATAAAGCCAGGAGAGAGAAAAATAAAGGCAATGGGACTTTGGAAACCAAGAGCTGTAACACTACACAAATAAAATCCCCTCATTTTCCCATGCAAGTCTTAGAAAATGCCTTTCTAAAGCTATCGTGAGAACCTCACTCCCACTAGAGATGGAGGAATTCCACCCACCCAATCCTCCAGCAATACATGTACAGTAGAGTCAATAGAGTTTGCCTCAAGTTAGGATGCCTTCCAATCATTGCACTGCTGTTCCATCTAAACATCCCTTCCTTTTTTTCTGATGGAATTTGGTTACTTATTTATTTATTAAATGAACACCCCTTTCTTAAAAAGAGAGAGAAGAGCAGGATTTTTTTCAAGTAAGATTAAAGTTATTACCTTATTCATAAGATTAGGGATCACATGTTGTAATGATAAAGGTAGGAGAAAGCAATGGTTAAGAGCATGGGCTTTGATTTGAATTCCAATTCTGAATCTACTCTTAGTCATATTTACCTATTTACCTTTATTTGACAATAAGTCTCTTAACCTTCTGAGTCTTGGTTTTATCATTTGTAAATAAGGATAACAACTGACTCACGATCCACGTTATTTTAAGACATATAATAACATGCAATAGATACATTAGTCCTCACCCCCTCTGCGGTTTCACTTTCCCAGGTTTCAGTTATCCGCAGTCAACTGAACACATTAAATTAAAAATTCCAAAAATAAACAGTTCATAAGTTTTAAATTGCAAACTGTTCTGTCCAGCATAATGAAATCTTATGTGGTCACACTCCATCCTACCTGGGATGTGAATCATCTCTTTGTCCAGCATATCCACACTGTATATGCTACCCACCCACTAGTCACTCAGTAATCATTTATGCTACCAAATCAACTGTTATGGTATCTCAATGCTTGTGTTCAAGTCACCCTTATTTTACTTAATAATGACCCCATAGCATTTCAGATATGCCAAGGAGAAGTTGTAAAGTGCTTTCTTTAGGTGAAAAGGTGAAAGTTTTTTTATTTAATAAAGAAAGAAAAAATCACATGCTGAGATTGCTAAGATCTACAGTAAGAAAAAATTTTCTATCCATGAAATTGTCTAATTTATAAATTAAACTTTATCATAGGTGTATATGTACAGAAAAACATAATAGATATAGGGTACATATTTATCTCACAAGTATTAAAATATGCTTAGCAGATACCCATAATACTGTAAGTAAATTAACCACATGTGTGTCTCTGTGTGTGTGTGTGTGTGTAGAAAGAGAGAATGGAGAGAGAACAAGTGAGAGAAAGAGAGTGTGCACACATTCTTGCTTAGCACAATACCTGGAACACAGTAGACATATGTGAGAAGCAACAGTTATTAAATATTCAGATAACGATTCTATTCTGGGTATTCTAGTGAGCTATTGACCAGTATGGTGTAACAAAAGTTCAAAGTTTTTTTGTTTTGTTTTTTTCAAGCAGATACACGCATGTTCAAATTTAGTTCTGCAATTGACTAGCTGCATAATCTTGGTCAAATTATGTAAGCTTCTGAATCCCAAATTCTTCAAATGTAAAATAAGATGAATAAAACTTACTCTGTATAGTTTGGGGGGGGGGGGTGCAGGAATAAAAGAGAAAAAGTTTATAAATCACCTGGCACAAATCTGACATATAGATGATATAGGGTATATACTATTTTACCCTGATGTTAACATATATCCTTTAACCCCTTTGGGTCTTATTTCTTGGACTTTAAAATCCGTCAGAACTGCATATGTGACTACCATAGGGTTATTGTGTAGATTAAATGAGCTGACATACAAACTATGAAACCAACAACTAGCGCAGAGAGTTGGTTTTCACTGTCTTTCAACTCCACTTCCCTAGATATATGCCAAGTCTACGGAGACACCAAAATACTGTAGGTCTGAATGTACAACATCTTAAATATTCTCTCTGAGAATAATATAAGTCTCAGCCAAATTTCCAGAAACCTAACAAAAATCTGTCACTATTAAGACAGAAACATTACTGAGAGAAATCCAAGTGTCTATTTCCACTTGCTAACCATGTCAATGATTGATAGGTGTTGATTCCATAAAATGTAATTTCTGGGAGGGTCGGGGCCATGCTATATTTGCTTTCCTTATATTCCCAGGGCCTAACCCATTGTCTAGAAAACAGGAAATATCCCCAAAACACCTGCTGAGCAAAGGAGTGAAAGTCACTCCCAGCAAGTTTCCAGCCAGGATCACGCAGAAGCAGGCTTCCTCTCAGTTGGAACAACAAACTGCCTTCAAAGTAAAAGCCTTTCATCCTCTGGAACATTCAGTGCATAGTCGGAGCCTATGTTTCTATCAGCCTGCTGACTGTATGATCATTTGACCATCAAAATAACTCTGATTCTTCAACTTCAACGTGTATCCCTCTGGGAGCTATATGCATGTATTTCGGACATCACTGTCAAAATGATATTTCCTCAAAGAGTGAGGTGTGAATTAATGAGGTTTTATTAATTTATATTTTTATGGTTGGTTTAACCTTTTAATAACAAGAAAGGGCAAGTTATAAAGCAGAATAATTTCTTAGAGTTGAATCTACATGTAAATTTGATCTTGTAACATTGGCACATAAGGTGACAATTTCTGATGTAGTAGGAAGCATTATAAATGTGCAAAAATCAATTCAGCCATTAGGAAAAATCATGAGTTGCTAGGAAACCACACTCCAAATAAGGAATATTATAGTAGTGACCCAGACAATTACCATATGGCTGACATGACATCAACACAATGCTTAACAGATTTCTGAAATCACTTGTGACATTGAATTGTTCATACCATACTTGCAACTCAGCTGATTAAAGAGTTGCCTTCCAAGTACTCAAAAATTCAATTGTAGGGACCAAAAAATACAAAATCAAATTGAATTAATAACAATGAAAAATGCTTCCTGGAGCTTGCCACGTCTCTCTCCTATGTATTTAGGACACATGCATGTAATCGGTACTTGGTATCTCCTAACTTTGCTTCATTGAATGAAGTCCATTTAATTATTTAAGAAATCTACTTTTGCACTATTATGTGTTTGTATATTTAGAGGGGGAAAAAAAGGACTTTAAGAATATACAACAGCCCAGCCAGTGTGGCTCAATGGTTGAGCTTCAACCTATGAACCAGGAGGTCACAGTTCAATTCCTGGTCAGGGCACATGCCCAGGTTGTGAGCTCCATCCCCAACAGGGGGTGGACAGGAGGCAGCTGATCAATGATTCTCTCTCATCATTGATGTTTCTATCTCTCTCCCCCTCTCCCTACTTTTCTGAAATCAATAAAAAAATATTTTAAAAAATACACAACAGCCAAGGCCAGTATTGTTCAGTGTCTAGAGCACTGGCCTAAGCACCAAAGGGTCATGGGTTCAATTCCAGGTGAAGATTATATACCTGGGTTGCGGGTTTGATCCCCAGCCCCAGTTGGGGCACATGGGGGAAACAACCATCGATGTGTCTCTCACTTTTGTTCCCCGCACCAACTCTCTCACTCTCCTTCCCTTCCTCCCTTCCAATTTGTAGAAAAAAACAATACAAAACAAAATATATGCTGAGATTATGGTTGGTTGATCATCTTTTGTGTGCTAATTTTCAGGGGTCAATTTACTTTGTGTAATTTCAGAAAACTATAAAGTTATTCTGAAATAATTTTTAAATGTTTATTTGGAGCTAGATGTGAGATTTTGAGACAGAATAACCAAGGACATAAAACCTAACAGTGTGGTTACTGTTTTACGAATTAATCTCTCTTGCTAATTGTGCATCATTTTTGGTATTGTCAGATTCAAGCTGCTAATGTGGACATATGTGCATATGACAATTAGCCATAAAAGAGAGTAAGTCAAACTGGCAGTAAAAGATAAGAGCTCTCTTGTTCAATAATGCCAGAAAAAGGGACCTTACTCCAAAATATAATGGGCTGACCTATCCCCAAAATGGGTTTGGGAAATCATGTCTTAAAATCTCTTTATGAGTGAGAAATGGCAATGCAGAGATTCTGACTCTTTACTAAAACTCAGGTAAATAAGAACATGAGCTACCTAACTACCTGGAGGCCTCACACTTCTAAAGCACACCACAGAGAATCAAATGAAAATGGATGCCTTTACTAATATAATGTTTAGCCTTTTGTTAGGACATTGTGAAATACTCTGGGAGGGGCACCCTCTGGAGATAGGCTAAATAAATGAAATAGATTATAATCTCTTTAAGGGTATTTACCCGATCATGATATTACTTAACAGAGAAACTTCATATAATGTTTAAACCATGTCTCCACTAAAAATGCATTTCTCTCCTGAAAATGGGGAAGTGTGAAGATGGCTGCACAAAATCAAATGGAGCAATTTTGTATTTTACACACACAACTTCATGCAAATCAATTCAGTTTTTCCTCTTTGCTTGGTTTTATGTTTCCTTTCACTGATATATTATTACTATTTTTTTTCCCCCTGTGGCAAAAAGACGCAAATGCATTCATGAAGAACTGCTTGGAAAATCTGTGTGACAAATATAACAAAACTTTTCAGCAAGGCCAGCACTTTTTGAAATGTGTGCCTGATAAATGATTTTTGACAGACTGAATATACAATTAAAAGTCTGTGACTATATTAGGACTAATCATGACAAAAGATAAAAGCGAAAACAAATTAGCAATGGAATCCTACCTCATCGATATACACATTACTGTATAGTATTATGTATTAAATCATTAGTCTGACATCCTACAGAAGGATTGTCATATAAGGCATTAAGGGTGCTCTGTCTATTAAAGCTTGGCCTAGAGCACCAAGCCAGGACAGCAATTCTATCGTTAAAACAAATATTTCACTCAATACATAAAAACACTTAACTAGAATTTAGGACACAATCTTTAAATTCAAAGAATACCCTATGGAAAAAATAATGTCATTTAAAAATATGTAGCTTCTGCCTCACAATCTACAATAAAAAAATGAAAAAAGGGAAAATAAACAGGGAAAAAGCAATAGAATATGACGGCTAACAGATGCCCACAACTATACCTGGCTGTTGATCTTAATTGTCAAAATAGTAATGGGATAAAACTCACTACCCTCCCACATACCTAACTGAGCCTATATCTCTTAAATTCTAATTTTAAAAATTAATCATTTTGGGTGGAATATCTCTAAAATAGATTGCTTATTTCCATTCTCTTAAATAGAACATCTAATATAAATTTAAATATTCTTGAAGACTAAAGCTATGAAGTCTAACTTGTTAGGCAATTCATCACTAAAAGCACTCGAGAAGCTTCAACATTATAAAATTTATTTAGTATGCTCTTCTTTAATGTCTGTAGTGTCTGGCAATTAGGAGCTCTGTCTATTTGCTTTTACTTCCTTCACTTATAAAGTGGAACTAATGGCAATACTTCTCTCCGGGAATTATTGCGAGGCTTGAAAGAGTGATGACATGGAAAGAACTGGGAATCGTGACTTGCACACCTTTAAGTGCTTCCACTGAAGTTACGTATTGTTCTGCAGTAGCTAGTTTAAATACAGTTAAATGTTCCTGTCTTCTCCGTTTAAAGATAATTTCATCTGTGACTTGGGTTGAAAATAGGCATAAATGTAGATTAGTAAGGGTGACTCATTGTTAGTAAGAAAAAACACATAAAAATATACATCACTTTAAACTGCCATTTCTAGGCAGAGCAGATGATATAATTTGAACAACCCTCTGCAAGTGGGCTCACAAAGCAATGAAAATATATTGCAGCGAGACCTGGGAGTAGATGAGCCCGAGGAGAGATTGGCACTAGTTTGAGCATGCTTTTCCACTATGGGCATCTTCTGCCTTCAGAAGTGACTGAGAGGGTGAGAAAATGAGCTGTACTTTTTTTTAAAAAAAATTAATGTTGACAGTATTAGATATGCCCCCCCCTTTTCCCCATTGACCCTTTCTAGCCTTCCCCTGCCTCAGGCCTTCACCACACTGTTGCCTGTGTTATGCATATATGCAGACAAGGTCTTTAACCAAAGACCTTTAATCTCTTCCCACCTGCCTTCCCTCTGAGATTCCACAGTCTGGATCCACATTTCTATGTCTCTGGATCTATTTGTTCATCAGTTTATGTTGTTCATTAGATTCCACATAGGAATGAGATCATGTGATAGTGTCTTTCTCTGACTGGCTCATTTCATTTAGCATAATACTCTCCAAGTCCCTCTATGCTGTCTCAAAGGGTAAGAGATTCTTCTTTTTACTGTTGCGTAGTATTCCATGGTATAAATGTACCACAGCTTTTTTAGCCACTCATCTACTGATGGGCACTTGGGCTGTTTCCAGATCTTTGCTATTGTAAATTGAACTGCTATGAACATAGGGGTATATATATTCTTTCTGATTGGTGTTTCAGATTTCTTAGGATATATTCCTGGAAGGATTACTGGGTCAAATGGCAGTTCCATATTTAATTTTATACTTCTGAACATCACAGGACTACGGGGACAAACATTAGCGGTCTTAGCTCACCCTACATACTTTGAGAGGAGACCCTGAAAAGCAACACCACAGGTATAAGGGCAATACCATCAACGTAAGGTGAATCAGAAGTAAATTTCCCCTCACAGACCTAAGCCCAGTCAGTGTTCATTGCTTGAGCTCTTAGCAATTCCCAACCAGAAGCACATGCAAAATTTCCCTACTGGAGGGTAACATCATTCTAGGTCACAAATGATTTCTATAATTTTGATACATAATATCTAGCACTCAAAACATAAAATAATTAGGCACACATGAGTTAAGTAACATGACTAAAAACTAAGTAAATTAAAAAACTATGTAATAGACCATATGGGATATAGAGAATAGATTTATTAAGCAAAGAGTTTAAATTAACTATGGCTAATATATTTAAGAAAATAAGAACAATATAAAATTTGTTAGATAAATGGGAACTTAAAAAACTATAGCCCTAACTGGTTTGGCTCGTGGATAGCATGTCAGTCTGCAGACTAAAGGGTCCCAGGTTTAATTCTGGTCAAGGGCATGTACCTTGGTTGCCGGCACATCCCCAGTAGGGGGTGTGCAAGAGGCAGCTGATCGATTTTTCTCTCTCATCGATGTTTCTAACTCTCTATTCCTCTCCCTTCCTCTCTGTAAAAAATCAATAAAAAAACTATAAACTGCTATAAGCAACATTAAGTATTAAATACATGGGTTTAATACATGATTTTCATAACTGATTGGGGAGAGTATTAGTGAGTTAGAAGGTAGATCTCAAGAGAATATGTAAACTTAAGCTCTGATAATTAAACATGAGCAAAATACAAAAGAGAATCTGTTGTAACCTTATCTATTGGTAAACTCTCAGTGAAACATACTTTAAACATATTATTTTTTAAAAAACATAAACCTATTTCTAGTATCAAATAAATTCATTATTAGAATAGATCTACTAGTAAATAGATTTAGGCATACATTTTAGCAGTAATATTATGTACTATTTGTGGATATTATTGTTATAATAAAACAATGATTTACTAAAATGCCAGTATGTGCATTATCTAGGAGATTAAAAGTAAGTTAAAATGGACTCTGGCTGGGTAGCTCAGTTAGATAGAGTGTTGTCCCAATGTACCAAGGTTGCAGGTTCGATCCCTGGTCAGTGTACATACAAGAAGCAACCAATGGATGCATATATAAGTGGAACAATTGTTTTTCTTCCTTCCTCTCTCTCTAAAATAAATAAAAAAATTTTTTTACAAATTAAAATGTGTTTAATGGATAAATATGAGAAGCAAGGATAAGTGGGCTCAGTATCTTGATAGTGAGTTCATATAACGCCTATGTACTTCTTTCTGACTTCTTAGGTTTATCATCTTAGATATAGATTCTAGAGGTCGAACCTTTCAAATAAGTATACACACTTCAAGATGAAAAGTATTAATTAGAATTTTATAAATAAAAAATTATCAAGAATCACAGGGAATTAATCCAACTTCTTCAATAGTTTTTTTTTTCTTTTTTCTAAGTACAGTCTTTGGCTGTATTCTCATAATGCTAACTAAATATTACTATATTTTCAAAGAATAAATCCCTTCAAATATTAAAATAATAGCATTAGGTTTCCTTTATAAATAACAACTACTTTTAAATTAACTGGAAAATATTTATTTTATAATCTAAAAATCCTGTAAGTTCATTAGAAGACTTAATTGAAGTGTTAAGAAGCTAAAATTTAATGTGTATTGTACATTAATAGTCCTGCCTTTGAACTAAGCAGTTAAAAGAAATTCATAGCATTTCCCTGATTTGCAATTGAGATTGCTAAACACGTTAGTATTACAACATGACTATACAATGTTATTTTAAACTCTATTTCACAATCTCTATAATTGCTTCATTATATAAAATGTACTGTTCTCTGAACTAATGAAGAAAATTTGCATTTTTATATTTATGTGGTGAAATTCAATGGAAATATTTTTAAAAACTGAAATCTAGACATAAAACTTAGATGTCTGGATACTAACACAGTTTTCAAAAGCTTTAAATCATGAAAATGTTACTTGTCTTTCTACTATATGTTTAATCACATACTCTAGTCAGACCTCAACCCAGCTTCCCTTTCCTTACTACCTTTTTTTAAAACAAAAAAGCACAGTGATAAATGTTTTCTTATTTTAATCAAAGAGTGGTTAAATTATTAGTAAAAATTAGTCTTTACGCACTAAAAACTCTATTCAAAATACTTTGAGCCCTAGCTAGTTTGGCTCAGTGGATAAAGTGTCTACCTGCGGACTAAAGGGTTCTAGGTTCTATTCCAGCCAAGGGCACATGCCTGGGTTGTGGGCTCAATCCCCAGTAGGGGGTGTGCAGGAGGCAGCCAATCAATGATTCTCTCTCATCATTGATGTTTCAATCTTTCTTTCCCTCTCTCTTCCTCTCTGAAATAAAAAAAGAGTATATTTAAAACACTTTTATAATATTAGGTTCACAAGTTAATGAACAGCATGAAATCATATTTTTTAGTGAAATTACCAGATAGCTAGTTCAAACAAAAGAGAGAATGTGAAGCTGATTTTACTTGTCTTCAGTTGTGTATATTTTAAGATATAAGAAAACCATATTTCCTCTAGAGAGGGAAAAATGGAATAGGCAGATTGCAGCATTAGAATAAACATCATATTGAGAAAGTAAAAAAAAATATTCTTAGTCACTATTTTTAAAAGCAATTTTAATTAAAGTCATTTTGGGCTGAATTTTTAGAATTTATTATATAAACAGACCATATTTGTGTATTATACTTTGTAGATTCAGTCTAGAACTATCATGAGTTTCATTAGAGTTCTTATCCTAACTAATAAAAGAGAAACATGGTAATTAGCCGTACGTCCGCTACCCTTCCCATTGGCTAATCAGGGAAATATGCAAATTAACTGCCAGCAAAGATGGTGGCCGGCAGCCAGGCAGCTTGAAGCGAACATGAGGCTTGCTTGCTTCAGTGACAGAGGACTCCAACGTTCCCCGCCTGCCGCTGCCGGCCTCTGAGCTTGCAGTTTGAAACATTGTTACAAATATAGAAGCTAAACAAAACCCCAGAAACCTGCTTTCAGCCCCCCGGGATCTCAGAGCTGGAGTTGAAAGAGTGTTTCGATTATAGAACCCAAAAAAACCAGATACCTGCTTTCAGCAGCCAAGGCCTAAGAGCTGGAGCCAAGCCTTGGAGCTAAAGCTGGCCCAGAATTAAAAAAAAAGAAAGAAAAAGAAAAAAAAAAGTTGGGAGCTTCAGTCACCCGCCAGCCTGAAAACGGCCCTCAGCCCCTCACCCAGACTGGCCAGGCACCCCAGTGGGGACCCCCACCCTGATCCAGGACACCCTTCAGGGCAAACCAGCCGGCCCCCACCCGTGCACCAGGCCTCTATCCTATATAGTAAAAGGGTAATATGCCTCCTGGCACCAGGATCAGCGTGACAGGGGGCAGCGCCCAATCCCCCTGATCGCCCTGCGGCTCTGTTTGTGACAGGGGGCGGGGCCACAACCTCCCTATCCACCCTGCTCTGTTCATGACAGGGGAAGGGGCCCCAACCCCCTGATCAGCCCTGCTCTGTGCCTGATAGGGGGGAGCTCCCCAACCCCTTGATCGCCCTGCAGCTCTGTGTTTGACAGGGTGCGGAGCCCCAACCCCCTGATCGGCCCTGCTCTGTGTGTGACAGGGTGTGGTGCCCCAACCACCCCCCCATGGGCCCTGCTCTGTGTGTGACGGGGTAGAGCCATAACCTCTCCATCGGCCCTGCCCTGAGTGTGACAGTGCGGTGTCCCAACTCCCTGATCGGCCCTGCTCTGTGAGTGATAGAGGGCTGCGCCCCAACCACCCCCCCATGGGCCCTGCTCTGTGTGTGACGGGGTAGAGCCATAACCTCCCCCTAGGCCCTGCCCTGAGTGTGATAGGGTACGGCACCCCAACCCCCCTGATGGGCCCTGCTCTGTGCATGACAGGGGGGAGCTTCCCAACACCCTGATGAGGCCTGCTCTGTGAGTGACAGCGGGGAGCTCCCCAACCCCCTGATCGACCCTGATCTGTGCGTGACAGGGGGAGCTGCCCAAACCCCTGATCGACCCTGCTCTGTGTGTGACAGGGTACGGAGCCCCAACCCCCCTGATGGGCCCTGCTCTGAGGCCGACCAGGGGCTGCACTTAGGGATTGGGCCTGCCCTCTGCCACCCGGGAGCAGGCCTAAGCCAGCAGGTCATTATCACCCAAGGGGTCCCAGACTGAGAGAGGGCACAGGCCGGGCTGAGGGACTCCCCCTCTCCCCCGAGTGCACAAATTTTTGTGCACTGGGCCTCTAGTCTATAATAATAAAAGAGTAATATGCTAATTAGACCAAATGTCCTTCTGGATGTCATTCCAGATGTCCTTCTGGGCTAAGCCAGGGCCAGAGGGAAGTTGGGTCCTGGGTGCCAGAGGGAAGCTGGTGCCAGCAGCTGGGGGAAGGAAGGCCCACTCCTGCACAAATTTCATGCATCGGGCTTCTAGTAGAAAGATAATTGGCTTGAAGTGAAGAAATGAAATGCTATATTCTGTGTGTGTGTGTGTGTGTGTGTGTGTGTGTGTGTGTGTGTTTAGTTAAAAAAGTTAACCCAATTTTACAGTTAATGATTCAAGGATATTATCAAACATTTACAAGCAATTATAATAATAATTCAGTTTCCTATTCCCCATCATGACAGGTGCCTCAAAAATTTAGAAGGCATATAAAAATTATCAATCTATTTTTCAAAATTTGTGAGGTTTGGGTAGTTTTCTTTTGAGCAAGTATTACAACTCAAATGGCTTAAATTTTAAATAGCCTAAAAACTTGGATATTTTAAAATAAACAATCAACTGATCACATATCAATTCTAATGTAACAACCAAATATTTTTAATGAATGATTATTTCAATGAATTTAGAAATGTCCCCATGGCACTAAGTTAGAAGCCAATTCAAAATCAAATTAATGTACCAAAAGAAAACAATCCCAAACCATGAAATAATATAAAATAATAATGAAGCAAAAATTATCAAGGTGGTTTTAATGTTTTGAATTCTCCTTCTGCATTCTTATTAAATCTTTATGGACATTTCCTCTCCTGGATTTAATAAGACTGTCTGATTCATGAGATAGAGCTAATGGTGTCTCCCACAGATAACAATATAGAGGAGCACACTGTAAAACACAACTCCCTGCTTTTGTTCTTTGGTCACTTACATTGCTTTGACAAGGATGAAGCAATACAAACATATCTCCTGCAAAAGAAAATCCAACATAGAAAACCCATCCCAGCCAAAACCGGTTTGGCTCAGTGGATAGAGCGTCAGCTTGCGGACTGAAAGGTCCCAGGCTTGATTCCAGTCAAGGGCATGTACCTGGGTTGCGGGCACATCCCCAGTGGGAAATGTGCAGGAGGCAGCTGATTGATGTTTCTCTCTCATCGATGTTTCTAACTCTCTCTCTCCCTTCCTCTCTGTAAAAAATCAATAAAATATATTAAAAAAAGAAAAAAAAAAGAAAAGAAAACCCATCCCAAATGATAACACTGCCCGGCTGGTAGTCTTGGAAATGTAAGAGCTGGTACGAATGCAACGTGGAATGTGTCTATTTGCAGTTTGCAGCACATCTGAGACAGCTTCCTTGCGTTTGCCTGTTTCTCCTGACCGTGATAGAAGTGCCATCCTATACTTGATTAACTAGATAATTATGTCCTGACTTGAACTAGGTGGGTTTTTTTTGGTTTTTGTTTTTAATGCTCCATGATTTTCTGTTTTCACCACTGGTAGGAGTTTTCTCTTTCTACGTTTTAAAATGATCAAGTATAAACATATATGTGCACACTAAAGAGTAGTAATAAAAGGAATAATTGCACACTATGACCCCTATGTCCATTTTCCCTACTGCCTCCTCCCTCTCATCATCACTTTCTTTCCCTTTGAATTAAGCACCATCATGAATTTTGTATGTATCATTCCCTTTCTTTCCTTTACATTTTTCCCATCCATGCAAGTATTTCTAAACAGCACATGTTTTCAAATTTTCCCAGTTTTGAAATGTAATTAAATGCAGTAAAACTACAACATTCCTCTATGACTTGCCTCTTTTGATCAATATTATGCTTTTGACATTCATCCATGTTGATGTTAACAGCTGAAGTAATTCATTCCCCCAACTGTATAGTATCCCAAGGTGTAAGTATATCCATTAGGTGGATATTTCAGCTATTTCCAGTTTGAGATTATTATGAAAAGTATTGCTGTAAATAATCGTGTGTGTAACTTCTGCTACATGTGCACAAATGCTTCCCTGGAGCAAATGCCTAGCAGAGCGATTGCTGGGTGGTAGAAAAGGCATAAAGTGAACCTTGCTGGTTAATGCCAAGGACATTATACCATTTACACTCCCACCAGCTGTGTGTGAGGTTTGCTTCAGCACCATAGCCTCACCAACAGTGGCAATGTCAGACTTTCGAAGTTGTGCCACACTAGTAGCAAAAAATTATTACTATTTGCAAAAAAAAATTGTTCTCCTAGTCAAAAAATCTGAATTATAAATTTATAGTTTTACTAGAGGCCCAATGCATGAAATTCATGAAAGGGCCTCGGCCCTTGCAGCCCTGGCTTCATCTGGAAGGTCGTTCATCTGTCCAGTCTAATTAGCATATTATGCTTTTAGTATTATAGATAGTGTTATCTTTGACATTTAACCTATCCAGAATTGCTTTATGTGCAGACTCATGAACTAGGTATTTAATTTTAATATTTTTTTACATGGATAACCAATTATCCCAAACCATTTATTGAATAGCCCATCCTTTGATAAAAGTCACCATTGTCATTTATCAAATCCTCTTTTTCTCTGATGTCCTGAAGTCTCATTAAGAGATGTTTAGTTTCTGGGTTCCTGATTTATCTTTTGTAGAATTCTTTAGAACTACTGTGTCTGAGAATTGATTAATGTCTTTTTTTTTTTTTTTAAATATACTTCATTGATTTTCTACAGAGAGGAAGGGAGAGAGAGAGAGAGTCAGAAACATCGATGAGAGAGAAACATCGATTAGCTGCCTCCTGCACATCCCCCACTGGGGATGCGCCCGCAACCCAGGCACATGCCCTTGACTGGAATCGAACCCGGGACCCCTCAGTCTGCAGGCCGACGCCCCATCCACTGAGCCAAACCGGTTTCGGCTGATTAATGTCTTTTAATAGTTCAAAAATTTTTTTCTTTTTGCATTGCCTCTATTAAGTTCATTTGGAACCTCAATTGGACATATATTACATCTTCTCACTCCTCCATGACTCCTTCATATTTTACATTTTATATTCTCTGATTCATATTTTACCATTTTTGTCTCAGAACTTAATATGGATAATTTCTTCAGTTCTAACTTTAAGTGTACTAGTTTTTGCTTCAGCTATGTCTAATCTGCTTTTAAATTAATCCACTGAGCTTTTTAAAAAAACATTATGTTGACTCCATACAAGTTCTCTGGCTCTTTTTCAAATCTACTGTTTCTGCCTCACATTTTAAAACTTCACTTTTATTTCTTTAATTAAATTAAATATTGTAATTTTTATTCTGCCTGAAAATTGTGATATTTGACAACCCGCCAGTTCTGTGTTTCTCATCTTATCTATAGTGCTTTGTTTTCCAGAGTGAATGTGTGTGTTTTTGCTTGTTTATTTTATTTTGTTTCATTTTGAATATCAGCCACTGATTTTCCAGAGAATGTTATCTGTGGAAAGACTCTGAAGATGAGATTGAAGTTGTCTTCCTCCGGAGCGGAAATACTGTTTCCTACTCTCACTGCTAATGACAGAGCACTTCATTTAAGTTCACCACTTAAATTTTGTTCAATCTGTAGCCACGTGTGATTGGCACATTTCTCTTCTATAACTTCAGTGTTGTGCTTAGTAATCTTTAAACAACATTTAAAAAACGGTTAACCCTGCATTTTAATAATTCCATCAGAAGGGACACTCAGGGATTAATTTGCTATAATGCCAGAACTAGAAATGTACTCATATTTTAAGACTTTATTTTCTCTAATTTTTTTAACTCATAGTTAGTGAGCTGTTATAAAGAGGCTGCCTTAAATTCAAGGGTACATCTCCGAATGCAAGACTTCTGGTTTATAAGGACTCAGAACAACAACACGTTTGGGATCCAGCAGATTCTGGCAAAATGATAGCTATGTGACCTAATCCATTCTCACAGGTAGTTATCAGACTGCAGGGAGCCATCAGTACCACAAAGTGCACAGCTCACCAAAGGTTACATTTTCCATTTTTAAAGTTTCCTCAGTTACGGGGCTCCAACCTTCAAGCTCTGTCACATAAACATTGCAGAAGGATCCCTGAGGCCTGAGGCTGCGTGAGGGATAGCTGTACACCACTCACAGGAAGTTGCCCAGGTCCATTTTCTTACCTTTTTTGTTCCTCATTTTTTGGATTATTTCTCTGACTCTGATTGTGACCATCATTCATGCTTGGATTTGGTAACCTGGTCACTGAAAACAAGTTCTTCCCTTTGATCTAATCCTTTAGCTCCTTTGTTCCCCCTCCATGGTAATTTGCCTTCCACACACCTTTTCCTGTTTTAGACCGCATTCCATTTGTTCTGGTCCTGGCTCTATGAGTCAACTCCAGCCATCCCTCATCTTCCTTGAGCATGCGACTTATCTAGATCTGTGTTACAGTACGTAGGATGCAGAAGGGAATGTCTTGCTCCCTTCAGTTAAGCACGCACTACTACTCAAAGCGTCGTGTTGAGAGAGCTACCTGGATGGGCCTCCCGTCAGGTGTCAGCACCTCTTCTGAAAGCTCCATCATCTTCAGGGCCATGAGCGCAATGGGCTTCGCATGGCAGAGGCTTTTTCTGTGCAGTCCTGCAGCGACACAGTATGCGTCACCTATTGTCTCCACCTGCAGCAATCAGACAAATCAAATGCAAACATGTGATAAACGGCCGGAATAGAAATGATTAGTTATCTGCAATCACAAATGTTGCTGAAAAGCATGTCAGCAAAACACCGGCAAATTAAGCAATTAGACCACTGAGAATAATTAGAGCCAAGTTTGCAAACAGCCTCTGTCAAATGCTGGCATCTCACACCAGGGCTGCTCATCAACATTATCACTATGGATGAGCCCTGAAATCAAGAACAACTGGAACATAAAAGAATATGCTCTGCAAAAAAAGGATCGTCAGTATTTTACCCAGGCAGTTTCTAAATAATGACCTTTTCCAAGGCCACCTGCTCATCTTCCTCAAACCTTCAATAGTGGCTATATTTGAGATGAGTAATTCCTGTGCACAATCCCATGCATAGTCCCATCATTAAAGAGTTAACAGGCACTGTGAGAGTCTCTCTGACCCTGTTCTAATTCTGTTGTCAGCATCCATTCTGAATTGCCATTGCTTTTGTTCAATATTTTAAATATTGACCCCAGGTTAAAATTCCCAAATTTCCAAAGCATAGAATAGGCATAAAAATTGGGGCACACCTTATTTTCAGAGGAAAGTTCACTAGTTATCCAAAGTAAATATGATGGTAAAATCTTCAAGTGTTCTAATATTTTAATTAGAGAAAAGAGATGAAATATTGTATAAAATGCTCAATTCCAATATCATATTTTCTCTGTAGCCCTCCATGGCCCTCTATTAGTTCCTAGTAGAACAAATCCTTTCTTCTATTCTGTTTTAGCACTTTCCACACCACTTTGCTACAGTTTTAATCATAGGCTATAATCAACATGTATCTATGTATAATTAATATATACTCCTGGTTATGATGTAAGCTCTTTAAAAATGCAATGTCTGTTTTTTTATCTTTGTATTCACAGGGCTTATATGGTGTTAAAATATAGATATTTAACAAATATCCACCAAATGAATAAATTAATCTACCATGTTTACCATGATTATAACAACAGACATTCTAATTGTTTTCTCATTTCACTTTTCCCCCCCATGAGAGCCATGTAGATCTGCGTAGGAAAAAATGCCTTTAAATGACCAGACATGCTTTATCCTAAATATACCAAGAATTATAAGATATTCTATTAGTTAAGATCTAATAGCAATAATTAAATATCACTTGAATGTATTCTAATACTATAGATGTATTAAAAGATGTACTGTACTGCATTAAATTCTGTGACCATTAACTTAGACAATATGATGAGAAAACTTAAGAAGCCTAAGAAACCAAAATTATCACTTGCTTATCAGAATCTTATCAGGAAACACACATAAAAAATGATTCCAATACCCTTAGACCTATAATGAAGTTCAAAATTTTCACTTCAAGATCTGTTTTCTGGTGCCAGAAAAATGGAAATAAAATCATATAAGAACAGACAGATGATGCAATGTGAATTGGCAAAGAATTTATTCCTAAGACTAGAATATACTCCCCCCAAAGAATCTCCACTCAGAAAGACACTCAGCAAATAATAAACGTTAATATGTGGCCATTTATTATTTCTTCCTTAGAAACACAAAACCCTTTGCTAATTCTCATATTTATCTCATCTTTTTGTATTCCTACACAATTTTAAAATCTAGAACACTGTTAGCTATGTACTTTGAAACTAACTTCTGATTTCCGGATATTAGAACACATAGTCAATTTATTTGTATAAACGGAATTGTGTCACAGTCACTCTGCACATATGTGTTCCTGGAGCACGATCTCTTCTTGAAATCCCTACTGTCATCATTTTCCTCAGTAGCATCATCTCCATTATCTTTTCAGCAAAAGTTTATTGAGTACCACTAAATGTGCATTTACAGAAATTGTACCAAAAGAGTAAGGATTAGTTATATGTTGCACTTTCTCCATAGGAGTATCCTATATAATAAAATCCTAATATGCAAATCGACTGTATAGTGGAACAACCAGTTGCTATGACGTGCACTGACCACCAGGAGGAAGACACTCAATGCAGAAGCTGCCCCCTAGTCGTCAGTGCACTCCTACAGGGGGAGTGCCACTCAGCCAGAAGCTGGGGCTGACAGCTGGTGAGTGCAGCAGCAGTGGGGGGAGCCTCTCCCGCCTCCTCAGCAGCGCTAAGGAGTCCATCTGCCGGCTTATCCTCCAAGGGGTCCTGGACTGTGAGAGGGCGCAGGCTGGGCTGAGGGACCCCCCTTCCAAGGGCACAAATGCCGTGCACCGGGCCTCTAGTGTAACATAATAGTGCAGATAAGATGAACCAATATGTTACTAATTGATACAAAACATAAATCTAATGAAATAGAAGATAAATATGTGCACAACATAAATATAACAAATTCTCATTAAAACTCATACATATTGTGTAAGATGTTATAGCTTTTAGTTCCCAAATAGTTGAAGTCAGAATAGCGATCAGAAATAACAGGATCAAGAAAGAGTCAATAAATGGACACAAAAAAGAATGGCCCTTAGTAAAATGTAACATTCTTACAATTATTCATAAACAAAATAAAATTTAAATAAAATCTAAAAGATGTGTCCACTATACCAGGCTAGACTGTGCTGCATTAACAAAATAACCTCCAAACCTGAATGCCCTAAAATAACAAGGGTTTGTTTCTGATTCATGCTACATATTCATGTGGGTTAAAAGCCTGGGGCAGAGGAGAGAAAGACCTTGCTATGCCTCTTCACTCAGGGGACAAGGCTAACAGCACCTCCTCACCTGGAGCTGATTGTCATGACAGAGGAAAGGAAGCTCTGACAAATTATACACTAGCTTTTAAAGCTGTGCCCAGATGTGACATATATAGCTTCTTCTCAAGATTTATTCACTGAAGACAGTCACATGGCTATATGCTTAACATAAAGAGGATGGGGAAATGCTACCATCTTGTGCCGATAGAAGAGCCAGTAACATTTGGCAAATAGCACTAGTGAATAATGAGTGAATAGGGAATAGTTCAAAAGTTTTCATATACCCAGGTGTCTGTAAAGAACAGGCAGTATATCTTGTGTGATGTTTTTCTTTCCTTGCAGATGTATTCAGCATCTTAACCTGAAAATCTTGGCTGAAATACTACCACCTTAGTAATGCAGCTTTCCATTAAAGCTCCGTGCTTTTCTCTATAAAAACATCACTATCGGGTCTATACATGTTCAGCAGAATTAAGTATATGTGAAAACTCTAGTGGCCTCTACTCAAAATCATTAGTTGACTTTGCCTCATGAGGAGCTGCCGAAGTGAAAGCATTATGTATCAATTACAATTGATCTTGAGGATATTTCCTTGAGTTAAACCAAAGTAAAACAAATGGAAATTGTGAACATACTACAAAAAAAGCTGCCATAAAGTTGACTATGTTTTGAATTCCTTTATAATTGCTTCAGTGTTTTTAAAATAAAATTTTAAATACAATGGATCACCTAAAATAGTGCACTTCCTTTATTTTCAGCCTCTCCAACCTGCTTTTAAATAAGAATGGAAATAAGGATGGCTATGCATGGAGATAGAAAAAACAGTGCTATGCAAATGTCTGCAAACTTTATATTCTTTTCTGAACATAGAAGAGGAGGTTTAAATACTAAAAATATTATGTACAAATGTTGTCCCACAATTATTTTTATAGCTGTCTTTATCAAACTTTAAAGAAGTGGCCTATCTCAATATAGCTTCTTCTCAATCCCTTATTGTCAAAATTCTCTCATTTCAGAAATAAGCTTTTTTAAAAAATTTTAAAAAATATATTACATTGATTTTTTTTTACAGAGAGGCAGGGAGAGGGATAGAGAGTTAGAAATATCGATCAGCTGCCTCCTGCACAGCTCCTACTGGGGCTGTGCCCACATCCAAGGTAAATGCCCTTGACTGGAATCGAACCTGGGACCTTTCAGTCCCCAGGCCGACACTCTATCCACTGAGCAAAACTGGTTAGGGCGGAAACAAACTTCTTATGTATTCACTCTGTTTATTTACTTTAGTTTTATTTATTTATTTTTATTTTTATTTTTATTTTTATTTTTATTTTTATTGTTGAAAGTATTACATATGTCCCCTTTCCCCCCATTGACCTCACCACCCCATCCCACCCCCAGGCCTTCACCACTCTATTGTCTGTGTCCGTGGGTCATGCTGTATAAGCATATGAGTTCATTGGTTGATCTTTTCCCTTCTCCCTCCCCACCTTCTCGTGCCTTCCCTCTGAGGTTTGACTGTCTGTTCGATGTTTCTATATCTCTGGGTCTATTTATGTTCATCAGTTTACGTTGTTCATTAGAGTCCACATATGAGTGACATCATGTGATACTTATCTTTCTCTGACTGGCTTATTTCTCTTAGCATAATTCTCTCTGGTACATCCATGTTTTGCAAATGGTAAGAGTTCTTTCTTTTTTACAGCTGCATAGTATTCCATTGTGTAGATGTACCATAGTTTTTTAATTTACTTATCTGCTGATGGGTACTTAGGCTGTTTCCAAATATTAGCTATTGTAAATTGCCCTATTAAAATACCAATGTCATATTTCACAGACCTAGAACAAATACTCCAAAAATTTATATGGAATCAAAAAATACCTCGAATAGCCACAGCAATCTTGTAGCCTGTCCTGAGATATCTGAACTCTTTCACTCCTAGTTGATATGAACCTCAGGAAATCTGCATGGAAGCGAATAAGCATGGTTGTTGGAGGGTTTATTCCAAAAGGTGGTGTCCCAGAATGTGGGTACATTTTAATTGATGAATCTTGTACTCTCACTCAAGTACCACTGCATTCGCCCAAATGTGGGTTCCAGCTGGAGGAGGGCCCTGCCAGCCTGAGCATTCACTGTCCCTAAATCCAGACTGAAGAAAGTCCTTGCAGGCATCATATCCAGTGGCCACAGCCTTACCACCTCCTTTACCTCTAACACTTTATTTTCTTTTACAACTTCTATTCCTCTCCCCATGGACATCATTCCGTCATCTTCACTTGTACCTCCTCCTCCACCACCTTTTCTTTTTCCAGAATCCCTGTCTCTCCACCTGCTTTTCATCCACCACTTCCATCACTCTCCTAATCTCTTTAGCTGCCATTGAGAAGATGGCGTATTTCTCAGGCAAATCCCCATACCAGCTATTGCCTGAGACTTCTATTCCACTGTAAACCAGGTCTCTGTAGGGAATTCCATCCAACATTAACAGGATGTGGTGGGGGGCTTCCCTCCTGAATGCAGATCACTCACCAGTACCAGAGATTCCAGAGAAAACTGAGGCATCACAGGTGATGACTGGCAGGATGGGGTAGCCTGAATATTGCCACAGCCCTGTGACCTAACGCTAAAGAAGGGGCAAAGGGTCAGAATACTAAGTAAGAGTTTTATCAATTATTTAAATTATATCTAATTTCTACATTTTGGGGAAACTCTGAAATTATTTCCCAGGAACTGTCCTCTCAGAAAGCTTTTCAAATGCAACTCTCAGGACCCCCTGTGTAAGAATCACCCAAAAGTACTTGGTAAAAATTAGATCCCCATGCCCCACCTAAATCAGACTCCCAGCTATAGGCATTTTCACGTGTATTTTATGGTGTATTTTATGATCCTCAAAATTTGAAGACTCGTGGTATATGATGTGAGCTAAAAATATTACAACATTTATCTAGATAGTCACTTCTTTTAAGAGCCAATGAGCTTTCAGAAAAGAGAAAAGCACTTCCTATCCTGAACTCCAGCCATTCATCCCTATATACTCCTCTCTCTTTCACTCTACCCATAGGGGCAATAATCTTCTCCAGATACTTCCTTATTCGTCAGAACCTTAGATTACAACTTCTGGTCCCCACACATACACCCCAAATGCTAGCACAGTAGATATTCAATGATCCAAAGTAAGTTTGTTGAGTTTAATTAAATACTTCCAAGTGAATTGTGCATAATGGCTTAGCAATTCAAATGTAAACGACTTTAAAAATTTACTAACAAAGCTTCAAAAAATATCTTCATTCCTTAAAAATAAAATCTATCTAATTACCCTCACTTTAGTTGATGTTTCTGACCCAAATACTACTTCGCTTAAGGAAGTCTCTGTAGTGCTCAGCTGACACAGCATCGAAAAGGAGGTCATGGATATAAATAGAACAGTGATTGAGCCTGGGAACTATTCCCAAATGAGGGAAAATAGAACCCAAATGACTGCCTATCAAAGAAAGCTCTTTTCCTGATAAAGCTCTCAGTAGATCTATCAAAGTACATTTCAGTTCTGCCCAGGAATCTCAGTCATGAAGAAAATACTGTTGCCAGGCTCCAGGTTGTTTATCATGAAGATTATTGAATACCGAGGCAGATTAGCAAAGAAAAATACATCCAAACACCCAGTCAAAATTTCTTTCTAAATTCTCAAGTTAGATGTGGGAGACTGAACAATTCTTTCCCCTGTATAGTAAACTGTCTTCTAAGATCTTCACTAGTATGACTCCAATGTCCACTTTTATTCACCACTATCACTTTAATTTAGTCCATGTCCCAATCCCAATGAATAACTCAATGAGCTTTACAAACTTTCCATACTTCCCACCCCTGCATTTATATTCAGTTACTATTCGAAATCTATCCATTCACTCTTTATAAAAATAAGTATTGGGTCTATTATTTTCAAAAACAAAGTTTCCAGAGGTTCTTGATTTACCAGAATTATAAACATTTTCCCAGAATATGGTGAATGTCTGCTATAATTTTTAGTAAACATATAATGAATTCTAAACAATGTTAGTTGTCAAAACAGTGAAGTTTCAAGACTTGTTATATAGTTATAGTAATCAAGACAGTGTGGTATTGGTGGAAGAATAAGCAAATTCATCAGTGGAACACAATAGAGATCGCATAAATATACCCCCAATATAGTCAACTAATCTTTGAAAAAGGTAGAAAAACAACATATGGAGCAAAGGTAGTCTCTAGGACAAATGATGCTGGAACAACTGGACATCCACAAGGAAAAACAAACAACAAAAAAAACAACAAAAAAAGAGGATCTAGACACAGACCTTCCACCCTTCACAAAAATGAACTCAACATGATCACAGACATAAATATAAAATGGAAAACTATGAAACTCCTAGAAGATAACATAAAAGAAAGCCTAGACCACCCTGGGTATTGTAATGCCTTTTTGGATACAATAACAAAGACAAAGACACAATCTATAAAAGAAAAATCTAATAAGCTAAACTTTATTAAAATTAAAAACTTCTGTACTATGAAAGACAATATCAAGAGAAGGAGAAGACAAGCCACAGATTGGGAAAACATATTTGGAAAAGACACAACTGAAAAAGGACCATTATACAAAATATTTAAAGAACTCTTAAAATTCAACAATTAAAAAAATCTGATTTTTTTTAAATGTTACAAACACCTTACCAGACATGACACCAAGGAAGATGTACAGATGGAAAAAAATAATATGAAAAGATCTTCACATTATATGTCATCAGGGAAACACAAATTAAAACAGTACTGAGATACACCACTACACATCTATTAAAATAGCCAAAATCCAGACCACAAACAACACTGAATGCTGATGAAGATGTGAAGCAACCGGAATTCTCATTCATTGCTGCTGGAAATGCAAAAAGGTACAGTCTATTTGGAAGACATTTTGGTGATTTCTTACACAACTAAACATATCCTTACCATATGATTCAGGAATTGTGCTCTTTGGTGTTTACCTAAAGGTGTTGAAAACTTATGTCCACACAGAAACCTACACACAGGTGTTTATAGCAGCTTTGTATAAAATTGCCAAAACGTGGAAGCAATCAAGATGACTTTTCAGTACATAAACGGGTAAATAAATTGTGGTACATCCAGGCACAAAATATTATTTGGCACTAAAGAGAATGAACTATCAAGCCATGACAAGACAAGGAGACTTAAACACACATTACTAAGTGAAAGAAGCAAATCTGAAAAGTCTACATGCTGTGCGATTCCAGCTATATAAATTCCTGGGAAAAGTAACACTGTGAGGACAGTAAGTAGACCAGTGGTTGCCTGTGATTGAGGGGATGGGTTGAACAGGTGAAGCAGAGATAACTTTTAGGGCAGGGCAGTTAAAATACTCTGTATGATATTATAATGATGGATATATGCCATTATACATTTGCCTTAACCCACAGACTGTGAAATATGAGAGTGAGCCCCAAGATAAACTATGAATTTCGGGTGTTGCATCAATATAGCTTCATCCTTGGTAAAAATGTGCCATTCTGGTGAGTGATGTTGATAATTCCGAAGACGATGGGGCAGGATGTATATGGGAAATCTCTGTACCTTTCTTTCAATTTTATTGTAAACATAAAACTGCTTTAGGAAAAATAAAGTCTTTTTTCTTGAAGTAGATAGGACAGCCCAGTTAGTAAATCAAGTGGAAATATTAAAAATTCACTTTTTAAATAAACATAAGCTAATGTCCATAAATCCCAATAGCCTCAGGTATCTATGGAATTACTTTCTTTTATCCAGATTAATTACAGTTTAGAAAACAAGCCTTCCCCAACCCCTCTTCCATGAGCCAAATGTGTCACATTTCCACATCCACCTTTCAAGTCATTTCTTTTCTGAAAGTGTCCCCAATCCTTCAGTAGGATATCATCTTTGCTTCTTTTAGAACCCCAATAAAACTTGGCTTCTACACCTCTTATACTGCAGTCATTGTGTTTGTACTTTTTTATTATCATCCTGTCTAGATGGCTAAGTCATTTAACTTTGAAGACAAAGACAATATGTTGGCTATCTTTTTTTTTAAGTCCCACAGGGACTAGCAGAGTGCTAGTATAGTAGACACTTCAAGAATTATGACTGAGTCAAATTGTATTACAAACATCTCTATCAAGAGCTATGTCAATAGAGATAATGTATAAATTACCTTTAAAACTCAGTTGTTGTTAAATGACCCAAAAATATGTCTATTCTATCAACTCAGGTTAAGTTTACATAATGCCAAAATAAGAACATATTCCAGTGATAGGGTAAACAATGGAATGGAAGTATTTCCACTAACTAGACAAACTTGACCAGTTCATTCAGTGTTCCAATACTGACTTAAGCCTCTTGTATCTTGCCAGCCCAGGTAAGGTATGTATTTAAATTATGGCAAAACTATCTATGTTCTACTTTTGTCTAATAACTATCCAAACCTATACCCCACCCTATTTTAAAGTGATTTTCATAAAGCAAATCTACTTGCGTCACACTGCCATTCAAAAATCTTTAATGACGTCACAATTGCTGGATCACTCCTATGATTAAGACCAAAACTCTTGAAATGGCTAAAACATGTGTAGGTTTTAGCTTCTAATTACTTCTGTATCATTTATATTGTGCTAATCTTAATTTCTTCAGTTTCTTTAGTTGTGAGACTTCCCAGAGAAGCCTGATGGAATAGAAAAGGACTGAGCAATGCTAACTCCACTACCTATCAGCTTTGTGAGCTCAAACAAGCGGTTTAACCTTTTAAAATCTCATTTTATTCTTCTGTGAATGGGAGATAATATCTATTTTTCAAAGTTTCTGAAAAGATTAAAGAAGATAATTTTATTAACCTCTAATAATAATTGTAATTTTAATTAATCATTAACTAGGCATTATTTAATTATTTAATGTCAATCCCTAATGCTCAGTTATAAGCAACTAACAATATGAAACACGACTGTCTTATCTACCATTTTGCCCTTCTGCCTAATTTAGTACTTAGAACACAGACAATAATCAATAATTATTGGTTAAATATAAAATAAATCAATAATCATATAAAGAATTTAGCATGGTATCTGGCACATTTGAGGCACTCAACAAATATTAGCCTTACTATAGATTGAATGTGTCCCCCCAAAATTCATTTGTTGAAACCTAATCTGCAATGTGATAGTTGGTTGTAGGACTTTTGGAAGGCAATTGGGGACCTTTGTAAGGGCTCGACCCTCATCAATGAGATTAGTGTCCTTCTAAAAGAGGCCCCAGAGAGCTCCTTGTCCCTTCTGCCACATGAGGACACTGCAAGAAGACAGCCATCAATAAAGCAGCAAGTGGACCCTCACTAGACACCTAATCTGCCAACATCTTGATTTTGGACTTCCCAGCCTCCAGAACTGTGATAAATAAGTTTCTGTTGTTTAGAAGCCACCTCCTCTATGGTCTTTTTGTTTTAGAAGCCTGAATGGACTAAGACAATCAATCTCCTTCCCTCCCTTCACAGCAAATTCCTCAAGACACTCTCTCTAGCCTTAGTATTCTCTCATATAAATGACTCCAGATGTGTCACCTACAACAAAAATGTGAAACCAATACCATTGTTTCCAGTTTATAGAAGTAGAAGCTGGGCACAGATCGGTCATGTGACTTAAGTAAAAAGGACAGAATAAAAATTATATCAATATCCTTCCCCCTATATTTCACTGTCATTGATTGCACTGTCATAAGCAGCTTCAATAGTGCTGGTCTGACTTCTTCCTAATGGTCAAAGCACCTTCTTTTATCAGAGGTCTGAAATAGGACCTACAGTTTACAAGGCAGTGACACTAGTAATAAGTGGAAAAGGGAGAAGCATACAGTTTTATTTTTATGACAACAGAAAAAAAATCTGTACAATATCAAACTTTGAAAGTCAAAGGAATATATTTTAGAATATTCCTTTTCATTATTTTAAGAAAAGCATTATTTTAATAGGTAGCTTTCATAGATTTCAACACATAGGCACATACACACTCTCACACACACACACCTGGATCAGCCGTCTAACAAGAATTTTGCCTCAGTGATTTCTTAGTTTTCCAACTTGTTCAAAGCCATGTTAACAATTCAAAGCTTGAAAAATGCATCAAAATATATAAACATTCACCACCAAACACTAGAATTTAAGATAAAGTTACATTATCATTTCTTCCACTTTAAAAATGTTTATAAAATAAACATATACCCAAATCATTTACCATACACGAATAATCTATTAATAGGGAGTCAGAAGGATTGATTTGCACTTTGGGGACATTTTCCTAGCCAACCAAATACACTCCAACACTGAGTATCTAGAATCTAGAATCTCATAGAATGAAATGACTTTCTGAGAATTTCTGCTGTCAATCCCATCAAAAGATTATAGCTTGTGTTTTAATCATTCCAATGACCAGATCATACAGCTGCAGCCAATGTATTTCATTGTTGGGACACTGACTTTCATAAGGATCTTCCACTAAGGTGAAATTTCTAACTTCTGCATAAATATCCTCTCTACTCTCCTTGAGCTAGAGAGAACAAATCTTTATAAAGGCCACACATACTAATAAGTAGTGCAGATTTGTTGAATGTCTTTAAAAAGGAGACTAGTTATATTCTTAACTCTAGGCTAAAATTCAAATTGCAATTTAAAAATTTAAGCTCACTCTCCAACTATTATGTCAAGGGCCTCTTGTTCATAATAAAAAGGTCTTTTGCTAATAGCTTTTTTCACCCTGTGAACAATCCTGTGACATACTGTTGTTCTCATTTTAAAGGTATAAAATTTTCCTGGGGATTGTCAAAGTTACAGGATACCAATTTATGAAGTATACATAGATAAATGCTAGAACAATCTTTGGTCCTATTTCTGCCTCTAACTAATTAGGAACACTAGCTATCTGATTCATAAATGACTTCTGCCGTTATTTTCTAAAATACAAGCTTTTAGCTGAATCAGAACTAAATTCCAATAATATCTCTGCCACTTGCTACACCGATCTTCAAAAAGGACATAACAGCACCCATCCCTCAGGGCTCTCTTGGAAAACAAATATCACAATTAAGGCATCTTCCACTGCATCTGGAACACAGTTTGTATTGAGTAAATGTGAATTCCATCCCTTTAGTTCCATGTTGCATTAAGGAATCTGTACCCTTTAAATCACTGTTGTTAATTGGTAAACAGAGGGAGGATTGTGTACAATGGTTCTCCTACAGCACAGCATTCATTAAAGGTTTAGTGAAAAAGGTAATAGAAACCATCAAATTCAATACGATTTGCTGATGGCATTGATGCTATCCTATCAGGTAAGTGTAAGTGAGAAGTCTCTGATCTAGATCAATTTCTATTTTCATAAACTCATACAATAGCCAGGCATGATAAACCCTGACGGGAACATAACTGACATATTCCCATTCTGAAGCATGCCAGAAATCCTCTGCTAAAGAACCTCAGGGTAAAATAAATTATTACTTAATGACAATAATTCTTTATGAAGAAAAGTTGGTATTTTAGGTGGATTTTAAAAATAAACATATTAAAGTAATTCACTATGTGATAAAACTTGCAAAATGGACACAAATAAAAGCTAGTTTGCCATACTATTCTGAAAAAGGTGTTAGTGACAAACAGCTTAGCTCAGAACTTCTTTACACTTTTATGGACACACAAAAGTTAGACATTCTGTAAGGACATAAACTGCGTAAGGCATCATGGTGTAATATTCACCCTTACGGACATCGGAAATCTGAGCAGCATGGACCGAATACACTAAGAAAACTTGCTAGAGACATGCATCATAAATTTCCAGACTGTTTTCAGAACTGATACACATTTCCTTTGTGTCTGATTGCATACAGGCTGATAGAACAAAATACCATAGAACGGGTGGCTTAAAAACAGAGTTTTCTTTCTGACAATTTTGGAAGCTGAGAAATCCTAAATCAAGGTCCTGACCAGTTTGGTTCCATTCACTGGTGAGGGCCCCTTCCTGGCTTGTAGATGGCCACCTGTGTCCTCACCTGGCAGAGAGAATTTTGATCTCTTACTTTTCTTATAAGGACACAGATCCCATCATGGTGCCCCTGTCCTTATAATCTCACCTGAACCTAATTCCCCTCTATAGGCTCCACCTCCAAACACCATCACACTGGAGACAGGCTTCAATAATTAAATTTTTCGAGGACACACACATTCAGTCCATAATACTCAGTATTCTACAAATCAAAAACATCAATATCTTAGCAATTGCCACCTCTTTAGGGAATTAAAAATCAACAGGGATATAAACAACAACCCCAAAACACTTTGATAAATTCAGCAAGACACTTTTATCAATTTCAATTTCTGCTTGGCAATCCAAATTATTTTAGCCTTTTAACTGTTTCAGAATTTGCCACAAGAGTAAACGGAAATGTTCTCCGAATATAGAGAAAAAAAATCCCGGATGTCATATTAGAATATAAAAAGATAAACATTTTAGGTTCAGTTTCATAGTGTTGGTCAAGACATGGCACAAGTTGACATGACTTAAAGCAACACTTTTGTCTTCATGAATTTCATACTGTGGCTCAGGTTATTTAGATAAAACTAAGCCATGCAGATGAACTGTGGACCCATCTTGGAGAAATAAGGTCCATAAGGACCCAGTAAAGATCATACAAATCCTGTATTTCAGGGATCTATGTCTCTCCCCCTACTGTTACCTCTCTACCTACCCTTCCTTCAGTCTTCCTCTGGCAGACAATGTAGTTCTAATAACCTGAAAGGATTAACTTGAGCAAATAGGCATTTTATCTTTATGTAATAAGCACCAGCTACACAATCTTTATGTACACACAAACACATGCACATACAAGCATATGCATACGAAACACACTCACCATACATACCCAGAAAC
The DNA here is from genome assembly GCF_014108235.1 of Myotis myotis. Taxonomy (NCBI): domain Eukaryota; kingdom Metazoa; phylum Chordata; class Mammalia; order Chiroptera; family Vespertilionidae; genus Myotis; species Myotis myotis. Next base: position 10,982,464 of record NW_023416314.1, read on the forward strand.
ACCTATTTCAAGAATGATCACTAACATTTACATTTACTGCCATGGATATAATATCGTAATAAGCATTTTACATAAATTTCGTTTAAAAGCTCAAAAACTATAACTATGCGGTAGATAAAATTAGTCTATTTACAGATGGCAAAACTGAGCAGAGAGGTTAAATAAGTGGTTAAAGGTGGAAAGATGAAAACTCCGGGTAGTGTACTGAAGCCAGCATTGGGATTCAGCAGCTCTAGCTGAACGGATTGAGAACAACAGGATAAAGGATCCAGCCTTCTCCTTGTTTGACCCTTACCTCCAGCCTAAGTGCTTGCCAAAGGCAAACATATAAATGAAGCAAAACCTTTGTCAGGTAATTTTTAGGGTATTTTAAAATTCAACAATATAATCCCACCAGTCGAAAAGATATCAGAACAGAATGCTTATCTGTGACTTTCACCTTACCTTCTAAAGCATATAAATTAGTTCTTTTCTGCTCATTAAAATTGTGCTAAAAATACATACTAATTTCCATAACATTGTATAGGCTTCTATGGGACTCATGCCCTGTTATTAAGTGAGTGACTCAAAAATGCTTATTGATTGAGTGAATAAATGAATAGAATGGCGTGTGTGTTTTTTCACTTCAGAAATTCCTCTTTTCTAGATTTTCTAGGAAGATACTGTTACTTCATTTCCAATGAAAGAGCAGCAAAAGTAAAAGGCATTGATGTTGATGGAATCCACTAACAAGAACTAACATAAATCTTTAGTAGCTTTTCATTTCAAAAGCAGAAAATATGTAAATCTTGGGGAGGGGGTGGAAAATGAAACGTTCATTCTTTACTAAATGGACCTGGCATTCAGTGCTGGGAAATGGAGTAACATGTTATATACATATTTATAAAATGCCAAGAATAACCTAAGTACCTAAGTACTTAAAAGGTTTTTTTTATCATAAAACAAAATAAGGGGAAAAGAAAGCACCTCATTCCCACCGCCACCTCCCGCCACCCCCCTGCAAAATCCAGGTCACTCTGGAGCGATATCCCTGAGATTCTGCTGTATTTTCTGAAGCCTGGCTGAAGGTGCAGGGAGCAGCCGCTGCAGGAGCTCCATACTGTCAAATGGCAAGACACATCAAAATTCCTGAGGCAGAGAGTTCCGCAGCCTTGTAACTTGATGTGAGAAACGTCTGCTTTCAGCCCTTACCAAGGAGGTTTAAGAGGGGGATTCAAATCTGACATAGCTCCTTCTCTAATTTACAAACTGCTAGCGCATCGGTGCAAAGCCTTGGGGATCGGCATCAAGACATATAAATCCAAGGGCTCACCTGGCTCTCAGCTTCCCTGGGATATGAACATGCCCACTGAAAAGTGAATACTGATCACCTTCTACATAAACCTTTCTATCATGGATATCTATCCTGTTTACTTCTGCAGTCCATATTTATTTTTAGAATGTGCAGACTTTTTTCCCACCCACAAAGTAGCCAAGGAGTTATAGTTAATAGGAATCTATAGTTAATAGACTAAAGAGACACTAAACAATCTACACATATCAATCTACACATATCAACTAAGTGAAACATACATGATCTTAATGGTTTTACTAGTCTTTTTTATTGCTATTGTATCTGTGGAGGTTTGGAGCTTATAAAGTCAATAGAGTATTTACATTGGTCTTTGAAGATTTTCAGAGCTCAAGGTATCTAGCAATTTGCAAAATGAATTAATGCTATGAGTGTCCCAAATATATTTTATTCATTTTCTAGAACGGATAGAAATAACCTGCTAATTTTAGCATCTCTGTGGGTCTAGTTCAGGGGTGGGCAAACTTTTTGACTCGAGGGCCACAATGGGTTCTTAAACTGGACCGGAGGGCCGGGACAAAAGCATGGATGGAGTGTTTGTGTGAACTAATATAAATTCAAAGTAAACATCATTACATAAAAGGGTACGGTCTTTTTTTTCAATAGTTTTATTCATTTCAAACGGGCCGGATCCAGCCCGCGGGCCGTAGTTTGCCCACAGCTGGCTAGTTCCTGTTGTGGCGTTTAAGGTCTCAAAAGACATCTCTGTCTTTCGATGAAGTTGCCCAAGTTGGTTCCCTTTGACTCTAGAGAGGGGGTCCTCTCTGACTCTACATTTGCTCCTGGCCAGGGAAAAGCCTTTGGTTTTGTATCAAAGTGTGTCCTGATGCCATCTTCTTACTTCTTTCAGGACACACTGCCTGGTTTCCATTTCCAGTCCCCTTGTACCCAGGCCCAAGGTCTTGTGTCTCCTGAGTCTGGATTTCTGCCCCTTCCTACTTTGCTGGACTTAGCTCTCCTACCTGGACTTAGAATACTTGCATTCCTTGCCAATATGAACTTTGTGTTGTTGTTTTTTAGATTTTTAACATCAGATTCCCTGATCTAACTGAATTCTGCTCCTGGCATTTCCTAGTTGCTCCATCTTGTTTTACTCCTTCTCCCCAACCCAAGCCTGAAATCGATACCTGATGTTTAACTCCACCAACATATCCAAACCCAGTTCCAGTTTTGATGAGGGAATGCCCCCCTGCCCCAACAGAGAAAAGTATTTTATTACAACCATTTTTCAGAGTCGCCTGGGAAAGATGATTAAAAAAAAGATTCATTATTTTAAACTTATATCCCTACTGCCTGCACTCCAGATCATAGATCCCTCTGTCCCATTCTTGATATGCTATTTCTCTGTGAGGAGAAATAGGGAGAAGATGCTGACTGGTTTCTGACACACAGGGAGGATGGCAGATGGGAGAATGCCCAACTTTTAAGATGCAGCTTCTTGAAACTCTGAACTACTTGCTACTGGAAAGGGAGGGAGTGGCTTTGGTTAAAGTGTTCTTAGAGCTTTTCTTATCAGTCGACAATATAACTATAGTTATTGATCATGTAACTTAGTCCTGAAACAGGTTCTATTTTTTGCTTTTAGTATTTCATCTTTGTCTAGACCACAGCCTAGACTTGTGGAAATATTGTAGGCTAGAAAAAGACAAGCCTCAGTTCAAATTCTGATAAAAAACATATCCTATATAATACAGAGGTAATATGCAAATTAACCCTCATGGCCTCACAAGATGGCTGCCTATGACCAGGCTAGCAGGGGGGTTAGTGAGGGACAACCAAACAACTGAACAAGCAGGCTGCGTGGGGCGACCAGGCCGGCAGGGGGGTTAGTGAAGGACAACCAAACGACTGAACAAGCAGGCTGCATGGGGCAACCAGGTCAGCAGGGGGGTTAGTGAAGGATGACCAAACAACTAAACAGGACTCTGCGTGGGGTGACCAGGCTGGCGGGAGGGTGGGCCGTGAGGGGTGACCAGGCCGGCAGGGGGGGGGGGGGCAGTTGGGGATGATTAGGTTGGCAGGGGGGCAGTGAGGGGTGACTAGGCCAGCAGAGGGAAGGGGAAGTGGGGGCAACTAGAATGGCAGGGGGGCAGTAAGAGGTGACCAGGCCAGTGAGGGGAGCAGTTAAGAGCGACCAAGACAGCAGGGGGGCAGTTATGGGTGATCAGGCTGGCATGCAGAGGCAGTGAGGGGTGATAAGGCTGGCAGGGGGGTGCAGTTAGGGGCAACCAGGAAGGCAGGCAAGCAGGTGAACCATTAGAAGCCAGAAGTCCAGGATTGTGAGAGGAAAGTCTGAATGCTGGTTTAGGCCCGATCCCCGGGATTTAGGCCTGATCCCTAGGATCGGGCCTAAACCAGCAGTCAGACATCCCCCGAGGGGTCCCGGATTGGAGAGGGTGCAGACTGGGCTGAGGGGACCCCCCACCCCATGCATGAATTTCGTGCACTGGGCCTCTAATATATATATACTATCTAATAATAGACAAACATGGTAATTGACCATACCTTTGCTACGCTTCCCATTGGCTAATCAGTGAGATATGCAAATTAACCCAACCAAGATGGCAGCTGGCAGCCACGCAGGTGAAGCTAGCAGGAGGCTTGCTTGCCCCAGTGATGGAGGAAGCCAGGTTCCCCACCTGCTGTGGCCCGGCTCTGAGCTCCAAAAGCAGAAAAGTTTCAATTATAGAAGCTAAACAAAACCCAGATACCTGCTTTCAGCAGGACATGGCCACAGAGCTGGAGTGAGCAGGAGCCCGGCTCTCAGCTCCAGTGACAGCAACAAAGTTTCAATTATAGAAGGTAAATAAATCCCAGAATAAAAAACAAAAAAGAAAAAAAGAAGAGGCTGGGAGCTTCAGTAGCCGGCCAGCCTGAAAATGGCCCTCAGTCCCTCACTCAGACTGGCCAGGCAGCCCAGTGGGGACCCTCACCCTAAAGGGGGTGCGGGCAGCCTGAAAACAGCCATCAGCCCCTCACCCAGGCTGGCCAGGAACCCCAGCAGGACCCCCACCCTGATCCAGGACACCATTCAGGGCAAACCAGCCGGCCCCCACCCGTGCACCAGGTCTCTATCCTATTTAGTAAAAGGGTAATATGCAAACTGACCCTAACAGCAGAAAGACTGGGAATGACTGGTCACTATGACACACACTGACCACCAGGGGGCAACACTCAATGCAGGAGCTGCCCTCTGGTGGTCAGTGAGCTCCCACATGGGGGACCTCTGCTCAGCCACAAGCCAGGCTGATGGCTGCCAGTACAGCGGTGGTGGTGGGAGCTTCTCCTGCCTCCTCAGCAGCGCTAAGGATGTCCAACTGCAGCTTAGGTCTGCTCCCTGCTGGCAAGTAGACATCCCCCAAGGGCTGCTGGGCTGTCAGAGGGATGTCTTATTGCCAGCTTAGGCCCAATCCCCCCAGGGAGCAGGCCTAAGCCAGCACGTGGTCATCCCCCGAGGGGTCCCAGACTGTGAGAGGAAGTCCTGGCTGAGGGACCACCCCCCCCCCCAGAGTGTACAAATATTTGTGCACTGGGCCTCTAATATATATATATATATATATATATATATATATATATATATATCCCCTCACCAAGTATATTTTTCCCATTTATTTTATTTTTTCGAGAGAGAGTGGAAGGGAAGGAGAGGAAGAGAGAGAAAGAAAAAAAGAACATCGAAGTGAGAGAGACACATTGATTGGTTATCTCCTGCACACACCCTAACCACAATCCAACCTGCAACCCTTCGATGCATAGGTCAACACTCTAACCACTGAGTAATACTGGCAAGCACTCATCCGCTGTATTAATTGGAGTATGTAACCTTCTAGAACTTAGTTTCTCTGTCTGAAAATGAAGATAATGTAACAACGCCACATATTAGTCTGATTTGGAATCGAGGCTTCATAGGTAATAGAACTAGAGAAAAGTAAAAACAGTGGGTAAAGGTGAAAAGATGAGAACTCTAAGGAGTGTATTGAAGGTAGTCCTGGGATATCACAGCCTTGGCTGAATGGAATGATAGGAAAATGAAAAAGGACTCATCCTACTCCTTTCCTCTCCCTTATTTCTAACTAAAGGGCTCTCCAGAGGCCAATATATAAATTCAGGCAAAATCCACATTAGGTTGCTTCAATTCCCAATACAATTATTATAGTACTGGAGGCCCAGTGCATGGATTTGTGCACCAGTGGGGTCCCTTGGCCTGGCCTGCGAGGATCAGGCCAAAACTGGCTCCCCGACATGCCCCGAAGCGTCCTGGATTACAAGAGGGCGGTTCTTGGGTGACACACCCGAGAATCGAGCTCCCTCCTGTCTGGGTCTGGGGTGCAGGTGAAGCAGATTCAGGGCCGACAGTGCCCCAGCAGCAACCTAACCCATGGCCAATTCTGTGAGGAATCAGGTTTCCTCCTCTACTGGTCAGAGCATATGCCCCCTGGTAGTCATTGTGCGTCATAGCTACCAGGCTAATGGTCAAACCATCAGACGGTCACTTAGGCTTTTATATATATAGATATATGACATTGATTTAAAAAGAGTTAATAGTTCTTTATCTTGTTCATTCTCCATATCCTATAAAACCTGAGAAGCAAAATATTACATATTGGACTATTTATGCTGACTTTTTACTAAATATTTTTCTAATTATAAGAGGATCAAAATTATAATCCATGCTTCCTTCAGGTTATCTAGCTCTTATTTACTACTCATACACCTGTAACAGCTTGGCAGCCAAGCACTGTAAAGACTTTAATTTTCTCAACACTGGGAATGAAATATGTTCAATAAAGTCTATAGCTTCTTCTTAAATATCCTGCTTTATAGAAGGTTTTGATTATTTTAGCAGAAACTTTTTTTTAACTTTTTAAAAAATATCTTTTATTAATTTTTTAAAGAGAGGAAGGGAGAGGGATAGAGAGTCAGAAACATTGATGAGAGAGAAACATCGATCAGCTGCCTCCTGCACATCTCCTACTGGGGATGTGCTCGCAACCCAGGTACATGTCCTTGACCGGAATCGAACCTGGGACCTTTCAGTCTGCAGGCTGACGCTCTATCCACTGAGCCAAATCGGTTTCGGCAGAAACTTTTTATTATAGCTTAATTTAGCCAAATTCTATTAGAATTATTCATCACTGCATCATCTCCCTAGTGATGGAAAACATGAAAAATAAGATGAACAAGAAAGGCACAACCACAAATTTGAAATTGGGGCCACTGTGCACAGCAGACTCTGAATGCCCCTCGTGGCCTCTGAATGCCTCTCTCTGGCTCTTTTTTCTTGGCATTCAGCTTTACCTACTTTCCTTTTACTTTTCTAACATAAAACAAAACTGGGCTATATTGTCCTTTTCCTCTGTGGTATGATTATTTTACAAAAATTCCACAAATTTTAAATCCAGCAAAACTCCATTTCATTTTATAAAATCGGTATATTTATGGTCCTTAAAATATTCTATTGCCCTTGAAATTTTTTTCCAATAATAATTAAAACTTTAGCATATAGCTCATGGAAGTAGCACTGTTTAAATTTCCTAGAAAATTACTTCAAATGATTATGATGGCTGGAAATTTAAAATTAGGCAAGTCAGATACACGATTTCTAATCTGCATTTCTCCTCAAATGGTCCTCATAATATGCTTTGTTATTATTAACACTTGCTGATAATTATCACTATATGGAACTGTCCATGATTTAATAACATATAGGAAAGTCTGAGGTTCATACAGGATATTCCCATAGATTTTCTTTTTCTGGGAAGTATTCTAGCTTATCTCCAAAGAAGAGATATTTGATGTCTAAAAAAATCTAATTAAAAATATTCTTAAAACTTGAAAATTATTTGTTACCCTCAGAAGACATCCCATGTTAAGATCAAAACCTAACTGATGCTTATATTTAGATCAGGGATTCCCATGTTTTTCCAAAGAAGAATCTATTTACCTGTTTATCACTCTCATTTAGTTGTATGAAATTGGGACCAAAATAACATATGATGATTTCAGCCGGAGGAAGCTAACACAGCAAGTCAGTGGTGCAGAGATTTGGAAAAAACTGCATTTGGTGGCTGCAGAGATTAGTGCACTAGGGCCCAAGGCTGGAGGAAGAAAAGTGCTGGCAGATCCTTAACTGATTTGGCTCAATGGATAGAGTGTCGCCCTGCAGACTGAAGGGTCCCAGGTTCGATTCAGGTGAAGGGCATGTACCTGGGTTGTGGGCACATCCCCAGTAGGAGATGTGCAGGAGGCAGCTGATCGATGTTTCTCTCTTATCGAAGTTTCTCTCTATTCCTCTCTGTAAAACAATCAATAAAATATAAAAAAAGAAAAGTGCTGGAAGAGTCAGGCTGACCTGCTCGTCTTCTGCACATGGCTGGGAATTACATGACACACTATCGCAGAGTCTCTGGTGTTGAACCAGACATTTGGCTACCGCTACCATAAACTGTATGCCAATAAATTATAAGAAAGTTAAAAATAACTTATTAGTACTCTTATTTTGTATAACAAAACAAATCCCTCATATACACTTCACACTGAATATTTACCCCTCAAAAGAGACTCACTAAAAGAGATAGCATTGGCTATATATTATACACTAGAGGCCCAGTGCATGAATTCATGCACGGGTGGGGTCAGGCCGGCCTGCGCCAATCGGGTCCCATGGGACTGGGCCGGCTTCAGGGAAGGTCCCTGGTGGTTGGAGAGCTGCCCCCACCACCTGGTTGAATCCGTTCGAACTCCCAGTCTAGGGAACAATCTGCATATTACCCTTTTATTATATAGGATAGGATAATGGCCGGAGAACACCTTTCTCTGAAGGAGATATGCTTTAATGAAAGCAATGCAAACAGATAGGTTTTTTCCAAATATGCTTATTTGCAGAACTTACTATAAAAAGAAATAGCTGTCTAAATGGATTAGTAAAGAAGAAAATAAAAACCTACAGTTCACTGCTCTTTGTTTATACTAAATGTACTTTCTGTCTCACATAATAAAGCCATGCTTTGTTTTATCCTATACTAAAATAATATTAGGTAGATCGGGGGCTGAATAACACAAAATATTGCTATGATTGTAATAATATTAAGGAGTCCATCAAAGCAGACGCTCCAGTGGTGATTAGTACTCATTTTCAAAGCTCTTCCACTATTTTTCTTCTCTTCCACTAAAAACCATTGGCCATTTAGGCAATAGCTAAAATATTTACATGTGTTCTTTCAGAATTAGAGGGACCTCACTTAATTGACAATGCAATGCAAAATATTGATTAACCATGATTTAACTGATAATGCAATGTATATTTTAGCATAGCTTATTGCTTCTTTTTAACTGTCAACATAAAGTTCTTACTTTGGAATCCAACTCTCCAAGAAAGACATTAAGTGCTTAAAAGTTGTCCAGTATTCAGCAAGTTTAATGTTTTAAATAGTGACTATAAAGGGTTAGCTCTACAGAATTTTTCCTTACTGAGCAATACCGTGATTCACAGTTTTCTGCAGTATATCAATACTACAAATTGACTCATAATACAAGTTTACTAATAAAGCAGAAATACCTGTATCCTGTACACAGATGTCTAAATCAGAGATATCAATCATTTATTATCAAGTTTAAGGACAAAAAGAAAAGTAGGTCCCTACAATTTAATTAAGATCACAATTTCTTTTTTTTTTAATATATTTTATTGATTTTTTACAGAGAGGAAGGGAGAGAGACAGAGAGTTAGAAACATCGATGAGAGAGAAACATCGATCAGCTGCTTCCTGCACATCTCCTACTGGGGATATGCCCGCAACCCCGGTACATGCCCTTGACCGGAATCGAACCTGGGACCTTTCAGTCCGCAGGCCGACGCTCTATCCACTGAGCCAAACCGGTTTCGGCCACAATTTCTTATTAAAAAGAATTTATATATAAATAATTAAACCCCTTTACCTTATAAATATCCAAAAATCCACACTGGTGATCGAATCTGGTGTAGAGCTCATTCAGCATGCTGATCACTTGCATGGGGGTGCACTGTGCGCAGATGGCCGTGAAGCCGACTATGTCCGAAAAGAGCATGGTGACATCGTCAAACTTTCTGGCCTGCACTTGCTGCCCTTGCCACAGTTGCTGGGCTACATCACCGGGAAAAATAGAGTATAGAAGATCCACTGTTTTCTTCTTCTCTTCCTCCAGGGCCTGGTGAGTTCTTTCTAAAGTTGCCTTTAATTTATCCATCCTCTTCTTCAAGCCATCTTGGGCCTTAGCCTGCTCGCCAACCAAAATGACATCTCGGGTGGCATCATGGATGGGGATGTCTGAGAGATGCAGTCCCCGGCCCATGAGTTCGTCCAACTTGTCCACACATGGAGAGCCCAAAAATAAAATGGAATTTGATTCTGGGACGTGGATCATTTGTCCTTTGACTTCCATCACCTGCAAAATTAACATGGAATTTTAATCAGTGTTTTTCACATAGTAGATTCACAAAAATGCAATTATTATCTGAAGAGGAAAAGCAAGAAATGCTTTATTAGCCATACTGACTTTCTACATTCATCCAAGCAAATTTATTTAATATTTACAGCCAGTGTAAAATTTATGATGCTGAATCAAAACATTTGTTATTGTTTTCTACTTGGCCACGTTCTAAAGACAATGATAAAATGAAGTCTGAGATCAAGGAGAAATAAGTAGGAAAACATTGTCATTCAAAATTAAATTAAACCCAGGTACATAATGAAACTGGTTCATGAGCCAGTTCAAAAACTTTCAATCTTCTTAATAATAACAAAATAACTACACTTAATTGTTATTAAAATAACACTCAGAGAATAAGTCCAAGAGATTAAAATAAATCAAAATAATTGTTTGGCCTTATATAAGTGATGTTTTCACCAGCTACAGTCCTTTGACTATATAGCAGTCTTTGCACTGACTATATTAATGGACAATTCACTTGGTCGTAAAAATAAAAATTTAAACTAGATATAACTAAGCTAACATTATTGGAAAGTAACTGTCAGATATTAATTCAACCAGCATGTTCAATATAAACTAAAAATAAACCTAAATCAAGATAGCACTAAAGAAATTCATTTAATATAAAGTATCTGAAGATCTAGTAATTTAAATCTATCCCTCTTCCTGTGCTTTTTGATGAATTTGCGGAGTTGATGCTTAATGGAAAACTTAATGAACACAGGCTTATGCCATCTTAGCTTGGTGCCCACTCAGAGGGGATAAGCACCATAGGAAAGGAATATGGACTTACAATCTAGCCATCTACATAAGTTGCTTGGGTTAAAATAAGGTATCTCAGAACACCTGGACAGGAAGGTGGTTGCAGTTACCTGGAAAGAACAGCCTGAGTTGACCAACCAAGATTGTACATCAGTTTCACCCACATCACTTTCCACTACCATGAATATACTCAATAAATTTATTTGTCTTTATTTTTCATAGCATAAAGTACTTAGGCTACTTGATGAAACAAGAGGCAAAGAAGAAATATGGGGTAAAACTATAGAGATCTGGATTCCAAAGTCTGCAACTATGATTTACTTTGTCCCCCCTGCACCAATCACCAAGATCTAATCTACATAAGGAAATAAAGTTGAATTCTTGCTTGATGTTATAATTTCTATGGGATCAAATGTTCACTTTATCTTATGCAGTTTCTTCTAGTGTTTGGTGTTTCATTATTTTATACATAATACTCTCAGTTATTCATTGGAGTATTTATTGTTCTCTATTTACTAGTATACCTCTGGATGATAAGCATAAAAAGATAAAATAAAGTTCTATTTTCAAAGATATCAAAGTATGGGGGTGGGGAGGGAGCCAAATCTATACAGCACAGAGAATAGTATAAACAGGACACTTTCAATTCAAAGCAAACTTTCAAAAGACTTCATGCACACTATGGTTTGAATACAAAGAAAATAATTGTTCTGAAAAAATTTCCAGATTGTTTTACATATGCCTGATTTGCTTTTGGAGGGAAGAGGTGCTATTAATTACATATAATTTCCCATTGTTGGAATATTAAAGGCATAATAAGAAATATATACATAATATACAACTTTATAGTAAAAATTTGTATATTAATATTTTCTTAAAATTAAGGTAAAAGCAAACCTCTGATGTTCAAAGATTTAGACTTCTATTGGGGTCTTTTTCCCCCTTCCTTTCTCATATTTTTTTCTAATCACTTTTTTTTTCTTCTCCATTTTGCTTTCTCCTTCCTTCTCCCCTTTGTTCTTTGGACTTACACTTTTTTTTTCAGCATTCTCGCTTCATTTAGTCTCTCTCATCACTGGTTTTCCTCATTAGTTCTTCCTTTTTCTTTCCCTTCTCTTTTTTCCCTCTGTATCAGCTTCCACATTTCCCATCACAAATGGTCCTTTCTGCTTTTTTGTTATTTAGTATGGAATTAGTATATGAGTATATGCATAAATAATATTAGATGGAATTTTCTATATGTAATAAATAAGTGTTATCTCAGGGAGCTTGATCTGCCCCATGAAGCAGCATTAACAAGGACCAGTGGGAGCCCAAGAAGCATGAAATAAACCAAGTAGATGAAAATAGTACCATATATGTTCTGAAAATTACACTGTCATTGCAACTACAGCCTACAAAAGTAGGACAGGACCTGTGTGCCAAACCTAAACAGTGTGGTTGTCTGTTAAAATAAAAAATTTAAATAGGATCTAGTGTCTTCTAACATAATAGCCAAACTTTCCAGGATATAATAGAAAATGAAACACCAAAATAAGACTCAGGAAAATCATATCTTCAACAAGAAAAGGCAATCAATTGATGCCAATACTGAATCTAATATTGAAATTATGTGTCAAGAATTTTAAAGAAGCTATCATAAAACGTTTTGACAAGCAATTACAAATTCTTTTGAAAATAGTGAAAAATGAGAAAATCAGAAAGTAATAGGAGATATCAAAATAACCAAATTGAACTTATAAAACTGAAAAATACAACTATAATAGAAAACTTACTGGGTAGTCTCAAAAATAGAGATGACAGTGAATTTGAGGATAGTTCAATACAGTTTACTCAATCTGAATGGACAGACAATAAAGTGCAGAGCAATAACAAAAAGAAATACCATTTATATCATAGAAGTCTCAGAAGGAGAGAAGTAAGAGTAGGGTTGAAAAAGCATTTGAAGAAATAATGGTTGCAAATGACTCGAATTTTATGAAAGATATAAACACATAGATTCAACAAGCTATATGAACCTCAAATAGGGTAAACTCAAAGAAATTCACTTCAGGCCACAAAATAATTAAACTTCTAAAATCTAAATTCAAAGAAAGTATTTTCAAGGCAGCCAGAAAGAAATGGTATATTACTTACTAGAGGCCCAGTGCACAACATTCATGCACTGGAGGGTGCGGGGGTCCCTCAACCTGGCCTGCGCCCTCTCACAGTCTGGCAGGCGGACATCACTCAAGGGGTCCTTAGTGTTGCCATGGAGGTGAGAGAGGCTCCTGCCATCACCGCTGCTGCGCTCACCAGCTATGAGCCCAGCTTCTGGCTGAGCAATGCTCCCCCTGTGGGAGCGCACTGACCACCAGGGGGCAGCTCCTGCATTGAGCAGCTGCCCCCTGGTGGTCAGTGCACATCATAATGACCGGTCGTTCCACCAATCAGTCGATTTACATATTAGCCTTTTATTATATAGGATAGGGAGCACTCATTTGAATAACAGTAGATTTCTCATCTGAAACTGTGGAGGACAGAAGAATGCTGAAGAAGGATCTTTAAACAGAAAATAAGGAAAAGAAACTTTGAACATCAGGAAGGAAAAAAGAATAGAAATACTAGAAATACAGGTAAACATAATAGATTGTCCTCTTCATGAGGTGTCTAAATCATATGTGGTGATTGAAACAAAAATTATAACACCATCTGATCCTCACCATAAATGTACCTATAAAAAAGAAGCAGGAAAACACACACACACACACACACACACACACACACACACACACAAGAGTAGAGGATGTGAAGACAGAAGCATTGATTGGTTGGATTGATGTAACAATGGCATGCCAGTAGTCACCAGAAGCTAGAAAGCCAAGGAAAGGATTCTTCCCCAAATTCTCCAGAGAGACCAAGGCCCTATCCACACTTTGATTTTAGATATTAACCTACAGAACTGTGAAAGAATGAATTCCTTCTTATTTTACACTACAAATTTGTGTTAATTTTTAACAGCAGCTATAGGAAACTAATACAGATTGGAACAATAAAATAAACAAATAGGATCTAATTGACCTATATAAGATGATCCACCCCAAAGTATCAGAATATACATTTTTTTGAGAGACTATGAAAGAATTGGTTCTTTTATCTTAGTATACCATATCCTGGGCCACATTAAAAAACAAACATCAAAACAAATTTAAAAAACTATACAGAATATGTTCTCTGACTACATGGAATAAAACTAGAAATCAATAACCATAGGACATATTCGTAACAGTAAAAATAAGAAACAATCAAGATGTGGTTTAAAGGGTGAATGGTTAAGCCAAATGTAGAGAACTACTTAGCAATAGGAAGAAATATTCTATTGATATAGGCACAACTTTACCTGTACTTGTAGGGAATTCTGCTGAGTGGAAAAATTGCTCAATAGAAAGGTTTATTTTCCTCGTTTGCTTATTTATTTTTATCATGCAATTATTTGTTTTTATTCTTAGAATTATCCAAAAAAATAAGGTATTTTAAAACAAAACCAATATTCACCCAGAGGGCTATTAATATTTTACAATTTCAACCTAATATCTACATTTATAATAGCCACAGTTTTTTTAATCTGCAAAAATATTTTTACTGTCTCCAGCAAAAATCCTTCATTAAATATTCTTATTTAAAAAGGCAATGCAAAAATGCTTCACCCAAGTACACTAAATATAATTTAAAAGAAAATTAAAGCATTCATTCATTTATTCATCTGTTTTATAAACATTTGCTTAGGATATACAAACTGCCAGGACTATTCTAAGCACTTTAAATGTACAGGAATTTAAACAGATCTGCTGTTTTTTTACTGAATTGAAAAGTAAATTCAATAGTAAAGTGCATATGTAGCTGGAGGGACATTAACATCTGAGGCTAATTGTACTACCATTTATTCTATGGATTGCCACATTGACTTTGTCGGGATAAAATACATTAAAATTCACATTGTTTATGGCTAACATCAGCTAAAAACTCCAAAACATAACACTTCAGAGGTTTTTATCTTTCCGTGCCTGCTTTATTTGCCCCTGTGTTTGTACTTAGTTTTGTTATCGGTAGAAGTAGAGTTCTTGGGGTGCCACAAGGAAATGAATTTCCCGGGGCCCCTATGGGAGGATGGGATTTCATGGAAAGCTTTATTGATGGTGTAAAATTAAGGGGGTTCCTCTCCAAAGTCCCATTTCTGTCCATCCCACCATAAAATACATCCAATCTTGTCTTCAACAAGACCAGAATTAAGGCCCCTGCCCGTAGCTTCTGCTTCACATTAAAGTCCAGCCCAGCCCAACATCCTGCCATGGGCCATGCTGTTAGGGCCATGTGGCTATGGAGAGAGAATGCAGGACACAGGAGCAGGTGCGGGTTTCTAAGCAAGAGAGAGCAACAGAGAACAAGAGAGAGGAACTCTTTCTGGGGATTTTAACCGGGAGCTTCTTCAAACTAACCCATTAACTTTTCAAGATTTTGCATGCTTCTGATGGGGTCCACCCTTAGCCAATCCATTGTTTCCCAGGCTAGACTGACAGGAAGCACCTCCCCTGCACCACCCTGACTTCTACTGAGCATTTGCCTACCTCCCCCTTCACCCCCAACAGCCCAGTACTGGATGGGGAAGGGGAGGGGATTAATCCCCTCGGAGGAGGAATGCCCTGTGAAGCTGTAGCTTCCTGGTGAAGTTTCCCAGGTGACCATGCTTAGTGTCCAACTTCCCTTTGCTTTCTTTCCTTTATAATATTAATAACTAGCTAGTTACAATAAGAACAGTTTCCTTGCTATTCTTTAAATCTCAGAAATTAATCCTAAAATACATTTGAATCCTGTTTTGACAGATAAGCCAGTAAACTACATAACCAAGTCAATTTTATGTTCCATGATTAGATTGATGCCACTTTTCTTTCTAAATCACAGCAGGATTCAGGTAATATTTTAAAGGAAATGGCGTTACGCTTTAGAGCTGAAAGAGGTGTATCAGCAAATGTTTTGGCATTCTATTGTGCAAAGGGGACCAAATGAAATGCTTGTTTCGCTTTTAGATTCCTTATTCATTTCTTTGTTATTTATCAAGCATTAAATTTCACACTACACACGAAATATTAAATTGATATGCAATTGTAATACCTTGCATACACAGGCTGCCTTTTTTCCAAAGGGTGAACGTGACTTTATTTTTCATCACAGTCACACAATCAGTAAGTCACACACATTCAAGAATAGCACTGAAAGTCATCCTTCTTTAACACAGCAGTTAGCCTTTGTCACCACACTGTCGCTCACACATCCACGGGAAAGTGTGGTTATATTCCTATATATCTAGTTTACAAAACTTCACTTCAAAAGGTATAATAAATTTCTGGAACTATCACTAAACTATTCTGCAAAGACAGGACACTGTATCTTCTCTTCAAGGGAATATTACAAAAATAATTCTAAACAAAGCACTAACACATGGTTATATCAGGCTGAATGAAGTCCCTCATAGTAACAGAGAGTTACTAGTATTTGGATGAGTGAAAAGCATTGGGCTCTCTGAACCAGCCAATTGAATGCGATAATGTTCTGATAAGGTCTTAGAGACAAAAACTACCTTCAATTATCTAATTATGTACTATTTATACATGTGTGTGCTGTGTGTATGTGCACTTATGTTGAAATATTTGTTCTCCCATAAGTCATTACATTCTTGTGAATCAGGGATAGGGCAGAAAATTGGGGGTGGCTACTTAATATATTGCTTAATAATAAAACTAGTGGGGTTTTTTTTCATTTTGACTGAATTGCATTAAATATTTAAAAGAAATAACTAGAGTTTGTGCTTAAACCCCAGTTGGCAAAGCCTATTGCTATACAGAGGGGATGCAGGCTGTTGGATAAATAGAGGGAAGGATATTGGAGTGCAGAAGAAATGAAAATTTTCTAATGAAATAAGGTAGTTGCTTAGTCCAGCACACACACCACGACTAAAGAAATTCAGAGAGCTAAAACACCTAGTTTTTAGGTACAGGATTGAATTATCATACATAGGATTGTCATTCAATAAACTTTTTTCCTGTGGTGATGAAGATATCATTAGTGTGACTGAAGGACTAAATTTTAAATTTTATTTTCATTAATTTAAATTAAAATGAATATAACCACATATAGCTTCTGGCTAATGTATTGGACAGCATAGCTCTCAAGTAAAATTCTGACTCCAATATACAATCCATCAGTTAGTCTAGATATTCTTTTTCATTTGATTATGGGTAAGAAATGGAGGAAAATTTGAGTCACACAGATGTGTTTTTGTTGTTAACAATGTCACACAGAAAGTTTGAGAAAATATTATGTGTAGGAACTTTACTCAGTACAAAAGATAGAGTTGAGTTTAAGACAGTCATGGTCTCTGCCCTCATGAATATTATATTCTAACAGAATATTAAATTCTAATATATACATATTATTTTTTAAATGTATAAGTTATGAAGAGCTGATGGACCCTGCTGCTGCATAACAAATAGATTCTGATTTAAGGAAAAAAAAACAAAAACTTTTGAGACACTGGTTATCTCTTAAAAAGGTAGGAAAGGTTTCCAAGGATACCTCCACATGCACACCCTAGAAAAAGGAATAACCAAATCAAAGCAAACAAATAAACCAAAAGTCACCCTTAGTCTGGAGCCCTGGCAGGGCAGAGAGAAGTCAGGCTGCCTTGAGAGCCATGTGGAGAGAACATTGCTTTCAGGATTCTGAGACACGGGACATGTGTATGGGTAAGGAGTCTCATCAGAGAGTCTTGAGCTGACACTCCCCACTCAAATAAGGCTGGAGTGGGCCTTGGTCACTGGCATCTAAAACTTTCCCAACTTCAGCCTGGCCAGCATGGCTCAGTTGTTGAGTGTCAACCTATGAACCAGGAGGTCATGGTTCAATTCCCAGTCAGGGCACATGCCCAGGTTTCAGTCTTGATCCCCATGTGGGGCGTGCAGGAGACAACCGATCAATGATTCTCTCTCATCACTGATGTTTCTATCTCTCATTTCCTCTCCCTTCCTCTCTGGAATCAACAACAACAAAAAATATTCTAAAGAATAAAAAAAAATAAAACTTTTCCATCTTCATTTCTCAAGACCCTCAATATGATTAAGATCAAGCAATCATATTTCTTTGTTTCTTAATCAAAACAAAGAAACAATGAACACAAGATTTAGATTTCTAAAATCTGTAGACATTGGAATTATCAGGTTTAGAATGTAGAGCAGCTACATACTGTGTGGGCAATGGTAGGTTTAGACTTGTGAGCACGCAAAACAGAATTCATTCTTGTACTATCATTTATTAATCATTGGACTATTTTCCATATGAACAACTGTAAACATACTTTTCCCCACCCCTGTACTTATCAGTCATAAAGACAAACAAGCAACAGGAGACTATAAGGAATGAGCAGGAGTTAAAAACTTGGAATATATTATAATGGAAATGGTATTAGTATTCACCTCAAACAGTTTTAATGATTTAAGTATAAATAGGCCTGTATACCATGTTGACCATAATATCTGGCAAAAATTAGCTTTCAATAACTGTTGGATAACATTACTGTGAATTCTGAACCTACCTCAAATCTCTGAAATCAGAACCTCCTGTTGCTGAGCTCATAAACAGGTTTTTAAATAAGACCTACATGTGATTCTGAGAATTGGCTAGACTTGGGAACTACTGTCTCCAACATCATTTTGTCCAATCCACTCATCTCATAAATGTAAATGAAGAAAATGAGGCATTGGGAAAACAACTTGTCACAGGGCAAGTTGGTAAAAGGGCAAGGACCTGAACCAGATCTCTGGACATACACAGCCCCACTGTAGAAGGTTCATTGTCAGAAAATGAGGTTTGAATAAAATAAAGAGTAGAATGTGAAGTTCAGTGATGGCTCAGAGGTAGGACATGAACAAGTTGATCAAATAGCCTATAAATATATTCATTGAAGGTGAACCATTGGCACACTACTGCATTTTATTGAGAGGAATTATGTTTACTTTGTTATCCAGTTCAGACCTTTGAGTTTCTGTGAGTATCCTTAATGTTTGCCAAAGGTCTGTTTGACAAATAAAACCTGTGTGAGATCCAATATCTCTTAATTACCCCTTGGATTTGCTCAGCACGTAGAATTTTTCAGAGTGTTGCCAGTGTTGCATTGTTGCATTTTGTCTTCCTGATGTCATAAGGAACATACAATCAAGGTCACTGTCATTGGGGAAGCTAAGACCAGTTGCCAGAGATCACACAGTTCAGAGGCCTGACTGAAGCCTGAGCTGCCTGATCCAGTATTCTCTCCATACTTGGTGTGGGGCATTAAATTAGTGAGAGCTTAGGAACTAAAAATGACCTCAGTTTAAAGTCTAGTTCCACCCCTTGGCTGGCTGAGTAACCACAGGCAGATCACATGGCCTCTCAGGGCCTTAGCAGCCTCATCTGTAAGGTTGGGACACTGATAGTTCTAACAGAATAGCACTAGGATAAAGTTTAAATGAGATAAGGCATACAAAAAGCCTAGGCTAGTGTCCACATATGAATACTCTCAATAATCGATTATTGCTGTTATTCAACACTAGTGGCCTGGTGCACGAACTCCTGCACATTGAATGGAAATCAATTAGAAGAAATATTTTAATATTGCTATTCACCCCTTCTCTATAATAGAAGTGTCAACCAAATTCACGATCGACAATGACAGATCGAAACACACACGTGCGATTGGCACCAGAGAGAGCTTTATATGTATTGCGCATGCACTAGTCAACTTAGCCTTTTATATACATAGAATAAACTTGCTTAATTAGACCTATTTTCTGATGTAGCTAAACTTTTTCCATCCCAGTGAAGCACCCCAACTTCTCTTTCAGGTAATTGTCAGCAACACAGCAGTAAATATCAACATGAAGCAGATTATTATTGTAGATCACGCAGGGAGAACGAAGGGTAAAATATTTAACTGCAGCAGGGTTTGATTATATTCTGTGCAGTGAGAAAACCTGAAGTCATTTTCAAGGTCCACCATTTCTTACTTCTTTTCAGTTGGGTCAAGTTTCTAAGCTTTCTAAATCTCTGTTTTCCAGCTAATGAAAACAGGATTCCACTGAATCTCCTATCTTCCTACTCTAGGACTTCTGTGAGGATCAAATGAGATGAGGCACAGGAAAACACGTCACAGACATTTGGTTAAAGTGTAAATGTTTTCACCTGGCTATAAAGCAAGTCATGTTCCTGGGCTGAAGAAACTTCAAGGAGGCTAGTCATAAGGGAGAAGAAGTTGGCGCTACTATGTGACATCATTATCTGGCGCCCACAGCGACCATTTCCGGTCGCTGGGCTGTGGGCCACATTTTGCGCCATGGGGTCTTGGTAGCATTGGCTGCAATTTGGTGGGCTGTTGCTCCAGGGTGGTGGCGGGGCCTGTGTCCCACTTGGGGGAAGCCGAATATTGCTTTGTGGGCGCCAGGTCCATGGTGCTGTTTCTCTGTAAATGGTGAGTGCGCATCACGGCAGCTCCTGCGGAGCATCTGCTCCCAGATGGTCAGTGCACATCATAGCAACCAGTCAGATGGGCGAAGGGACACTTAGCATATTAGCCTTTTACATATAGACTATGACAATGATAACAATGATTTAGCTGGTGCTAGGGAGATACTACAAATGGGAAGTGATAATAATATAGTTATGTTGAAGAAATTATGATTATAATACATTTCATGAAACTATATTGAATAGGCATGAAATATAGGTTAAAATACATTCCTTAATTCACTGAAGCATTTTCAGAAACAGTGAAAAACTGGAAAGAACTTATAAATGAACTTTTACTTAAATGAGTTATGTCCCATCAATTTTTTAAGTTTCATAAACCATACAAAATGCTACAATAATTAAAATATCACGATGAAAGCTGATTTTGCTTTGGCACACACCATCAAAATTTGTCTTTGTAAACACTCCCATTAACATGAACAATGTGTAAGAATTCCTTGTCGAGGTAAAGGTAATAACATTCAACTGAAAGAGCATGCCTTGGAGGCTGCCCAGGAGAGTGAAAAGAACCGGGGTTATTGGGATACGGCAAGGGAAGTGTTCCCAGATGAGGGAAGGAAAACTCAAAGGCCCAGAGAGAATAGAGAGCATAGCACATTTAGGGCACTGAAGGAGGTCCAGTCCGATTACTGCAGAGAGCAAAAGAGGAATAACCAGGGTCAGGTCAGGTCTAGGACATGTGACTGAGTTCTGACCATTGACATGTGAGCTTAGGCCATGTAATTCTCCAGTCCTTTCACTCTCTGCTCTGCAACCATGGAGGTCACATGTCAAACATGGGGACATCAGAAACAGTCTACTGTCTGAAGTCTCTTTTGCACCAGGGCTGCTCAGAAATGACATCTAACCTCCCTCAGACCTGTGATGTGAGCAAGGAACAAATCTTTACTGTGTTAAGGAACTGAGATTTAAATACTGTTTGTTACACCAACTAGCATTACTTACCTTCACTGAACACACCAGGTCTTGGTTAAAGATCATTATCCCCTGTCTCCATCACACACTTGAGAAATGGTCTAGACCAGTGGTTCTCAACCTTCTGGCCCTTTAAATACAGTTCCTCATGTTGTGACCCAACCATAAAATTATTTTCGTTGCTACTTCATAACTGTCATGGTGCTACTGTTATGAATCGTAATGTAAATATCTGATATGCAGGATGGTCTTAGGCGACCCCTGTGAAAGGGTCGTTCGACCGCCAAAGGGGTCGTGACCCACAGGTTGAGAACCGCTGGTCTGGACCAACACCTCCTCCGTGCTAGGACCCCAGTGAAAAGAATTCATCACAATTCTTTCCCATCCAATCTGACTGAATTTACTGTCATTCTAATTATTATCATTCCCATTTTAAAATTCTAAGTCATCGGTGAATGAAAGGAAGAGGCCTGAGATTGATACAAAGTTCAATCTATAAGTCTGAATCCAAAGTTTCCCTTGATTTACTGATACATGGTTAGTTTTATGCTTATCCAACATAAATCATCATGAATTATAACTTAATATCAATTTTTTATCTCCTTGAAACTAGATTGCATGTGTCTTTTTCATTTCAGTAAGATGGTGCCCAAACCCCTCAAATATATATATATCCCACGTTCAAAGGCTGTTAAATCGTGTTGTTTACCCATATCTTCAGAAAAAAATCACTTCTACTGTCGTGGTGAACAACCTGCTTCCCTATTTATAATGGTCTGGCCCTCTAGCAACTTCAGCGCGAAATTATAGCTAATTTGCCTACAAACGTCAGGTGGTCATAATAATCTAGCCACTCATTCAGTGTAGTGCAAATAATTTAAATGCCTTTTTAGATCTAAATGTTCACACACTGTGTATAAATTAATACATTATTTGGGGGATATTGAAGAAATATTCCCTCTAAAAATTAAAATCCTCAGGGCAAACTATGGATTAAAAACTTTACTCCTTTTTATGTTTATGTTTATATCTATTTCCTGATTTAATTTTACAATAACCCAGTTAGAATGAGCAAGTGTAAGAATGGAGACTAATAAAGCTCAGTTGAGGTGGCCAAGGTGTATGGCTGAGGAAACATGGAGGTGGGACTGGAACATGGGCATGTCCTTTTTTTACTATCACCAACAAAGGGACTTTTAAAAATTGTGTATGTACACACATATTATGGGAAACCTCCTATATGAAACCCAAGAATCTCAGCACTGTCATTTAATGTTTGTTTGACTGTTTTCCTTCTCTTGGGAAGTAGAAGTAGATGGTGAGACCAAACTTGGACTCCACATCTTTAAAATGAGATAACAAATGAACCTACATAGTATGATTGCTATCTAGATACATATTTGTTAATATTTACAATGTATTTAGGATACTTACTGGTATATAGTAAATATATATTTATTAACCAAAAACTGCCTGGCTTACAGGGGGTTGTAAGTAGTTTTAGAACCCTTTAGCTCATCATCCATCTACTATTGTTCTGAATATTTTTAAGATTTAATTACAATAAATTATGGCTGTATTAGTTTGCTAGGGCTACCATAACAAAGTACCACAAACTGAGTGACTTGAACAACAGAAATTTATTGTGTCATAGTTCTGGAAGCCAGAAGTCGGAGATGAAGGTATTGGTGCGACCATGCTCCCTCTCAATGCCTCTGCAGGCTTCTGGGTGCTCCTCAGCTTCTGCAGCACAAACCAATCCTCATATGGGGTTCTCCCTGACTGCAAGTCTGTTTCTGTGTCAAAATTGTCCTTTTTTTTTTTAAATAAGGGCACCGGTGATGTTGGATTAAGGACCCTAATAGCCTCATTTTAACTAAATTACTTCTGTAAAGACACTATTTCCAAATAAGGTCACATTCTAAAATACTGGGACTCCAACAATACCACCTTTTTGGATGACACCATTCAACCCATAATATGTTCCCCTGATTATGGCAGTGTTTTACCTGTGACATGTCGCTCTGATTACAAGGTTCATTAATAAAGTGTTCAGAAGCAGTAAATCTATCTACTCATTAATATTGTACCCCCATCATACTTTATTCCTCTTCTAAGGTTTATTTTTGTCCCTAGAACTACCATACAATTTTACTACTTTTCCTTGTTTATGTCTATCTTGATATTAGGACACAAGATCCATAAGTGAAGAGATTTCTATTTGTTTCTTGCTGTGTTTTCTACCATGTGAAATAGTACAGTCCATATAGCAAACACTCTATAAATATTAATTGGATGATTAAGTAAATCTATATGAAGGTATTCATGCATAAGTATATAAACAGTATTAACTAAAGAAAGAATTGACCAATGACATCATCTTTCATCTTACTTTAGTTCTTTGATTTCTTAATGAACCAACTCTCTCTTTTCCTTTGAACATACTAAACATATTAGAATAAGAAAATAGAAATTTTAAGAAAAGCTAGAAGGTAGTAATCTTCTAGTGGCCCAGTTACTTCTTTTGTAAAACAGGAATATTTCATATATTTTATTAATACAATAGTTTAGGTTGTATCCAAACAGTACAAAGTAGATCATTGATGTTTCTATCTCTCATTCACTTTCCTTTCCTCTCTGAAATCAATAAGAATATATTAAATAAATAAAAAATTAAAAGCTGGTAAAGAAAAAAAGCATGAAGTAGCAAGTTATCAGTACAGATAACTAATATGGACAAATCAAATACCAATTTATTTTTGTTGTCCTAAAATATTCTGATTTGTCTTATTATCTATAGTGACCTATACTGATGAAATTATTTTGATAATTCCCAGATTGCCATTGTGCTATAAATAGGTATCTATATCAGTGATGGCGAACCTTTTGAGCTTGGCATGTCAGCATTTTGAAAAACCCTAACTTAACTCTGGTGCTGTGTCACATATAGAATTTTTTTGATATTTGCAACCATAGTAAAACAAAGATTTATACTTTTGATATTTATTTTATATATTTAAATGCCATTTAACAAAGAAAAATCAACCAAAAATATGAGTTCACGTGTCACCTCTGCCACGCTTTCATAGGTTCGCCATCACTGATCTATATTCAGCTTCTAATAGTAGGCCAATTTAGAGACTCTAAAAGAACCACTTCAAAAGAAAGTAAAAATGCATATCCTACATAAAACATAATTTTATAGCATTGCTGGGTTGGAAATAGGTGAAAAAAGTATTCAGGGGTCTAAGCAAAAATAAAAGCAAATATAGTGAGCTAAAATGTTTGATGTGAGCTGTATGTGCAAACTTAAGATGGTGTCACTTGAGGGTAAATGCCAATATCAGCACTGAGGACTGGAATCTTAATCTTACATTAGCAGTAAGGAGAGGGAGCTGGACCTGGGATGCTTGCATTATACCTGAGAATCTGGAAAGGGGAAAGCAGTCCCAGGTCTGCAATACTGCCAGGATCCCCACAGAAACACATGATCATTCTCTCCTATGGAATACACATTTAATTTAGGCTCCAAGATTTCCTCCAAATAACATAATGTTGAATATAAGATAAAAATCACAAAATTTACAGGAAAACTAGCCACCAGGAGTGAGAATCAAAAGAAATAAAAAAAAAAAAATAGATTTAGACCACCAAGGACATCAGATATTTGAGTTTCAGATTTGATATACAAAATACGGATGGGATGTTTACAGAAATGAAAGGTGGCACCACAACCATGTATACAATGAGATATAATCAAAACTGACTCAGGAGGTTTAAAAAAGAGGAAAAATAGAAGTTTTTTAAATTAAAAATGTAATGGTTAAAATTTAAACAAAATGAAGGAGGAGATGGGTTGAACAGAGTATTAGATGTCACCAAAGAAAAAATGGTGAGCTAGAACTAGAAAATACCGGTAGGTCTAAAAACATTGTAAAATGTCACACAGAGAGATAAAAAAAAAAAAAAGTGAAAAATATGTCAGAGAGGTCAAGTAATATAAAAGAAAGAATGTGAAAATCTAACCTAAGTCTAAACAGAGGATCTGAAGGAGAGAATGTAAAAAATGGAGGAAAAGTAATATCTATTGGGGTAATGAACACATAATATAGTGTACAGATGAGGTATTGTATAAGTGGACACCTGAAACCTGTATACTTTTGTTAACCAATGTCACTCAAATAAATTCAATAAAAAATGAAAAATAAGTAATATTTCAAGCACTAATGATTATGAATATTCCTGAACTAACAGAAAATATGAATCCCCACTATCAAGCACAATTTCTATCAAGAAATAGAAATAAAAGGAAATCCAGACCTAGATATTTGTAGTGAATCTGCAGAATACCCAGCTTTGACAAGATCATAAGAGTAGACAGAAAGATCACGTACAAAGATACATTGACAACAGACAGTCATAATAGAAGCCAGAGACAATAAAATGGTGTTTTCGATGGGCTGAGAAGTAATAACTGTCATTCTAGAATGGTGCTCTCTGAAAAGCTATATTTTGAAAAAATTATGAGGTAAACAGAAACCAAGAGGGTTTACTATCAATAAGCTAACACAAAACAACTTTAAAAATGAATTATTGAAAAAAAGAAGGAAAATGAACCCAAAAGGATAGTCTAGAATAAAAAATGAACAGAGAAAAAATATAGATAAATATTAACAAATATTATCTATTTCATATTACATAAAATAGTAATAACAATTGTAATATGCTACTTTTTGATAAGCATTCCAGATGACTTTTTAACTGGATGAGATTAAGAAACAATGCTGTTGATTGGACTGTCGGGCCTTAGAGGGAAGGTAGGGAAGGGTGGGGGTAAGGGGGAGAGATCAACCAAAGGACTTACATGCAAGCATATAGGCCTAACCAATGGACACGGACAACAGGGGGGTGAGGGCATGAGCAGGGGATAGGGAGTAACGTGGGGATAAGGACACATATGTAATATCTCAATCAATAAAAAATATATTAAAAAAATAAAATAAAATAAAAGAGACTGTCTTTAAAAAAAAACAATGCTGTTATTAAAAAAGGCTTATAAACCACATAGAACTTTAAAAAGGGTAAATTATTATGAATGAAAATAGCATAGGGAAAAGTTAGGACATGTAAATTTCCAGTCACTATTAGTTTGCAATTCTTCACTTATTATAAAATAAATAGTAAATAAAGTAATAACCCCAGAGCATCACTGGTTTCTTCCTGAGAAGAGTGTCATGATTATTTCTGTTGAATAAGAGTTTCAGTCATTTTCCTTTGGTAGAACATGCAGTCAATTCTCCATTCCAAGCCACCTCAAGATCCAGTCTTATTCCACACTTTATGTCCCTGCCAAAAACACACCACTCTACTCTGAGCACATATTGTATGCTAATACAAACAAACAAGCAGAACAGGAACAGATTCATAGATACAGAGAACATTTTTACAGTTGCCAGAGGGGAGGGAATTGGGGGATGGGTGAAAAGGGTGAACAGATTAAGAAGTACAAATTGGTAGTTACAGGATAGTCATAGTGATGTAAACTGGGAATATAGGGACTATAGTCAATAATCTATAGTAATAAAAGGGTAATATGCAAACTGGTCAGGATGCCCTCACAAGAACAACCGAACAGTAGGCTACTTGGGGCAACAAGGCCGGCAGGGGGGTTAGTGAGGGATGACCAAACGACTGAACAGCAGGCTGCGTGGGGTGACCAGGCCAGCACGGAGGCAGTTGGGGGCAACCAAGCTGGCAGGAGGGAGAGTGAGAGGATGACCAGGCCAGCAGGGGGGGGCGGTTAGTGTAACCAAGCCAGCGGGGGGGGGGCAGTTGGGGGTGACCAGGCCAGCATGGGGGGGCAGTGAGGGGTGACCAGGCCGGCAGGGAGGGCAGTTGGAGGTGGCCAAGCCAGCAGAGGGGCAGTTGGGGGCGACCAGGCTGTCAGGGGGGCAGTGAGAGGCGATCCGGCCAGCAGGCAGAGGGCGGTTAGGGGTGATCAAGCTGGCAGGGGGGCAGTTAGGGGTGATCAGGCAGGCAGGCAGACGAGCAGTTGGGAGCCAGTGGTCCTGGATTGTGAGAGGGGATGTTCGACTGCCGGTTTAGGCCCAATCCCCAGGATCAGGTCTAAACTGGCAGTTGGAAATCCCCCATGGGGTCCCAGATTGGAGAGGGTGCAGGCTGGGCTGAGGGAACCCTCCGTGCACAAATTTCATGCACTGGGCCTCTAGTAGTGTAATAATTATATATGGTGTCAGATGGGTACTAGATTTACTAGGGTGATCACTTAGTTATAAAAATGTCTAATCACTGTATTGTACACTTGAAACTAATGTAATATTGTACATCAACTGTAACTGAAAAATTTTAAAATACTATTTAAACTAAAAGAGAAAAATAGAGGCCTTAGCATAGGACCTTACATACAGTAGGATCTCAATAAATACTTGTGGAATTAATAAATGCATGAATGAACAGATGAAATGGAAAACACCTCGGAAACAAGTAAAATTTCAGGAACAATTTGAGAGGCATCAATCACTTGCAATCTCTATATATTATGTATATACATTCATAATAATATATTTGTATCTATACTTAACTAATAACTAATGGACCATCAAGATTCCATCTTTTTAAGCAACTAGAGACTATTTAGGATCTAATCTATTAAAGACTGTGCATCAGGGAACTTCCACATCTGGTTATATCAGAGTCTATTATATACAAATTTTCTGGCCCTCTTCATGATTTGAAGAACATTTGCTTTAAAATCATTTAAAATGAGCCACAGAATCCATACTGCCTGAAAACGGGACTTTGTAAGATGGTTAGGAAATCATTCCTTCAATCGTGTCCATCCATGAATAGATTCACATGTCTGAGAAATAATGTATAACCTCTCATCTACACCAATAATATCAATACTGGTACTGGAAGAAATAAAGTGTTGTTGATGGTAGTATCCATCTTTCTGTGTCAGCATCCTTCAGGACTATTGTAGGGGTAAAAGAATACACTTGGACAAATAGTGCTGTAGAGAACGTGATTGGCAGGCTCCCAAACACTTCAGACAATGTTCTTACAATGGATTTATACAATAACTAGATCTTATGAAATAATAGTGTCTGCATAGATGATTCTAGCTCAAGAGGGATTCTGTATGTCCTTTTCACTTGGCTAGTGTTCAGAGAAATACATATTGTTCATGAGTTACCTGTTCCAGTAGGCAAGATGACTGCATTGTTAAAGAGGTATCAATAGGCTGAGATAGTACATGAAAGAAACTGAAGGTAAATGCTATTACTCATAAAGAGATTGAAGAATTTTCAGCAATAAACATAATACACACACACAGACACACACACACACACACAGTCACACATGCACAAGTAAACACTCGCGCATGCACAGGTAGGTATGAAATTTACTACCTAGTTGTCAACATTATTCTGATACATTTTTCATCCTACCTTTGGCAACTATCAATTAAACATGGTTTATCTTTATAATATTACTAATAAAGACATGGATTTTCTTTAAAAAGATGTCATTATGTTGATGTACAGCAAAACATGACAGAAAATTCAGATCAATTGAGCTTTTATATTAGTGGAAAAACTTAAAACTGGGAAAAGTCTGATAAAAATGCCTTTCTGTGATTATTTCTCAGAAAAACTTCAGAAGTAGACAATAAATTAAAGCTTTAAAGTGCTAATAATAGGGTGTCCAATATTTTATACTCATAATTTTCCATTTAATCAAGTAATTCATTATTTTTTTAAAAAAATATTTCATTATTCACATGGCTTTAAAGATAAAGACAAAACACCATGCCTCCTTTGCTTTCTGCTTTGGCAATAACAATCTTTTCAGTTTGTTATATATGCATGATCTCTTCTCTCTCTAGGCCAGCGGTTCTCAACCTGTGGGTCGCAACCCCTTTGGGGGTCGAACGACCCTTTCACAGGGGTCGCCTAAGACCATCGGAAAACACATTATATAATTACATATTGTTTTTGTGATTAATCACTATGCTTTAATTATGCTCAATTTGTAACAATGAAAATACACCCTGCATATCAGATATTTACATTACGATTCATAATAGTAGCAAAATTACAGTTATGAAGTAGCAACGAAAATAATTTTATGGTTGGGGTCACCACAACATGAGGAGCTGAATTAAAGGGTCGAGGCATTAGGATGGTTGGGAACCACTGCTCTAGAGCAAGGCTTCTCAAACTTTTCTGGGAAACACATCAGTGGGGGATTTACAAGAATGCAGATTCTGACTCGGTAGATCCCGCAGAGGCTTGTAATTCTTCATTTCTAACTAGTTTCTGAGATTCTGCATCTCTAACCAGCTGATGCTTCTGGTACTAAACCACACTTTTAGTATTAAATCCCTGGGGTGACCATGGCAATGCCTCCAAGTTGGTCTCAGAAGTGTGGGGAAGGCGGAGAGAAAGGACTTCTCCCCTGAATCATTATATTCATGTTTTATATATTATGGTTTCAAGTAAGATTTAACTCCAGGGGGAGAATAGTTCTATTTCCTTAAATATTTATACACTACTAAAATACTAGCCTAATGCTTACTTCCCAGGTGAGTCAGTAGATAAGATGATTTATCCAAAGTCATAGCCAGTTGGTGACAGAGACACAACTAGACTCTGGTCTCCTGACACCACTGTCCATTTTCTTATATCTTTATTACCTCTCATTTTTTTCCCTTCTCTTCTTCCTAGCTCCATTTTTTAATATTACTTTGAAATTTCTGAAAAAATCTATTTTAATATATATATATATATATATATATATATATATATATATATATATATATATATATATGTTTATTGATTTCAGAGAGGAAGAGAGACAGAAAGAAACATCAATGATGAGAGAGAATCATTGATTGGCTGCCTCCTGCATGCCCCACACTGAAGATCAAACCCACAACCCGGGCATATGCTCTGACCGGGAACAGAGCCGTAACCTCCTGGTTCATAGGTTGACGCTCAACCACTGAGCTACACTGGCCGGGCTATTTATTTTTATATAGGTTCTTGAAACTCTGCACTTTAGGACCTAGATCTTAGGATATCTAGAACTTTTCATGGCATGGGGTGTAACATGGGATCACCTTCTATAATCTTGTTGGAGGGCACTCTTAAAGTAACCATCATCTTATAAAGATAGATGATGTCCTAGGTAATGTTTTCAAATGCAAAGGAAAAACATAGTATTATTTTTAAAATTTGACAACTCTTTCTCTGTATTCTGGAATCTGTGGCCATAAATATTTTAGCTTCAGGACTCCATTTTGTCTGTCACTCTGTTTATCTGATTCTCTAAAACTTATGCTATTCTGAAAATGTAATACAGGAACAGAAAACATGTCCAAAGGGTTCCTTCCCACCTTTTCACATAGTATATGTATTTTTACATTAGGAGAATGTACAAAACCCAAGAAACATTTATTACCAGACAAAATGCAATAGTGTGGATTGTCAGTATTTACTCATGTTCATCTTCAGTTTAGTTATGCTCAGTGGATATCAAACTTGAAACCCTGTTCTGACCCAAAGCCCTGACGCAGTTGGTTTTATGCTTCTCATCTGGTAGCTATCTGTGAGTCACAGCTCTTAATTGCTATTCCTTCAAAATATTTACATTATGTTTCTTGTGCCTCATACGCAGTGTTTATAAATTTGACATTCACTTTTTAACCTGTGGTTAAAACAGAACATGAGAACAAGTTTGGAAGTTTTTGCTCTTTCCCAATATCATTGCTATATCAGAACATATTTTCAATAAATCATGTTTTGTCTAATATCTTGCCACCCAGCAAAGGGTGTAATTTCCTTATACAAATGGGCCTAACGGGACGGAGTGAAAGGGCTTGTGGTGCTGCAAATGATAAGCTGTAGGGCATTATCAAGTATAGCATTTTAGCCTTGGCTGTGTTTTTTTCTCAGTAGTTAGAGCGTTGGCCTGAGGACTGAAGAATCTTGGGTTTGATTGCTGGTCAAGGGCATATACCTCAGTTGCAGGTTCCCACCCTGGTAGTGGAAGGCAACCAATCAATGTGTCTCTCCACATTTATGTTTTTCTCCCTGTGTCTCTTCCCCTCCCTTCCACTCTCTCTAAAAATCAATGGGAAAATATCCCCATGTGAGTATATATATATATATATATATATATATATATCCTATCTAATAAAAGAGAAACATGGTAATTAGCCATACATCCGCTACCCTTCCCATTGGCTAATTAGGGCGATATGCAAATTAACTGCCAGCCAAGATGGCGGCTGGCAGCCAGGCAGCTTGAAGCGAACATGAGGCTGGCTTGCTTCAGTGACGGAGGACTCCAATGTTCCCCGCATGCCGCTGCCGGCCTCTGAGCTTGCAGTTTGAAACATTGTTACAAATATAGAAGCTAAACAAAACCCCAGAAACCTGCTTTCAGCCAACCGGGATCTCAGAGCTAGAGTTGAAACTGTGTTTCGATTATAGAACCCAAACAAACCAGATACCTGCTTTCAGCAGCCAAGCCTCAGAGCTAAAGCTGGCCCAGAGTAAAAAAAGAAAAAAGAAAAAAAGGAGCGGTTGGGAGCTTCAGTCACTGGCCAGCCTGAAAACAGCCCTCAGCCCCTCACCCAGACTGGCCAGGCACCCCAGTGGGGAACCCCACCCTGAAGGGTGTGTGACCAGCTGCAAACAGCCATCATCCCCTCACCCAGGCTGGCCAGGCACCCCAGTAGGGACTCCCACCATGATCCAGGACACCCTTCAGGGCAAACCAGCCAGCCCCGACCCGTGCACCAGGCCTCTATCCTATATACTAAAAGGGTAATATGCCTCCTGGCACTGGGATCAGCGTGACAGGGGGCAGAGCCCAAACCCCCTGATTGCCCTGCGGCTCTGTGTGTGACAGGGGGCGGGGCCACAACCTCCCTATCCGCCCTGCTCTGTTCGTGACAGGGGAAGGGGCCCCAACCCCCTGATCAGCCCTGCTCTGTGCCTGATAGGGGGGAGCTCCCCAAACCCCTGATCGCCCTGCAGCTCTGTGTGTGACAGGGTGCGGTGCCCCAAACCCACCCCCTCACGGTCCCTGCTCTGTGTGTGGCGGCGTAGAGCCATAACCTCCCCATCAGTCCTGCCCTGAGTGTGACAGGATGTGGCACCCCAACCCCCTGATCCGCCCTGCTCTGTGTGTGACAGTGGGCAGTGCCCCAACCCCCTGATTGGCCCTGCTCTGTGCATGACAGGGGGCAGCGCCCCAACCTCCCGATTGGCCCTGCTCTGTGCGAGACAGGCGGTGGCGCCGCAACCTCCCCATTGACCCTGCCTTGAGTGTGACAGGGGGCGGTGCCCCAACCCCCCAATTGTCCCTACCCTGAGCGTGACTGAAGGTGGCATCGCAACCTCCCGATCCGCCCTGCTCTGTGCATGACAGGGGGCGGCGCCCCAACTCCCCAATCAGCCCTGCTCTGAGCCCGACCAGGGGCTGCACCTAGGGATTGGGCCTTCCCTCTGCCACCCGGGAGCAGGCCTAAGCCAGCAGGTCGTTATCTCCCGAGGGGTCCCAGACTGCGAGAGGGCACAGGCAGGGCTGAGGGACTCCCCCTTCCCCCGAGTGCACAAATTTTTGTGCACCGGGCCTCTAGTATATATATAAACAGGGGAAACTTCCTGTAAAATAAGGAGAGAATTCAATCTTCAGATAGAAATGGCACACAATATATCAAGGGAAAAGGTACTAAACTTCAAGATTAAATGAAAAAATTCTTCAGGTACTCAAGTAGCAATATAGTAATAAAGCAAGTCCCTTCAAGGGACCAAAACTAGGCTAGTTTCAAACATCCCTATAAGAGCATTAGATGCCAGAGGAAAATAAGTTCTTAGGGGAAAAAATATGATCCAAGGTTATTTTGCCCAGAGAAATTTACTTGACTTTTAATTATGATATAAATAATATTTTAAAAACCATGTACATATACATATGAGATACAATGAAGATGATCATAGCACCGTGACCACAACTTAGTTGTAAGAAATAAATAAGATCTTATATTAAGTGCCTAGCCAAAAGAAAATGCTTAATCAACAATAGTCAGTGTGTATGTTTTTATTATTTAGGACAACTAAGACCTGAACACACATACCTACAATACAAGGCAAAATAAACAAAAGCTAGAGAGCTCTGAGGACCCAAAGGAAAGGGAGCTCATTGCAGATGAGACCCGTCAGTGGAGGCTTTAAGAAGAGGTGATGTTTCATCCCAGATGCCCTTAGTAAATTTCAGTGGTACAGAGAACGATGACCAGTTAATTAAAATTTGTAAAGGAAGAGCCCCAAACATTTTTGAAAATCCACTGTATTTTTTTCTATTTCAGCAAATGTTTCTATTTTTTTCATGAAATAAGAGGCTAAAGGAAGAATAGAATAAACAATAAATAACAAGTTTTGAAAAACACTGTAAGAAATAAACATTTTTTGAAAATGAGACATGCCACAGATTTATTAAATGGGGTCAGCAAGAATATGATAAGTGACTCGACAAAGTTACAGACTTTCAACAGTATCTTTAACTCAACTGGTATGAAGGTTGGCTCTAATCTAATTGCCAGAACAACAGCCACTGACAATAGGGTCCAGGAAACTGTGGCAAAATCTGTAGGTCCAATGATTATTATGCAGACATTTAGAAATGGGCTGAAGACATCACAGAGCTGTACAAGTCATAACAGGGAAGGCAGGTGAGGAATCTGAAACAAGTCTTCTTCTAGTTATTGTTTAGATTTTATTTTCATGATTACCCAGAGGTATGTGAATGGATAGAATGTATGCCAATATAAGTAGGTCAAAGGCCATTTCATAAGCAGAAAAAAAATGAGTTTAAACAACCAGTAGAGAATCAGTATATTTATATGAATATGAAACAATTGATTTTTGAGAAACATACAGATATTGTTAAATGAGTATTGTTCTCTTCAAAGTAGTACCAAGTAACACAACATGATACCCATTCATTCATTCACTCACTCATTCAAGCAACATTTAATTGAATGCTCACCATGTACCTGGCAGGGAACCAAGATACACATTTGTTATATTGGAAAGCTTAAAACCCATTTTTAAAATTTTTTAATGGCAGCATGGCTCCCTTTTGGGAGAGTGGATATAATTTTGGAAGTAACATAGTGATGCTGAGCTAAGCCTAAAATAACATGGTTGACTAACTTGAGTAATATAATTTTGGTTACAAACCAGGTATGATTAAAAGCTATTAAGGTTGTTTACTCATGTAATTTGTACACTCGCTTTGACAGAGATTCCAAAAAAATCTTCAAAAATGCTTTCATAATATTGCCATTAGTGAAAAAAATTGTGTTGCCTGTCAAGGACCTACTATGAAAGATGCTTATTTAAATGTTTATTGAAAACACCATTTTATTGATATATTATACCATGAATATATGGTTTACTTATCTAATATGAAGTATTTGGGGCATTTGTTTTTCACTTTTAAAAATTTATAGAAGAAAAAGTTATATTTTGAACTTTATTTAGATTTCCAGGAAGTCAAAGTCTTCTAGGCCAAATGTATTTTACAAAGAGCTACCATTTTCTGGACGAAAGCTAGCTACTAAATGATAAGCCTTGTAGAGAGTACAGAGCATTCTTAATCTTAACCCATTCTATAATTTTCTGAGTTAAAGACCACTCACAGGGTCTCTCCCTGATGTGGAGACTGGCATATAAACTATCCAACAGAAACCTTCATAGAATTGTTTGAGGTAATTTACAAACTTTTAAAAGTCTTCTAGAAACTTATAATTTACAAATTTAGTTGAATATACAGGACACATATCCTATATAATAAAACCCTAATATGCAAATCAACAAAACAGCAGAACGACTGGTCGCCATGATGTGCCCTGACCACCAGGGGGCAGATGCTCAATGCAGGAGCTGTCCCCTGGTGGTAAGTGCACTCCCACAGGGGGAGCGCTGCTCAGCCAAAAGCCAGATTCTTGGCTGGCGAGGGCGCAGCGGAGGTGGTAGGAGCCTCTCTTGTCTCTGTGGCAGTGCTAAGTACTCCTTGGGGGATGTCCACCTGCCAGCTTAGTCCTGCTCCCTGGCAAGTGGACATCCCCCGAGGAGTCCTGGACTGCGAGAGGGTGCGGGCTAGGCTGAGGGATCCCCCGCCCCCTAGTGCATAAATGTCATGCACCAGGCCTCTAGTAATACATATATAAAGTAGGTAAATATACATATGTATATCTAAGTCTATACAAGTGCACATATGCTAATTGACATAAATTCTAGAAAAAAGCATTACAGAAGTTCAAAGGAGGTAGCAATTAGTGGTGCATGGTTTCAGCTGTTATATTTGCAAGCTGGTAAAGAGCTATTATGGTAAATTTATTTGATTGAGTGCATTCTGAGGAATGAAGTAGAAAAACATGGGCCACAAAATGTAAATCATCTCTCCCCCGGCTCCAAAACTGCATTTTAAAACTTTGGCCAAATATCTGCAGGTATGTTTCAAATAATAATAAGGAAAAGGTGGCCCCTATTTAAGCCTTTCTTTTAAGAAGTACTTGATGTAAGCCAAATCTATCAGATAATTTCAATAAAAGCAGAACTAGTAATCAACCTCAACTAGGTATAAAACCTTGGAGAAATTTAGGGAAAAAACGTCATAGTCAAGAGGACACGATATACAGGTGAGGAAACCCCACTGTCTTTGTTTTTAACAGATTTATTAAAAATATTCACATATCATAAAATTTACCTCCTAAAAGTGTACAACTCAACAAACAACAAGTGTTGGTGAGGATGTGGAGAAAAGGGAACCCTAGTACACTGCTGGTAGGAATGTAGACTGGTGCAGCCATTCCGAAAAACAGTATGGAATTTCCTCAAAAAACTAAAAATGGAACTCCCATTTGACCCAGTAATCCCACTCCTAGGAATATATCCCAAGAAACCAAAAACAACAATCAGAAAGGACATATATGCACCCTATGTTCACAGCAGCACAATTCACCATAGCTAAGATTTGGAAACAGCCTAAGTGACCATCAGCAGATGAGTGGATTAAAAAATAGTGGTACACTACACAATTGAATACTACACTGCTATAAAAAGGAAGGAACTCTTACCATTTGCAACAGCATGGATGGACCTGGAAAGCATTATGCTAAGTGAAATAAGCCAGTCAGAAAAGGATAAATATCACGTGATCTCACTCATTCATGGAATATAATGAGCAACATAAACTGACGAACAAAAATCAATCCAGAGACATAGAAGCATCTATTAGACCCTCAAATCTCACAGGGAAGGCAGGGGAGGGTGGTGGAGGGAAAGCACTTGGGGGAAAAGATCGACCAAAGAACTTGTATGCATATAAGCATAACCAAATGGACACAGACAATGGGGGGCGGGGGGTGAAGACTGGGGTTGGGGGAAAGGAACAGGCTGGGAGAAGACATGGGGAATAGGGACATATGTAATACTTTCAATAATAAAGAATTTTTTAAAAATTTAAAATAGAGCTGCCTTACAACCCAGGGATTCTACTTCTCAGAATTTATCTAAAGAAACCCAAAGCACTAATTCAAAAGAATACATGCACCCCTATGTTCACTGCAGTGGTATTTACAATAGCCAAAGTTTGGAAGCAGCCCAAGTGTCCACAGTAGGTAAGTGCATAAAAGTGCTGTGGTACATTTACACAATGGAATACTACTCTGCTGTAAAAAGGGGGAAAATTACCCTTTGTGACAGCATGGGTAGACCTGGAGAACATTCTGCTAAGTGAAATAAGCCAGTCAGAGAAAGATAAGCACCATCTGTTTCACAAATATGTGGAATTTAATGAACAAACTGAACTACCAAGCAAATTAGAGATAGACTCATAGACAGAGAGCAGACAGTTCTGGTGGGGTGGAGGGTGTTGGGAGGCTGGAGGGATTTATCAAAAGAGAAAAAAGAGAGAGAATTCACAGACGACAGTGTGGTGATTGCGGTGGAGGGAGGGGGAAGATGGGAGAAGGCATAGAGGGGATAAATGGTGATGGAAAGTGTTCCCAAAATGAATGTAAGTTCTATGAAGTAATACTATTAATCAGTTTGGGAGATACTCGGTTGAGAAAGGAAACAGGATTCCTCAGAGCCTTTAACATTCTAATAAATATATATCATGACTCTCTAAGAGGAGAATAAATTACATAGTATATTCTAGCTTATTTAATTACAAAAGACTCTTCTTTGGCACGCCTCTTGAAGTGGTAAAAAAAACAAAAACAAAAAAAAAAACAAAAAAAACAACATTAAAAAAGGGAGAAGAAAATCAAAGAAAGATTGAGTGACTATTTTTCTTCCCCAAGTTATCTTATCTTGCTTAGCAACATCCCTGAACCAGGATCCTCCATGCTCCACCAGAGCCCTTCCTGTTTGGTGGGGTGGCCTGTTTGATGACTCCTGTCTCCCAGGGCATTCTGTTCTGAGTCATGGGCAGGAAAGACAAGGTTCATGGAAATACTTCCCGTGTGGAGGACTGCTTCAATTCACAGGTGTTGACAACATCTCATTAATTGAACATGCTCCTTCTTAGTGTGCCTTTACTCATGTGGTTTTCCCACCAGGAAGGCCAAATCTTTCCACTTTGTTCTCCAAAGGCTTAAAAAATATATTTAATAGTAATAATAGAAATGTCTAAAAGTTATGAAATGCTCATTATAAATTCAAAACTCTGCAACATATTTTAAGGCTGTATGTTATACTGAATTAATTTCTAAAAGTTTATTAACATTTTATTTTGAGATCTTTAAAAAAAATAAAAAACATAGCCATTAGTGTATACATTACCCAGAATTTACAGATAAAATAGCAGGTTTTTTTAAATTGCAAATACAATATTATAGTAAAAAATAAGTAGTGTAAAATTACATGGATTTTACAGTGATTTCAGAGTTGTGCAATCATCATCCTATATAACAAAAGGCTAATATGAAAATTGTCCCCTTGACTGGGGAGTTTGACCAGGGGGCGGAGCCGGCCAGCCAACCGCCCATGGCCCCTCCCCCCCGCCACCCGGCCCAATCAACCCTGATTGGGGTGGGCCGGCTGGACCCCATCTGTGCAAGAATTCGTGCACCAGGCCTCTAGTCACAAAATAATTTTAGAATTTTCACCTCCCCCCCAAAAAATCCCTCATACTTATTAGCACTCAGTCCCTTTCCCTCTCTCCCTCCTCCTCAGCCCTAGGCAAGTCTAATCTACTTTTTGTCTTCATAAAGTTGTCTCTTCAAGGCATTTCATATAAATGGAATTATATATCATGTTTTCTTCAAGAGCTTTTTCTAAAAAGTTATCTTTATTATTAAAAGTATTACAGATGTCTCTTTTTCTCTCTCATCAATGTTTCTGGCTCTCTATTCCTCTCCCTTCCTCTCTGTAAAAAATCAATAAAATATATTTTTTTTAAAAGAAAATATCACATGTGCACTTTTAGAAGAATGTATATTCTGCAGCTTTGGGGTCAAATGTTCTGAAGATATCGATTAATTCCATCTGATCTAGTAGGTCATCTAGGATCACTGTTTCCTTATTGATATTTTTGTCTAGAAGATCTATCCAGTGATGCCAGTGGGGTGTTAAATCCCCTACTATGATTGTATTGCTGTCTATCACTCCCTTAAATTCTCCAGAAGTTTTTATATATATATATAGATAGATAGATAGATATATATCTATATATATATATTTGGAAGCTCCTGTATTGGGTGCATATATGTTTACCAGAGTTATATCCTCAGGTAATATCAACCCCTTTAGTAACATGAAGTATCCTTCATTGTCTCTTGTCAGGCCTTTACTTTGAACTCTAGTTTGTAAGATATGAGTATTGCTATCTCCCCTACCCCCACTTTTTTTTTTTTTCATTTGCCTGGAAATTTTTTCCATCCCTTCAGACTCATTCTTTATGAGTCTTTTGTTCTGAGGTGAAGTTATACTTTTTCTTTTCCAATTTGAATGCCTTTTTTTATCTTTTTCTTAGATTATTTCCCTGATTAGAGCCTCCAGTATAATGTTGAAAAAAGTGACAGTAGACATGTGTATTGTTCCTGAAATTAAGAGG
Source organism: Myotis myotis (assembly GCF_014108235.1). Taxonomy (NCBI): domain Eukaryota; kingdom Metazoa; phylum Chordata; class Mammalia; order Chiroptera; family Vespertilionidae; genus Myotis; species Myotis myotis. The sequence continues at coordinate 11,021,717 of NW_023416314.1, forward strand.
GAAGCATGCATTCGTTTACCATTAGTTTTGATGTTAACTGTGGTTTTATGCAAGATTGCTTTTAGTGGGTTAAGGAAGTTTGCTTCTCTAGCTTACTATTTTGATCCTGAAAGGATGTTGGTCTGTCAAATGCTTTTTCTGCATTTATAAAGATGATAATGAGGTTTTTGTCTTTTAATCCTTTAATAAGGTGCACTACACTGATTGATTTTCAGATGTTAAACAAATCTTGCATTCCTGAGATAAATTTAACTTGGTCATATTGTCTAAATATTTTTATATGTTGCTGCACTCAGTTTACTACTATTTTGTTAAGGATTTGGTATTTATACTCATAACACTGGTCTGTGGTTTTATTTTCTTGTGATGTTTTTGTCTGGTTTTGGTACCAAGGTAATAATACAGGCCTCATAGAATATTTCAGAAGTTTTCCTTCCTCTTCTATTTTTCTGAAGAGCTTATGAGGGATGGTATGAATTCTTCTTTAAATGGTTGGTAGAATTCACCAGTGAAGTATGGAAATTGCTTTGTTTTATCATCTTTTTATAAAAGTAATGTGATAGAAAGAAACACAGAAAATAGAGAAAACCTATGTGTTTTTCTCCTGATTCTACTATTAAGAAGCTATATAACTTTTGATAATCTCATTTTTATGCCTGTAATTTAGAGGTAAAACCATCCATTCTGCCTATTTTCAAGGATTACTTTTTAAGAATAAGTGAAAGAATGAATGTAAAAGCTTTTTATCACCAGAAAATGCCATTCTACTCTACCCTATTATGTTTAGTATTTCTTGGCTCACTATGTAAAATTGTGTCTGCAGGTAGTCAAAATTTCCATTAAGTATCTGAGAAGCATGCCTGGCACCTTCAGCTATGTCTCTGGGGCAAGTATCCTGGCAACTGCAGTGCTGTTCACACTGTACTAAAAGGAGTACCTGCAGCAATATGTTACCCAGCTCCTTTTCCTTCCCATTACTCTTTCTTCTAAACCCTCTACTGCCAAAAGTAGAAGTCAGAGCTCTGCCAATTTCCCTACTTGCCAATTAAATTTTCTTTATGAGAAAATCAGCTTTCCCCCGCAAAGAAAACAAGCCCATCTCAAATAATGCGTGTGTTTCTCCTAAAATTGACTACTTACTACCTATAAAATTAGTTAAAGGAACTGCTACACATCTACCTAAATGTCCAAACCTAGTGTTCAGTGAATTAATGTACTTATTTCTCCAACCTTGAGAATTACATAAGATTAGCCACCACGGCTTCTCATACCTTACTCTCCCAACCTCCATTACACCTCATCCTTTCCCAAACCCTTCCCTCCTATCTTGGGACTTATTGCCTTTGCCAAAGTCTTCATACTTTTTAGAGAATGTATGCTTTAGAAAGGGAAGAAAGAAAAGAAAAAAAAAACTGTGATAGAAAATTAAACTTCTCCTTGCTGAAGCCAAGATAAGCCTCTGAGTAATGCCAATAGACCTGAATGACAGTGTGCCACAAAAGTACCTTTTCCCTACATTACCTATAACCTGTATTTCAATTTACTTACTTGCTTACATCTTCAACAATTAGGGATTATATTGAAGAAAAATAATAAATATCTTCTTAAAAAACCTAATAATGCTTGAAGGGTTATGGCTACCAGTGACTCACAGCTCAGTAAAAATTAATATAATTAAAATGCTTTCCTTCTAAGATCTACCCGATTTCTATCAGCTATATTGAAGAAATGAATAATGTTATTTGGAAGGACACAAAAACCAGATTAAGATCATTTTGCATGAGGAGCAATTTGTGAAGTTGAAAGTATTTGGCAGAATTCTATAATAAAGGACTCAGGGCACAATACTGGAGACGATTATCATGTACGAAGTATATTATAAGCACAACTCTAGTGAGTTATTCAAGTTAATCTTGTAGAAAACCCTATAAAAAAAGTACCATTATCATCTTTGTCATATAAATTAGAAAACTGACAGTAAGGTAAATTAAGAAACATATCTAAGGACACATGATCAAGAAGTAGAGCCAGAATTTTAACCTAAATCTGTCTGAACTTAGAATGAATTCTAAGTGTCTGTGATGACTGGTCCCCTAAAGACTGAAGACCAGAAGCACTAGAATTTATAAGACAAAGATGAAATGCAGGTTGGTGGGACCATTCGTCAGACAATGGTCATTGGTAGCCAATGTTATTCTAGTCCTAGATCTAGGAAACAGCTAGCAAAATCATTGTGCAAAGTTCACACACACACACACTTCTTGAGGTCAAAATTTAAATGCAGACATCCCAAGCCCTTTTACTTACAGAAGAGTCTTTTGTAAAGAAACCTGTCATCTGCATAGTAACAAACAGCTCATTTAAAAATGATCTATTGAAACCACAGCCACTCAGTGGAGGACTTTTTGACCACATAAAAGCATAAGTAAGTTAGGAAATCTAAAAAGTCTATATTACAATTAGTGCTGGCCTCCTTCTGCCATATTTTTTAGGGGTTGTACTTTATTGTCATAATACTTTACTACTGACATTATGTAAAATTATTTAACTAATTCAGATTATAATGAAAGGTAAGAGTGCAGTAACTATAAATGTGTTTACGTCAAAAATTAAATTATCAGACACCTAATTGTGAACCACAGTTGTTCAGAATTGGCAGCTTTAAATCCAAATTAAGACCTATGTAGGGGGCCATGTGGGTACTGTAAATACCAGGGGGGACACTTTGTAAAGTATATGATGTCTCACGACTATGCTGTACACCTGAAACTAATCTATAATAATAAAAGCGTAATATGCTAGTTAGACCAGACAGTCGAATGACCTTCAGGACGTCCTTCCGGATGAAGCCAGGGCTGTGAGGGCCGAGCCCCTTGCACGAATTTCATGCATCGGGCCTCTAGTACAAAATAATACTGAATTCAATACAATAGTCAATACAAAACTGTAATTGAAAAATAAAACTTAAAAAGAAACAAACAAAAAACACCAAAATGAGTCAGTCACTATCAGTCTACGGGAAAAATAAGTAAGTAAATCTAAATTAAGTCTTATTTTAAAGCTTTTTAAAAATAGGAATATTTAAACTTCCCTAAAGAATAGCAATTTATCACCAATAGATAGCAGACATTGTTCTATATTTAACTTGAGCTAGCCATCCATGCTTACTTAATTCATATAACTGTTCTACAGAATCTCATATCTATCCCTCCCCTGTTAAAAAATAAATTACAAGATAAAACATAATGCCAATAAAATTTTTAAATGAATTTAATTAATTATTAAATCCATAAAGTTTACAAAGCATCTATTATGAAAAGGCATGGTCAAAAAAATTGGACCTGCATTTTTTAAAATGAAATAAGATTACCTGAAAAATAATGATATTAAAAATAAAACTAGGTAGAGAATAATATAATCTAGCTCAGATGGGAAGAGTTTCATCTGATTTAGCATACAAATAACATGCTAATGCAGCGATTTTCAACCTTTTTCCTATCATAGCACACATAAGCTAATTACTAAAATTCTGCAGCACACCAAAAATATACTATATCTTTTGCCTATCTGACAAAAAAATAGGTATAATTTTTATCCACTCACACCAGGTGGCTGTTGTTGTGTTGGCTATTGTCATTTTTTTATCTGACATCTAAGGGAAAGAGGTCAGTGCCCCAACTAATAGTCAGGTATTGCATGTTGTGAAAATTCTTGCAGCACACTGATTGAAAATAGCTGTGCTAATGCATGTAAAGTGCTCAAAATAGCTTTTAATAAATGTAGCTATTATTACTATCCAAGATGTCTAGATTTTGTGAATTACTTAAGTTCATGTCTTTAAATACCAAAATATGCTTTAATTTTAACATTGTGGGTTAAAATGAGCTTATCATATGCACATACACTGCTCTGCTATTTTATGCAGATCACCCTGACCCCAAAAGTTTCTCAAAACTTAATGTAATATTATAAACACTGATTTGTGTACTGCATGTAATCCAATAATGCTTTTAGAGAAAAATAGAAGACAGCTAACTCAGCACTTTATATATCTCTATAAAGTACATATTTTGATGTTCATATCCTTAGAGTTCCTATCTTCTCAATATAGGTTGTTTCCTGTATAGCTCCACAGACATCAGGCTTGTTACACTTGCTGTTATTAGAAGCAACTCTCCCCATTTTGCACATTTTCACACATTATATCTAACCTGCGGTGGGCTGAGAACATATGCATGAAGAGACTGTATGGGAGACATGGATTCTGTGACCTGAATTTTGGTATCTCAGAGGTTATTGCCCTTTCTCATACTTGGCTGCGTCGAGAAAGTGTTGTCTGTACTTTCACTGACTGTTACAACGGTTGAATTTACCCACAAATTTAAAAGCGTGCATCTTCTGTTGCTGTCACTAGATGTATAATGCCATCATGAATAGCTTCAAAGTATCTATGCTGACCCTCATTTCAGCTTGACCCCAGTCCAAGGGATAGGTCACAAATCAGAAAAGGAAAGTGCCACCCTTCTTACTATAGAGACAGATTTAAGGAGAAGAGAAGTAGGAGGGAAAGGAGGAGGGGGGAAGAGGACGAGGAGGAGGAGAGGGAGATGAAGAAGAATTTGCTTTGCTTTATAAAGGAAAAGGAAGCAGCTGCCTTCTCTTTCCCTTTTGAAAGGGTCTCTTTGTGGGGAAAAATCTGGACTTGAGTCGTTGCTCTCACTCACTGGAATGAAAATAGACCTCTGCAAGGAGGAACTAAGCCCAGTCTCATCTTACAGTGAAAAGATTTCTCCAGGTGTGTGGGCCTCATCACCGCTTGAAACAGAAACATATGCCTCTAGAGCAGTGGTTCTCAACCTTCTGGCCCTTTAAATACAGTTCCTCATGTTGTGACCCAACCATAAAATTATTTTCGTTGCTACTTCATAACTGTAATGTTGCTACTGTTATGAATCGTAATGTAAATATCTGATATGCAGGATGGTCTTAGGCGACCCCTGTGAAAGGGTCGTTCGACCACCATAGGGGTCGCGACCCACAGGTTGAGAACCGCTGCTCTAGAGTTAACTTAAGAACCTATCTTGAGATGTAACAGAGGAAATAGGAGTTCTATTGTATTTTTTTCTACTTAGCAGTATAACTTGTGTGACATGTCATCCTGACTTCCTGGTTTTGAGGACTACCTACACGCATGTACTCTTCTGTAGTGTTCACCTGGTAATGAAGCAGTGTTCTTTTTTCCCTATATTGATGTGAATAGGTGTCTCTTTGTTGGTAGGAGCTTTTGCTTCCCCATACACTTGCCATTTGTCAGAAATACGCCCATCAAGTCTCAATCCTAGAACAATTCCCCTCCCCAAAGCACCAAACTTCAGATGCAAGTTTGGGCTACGTCATCCAGAGTGGCCATAGCTATTGTTAGCAAGATCGGGCCTGCTTTTCCATCCCTGAATCTGAAGGCAGAGAATTGTGTGGAAGGATAGGATTTAAAATTGGAGTTTCCTTTTATATGTTGCACAGGCAAGATTAAAATTTGGTAATTGCATTTTTCTTGAACAAACAAGCTATTAAAAATGAAATGCTCAAAATCGAATATGAGAAAATCACTCCAGTTAAAAAAAAAGAAAACCGTTTTCTTTGCTCTATCTCATTTTCCTGTTTTAGTCTCTTACCAACGCTTATCATCATCTAAAATTAGCTTTTACCCTACTTTTTAAAATTGAAGTCTAATTTGCATATCGTCAAAATCACCATTTGTAGTGTAATTTTTTTTATGCCAAATTTTCTGTAAAATAAAACTAACAATGAAAAGAAGAAAATTTATAAAAGCAAGTGTTAAGTATGTTCTTTGGGTTTCCTCCTCATTAAGCACTGGAGAAAAAATTGCGCTTAAAGACAGAATAAACTAAAATTGAGGAATTACGCAGTTGGCCGTTTCTTCCTCCTGAAAGGAAGCAAGCTGCTATGATAGTGCGCACAGATGTCCTTAAGTGCACTGAGAAAGCAAGACAGAGCGGGCATCGGCTGCCCCACGCAACCCATCCCTTTTTCAAAAGATGCATTGTTAATAGTGGAAAGCATGTATGGCGTGGCTTGAGGTCAGAGATGTGTGTTGGAACCACCTATCTTCTACTTACTGACCTCAGACAAATTACTTAGCATCTCATTTGTAAAATGAAAATAATACTATTAGACTTTCATATAACTGTTATAACATTAAATAAAGTATAGAGAATAAAGGTAATACATTAGTTTCTGCTAAAAGCAAGGAGATTAAGTGGTAGCTGATACTGTTATTGTAGTAATCATTATCATAGTTATTGTTTAGCCGCATCTCAAATAAATTCCTCTCTCTTCCCTCTGAACAGCTCTTGAACTTAACGTAAATCTTGGGGAAGAAATAGCCTTTTCTACTGTGAACACTGGAGGAACTGTACCTCACTGAGGGCATGAAGAAAATAGCTAAGACTTTTGTTTGTGTCATTGGAAATACTCAGAAAAAGGTAATGATTGCTTTCTCCCTTAGGAAGTTAATGTCTACAGTTTTATAGTCTACAGTTTTGCTAGAGTGACAGGAAAATTCTGTTCCAGTTCTTTCCTTGACCAAAAACTGGGATAAGGAGAGGAACAGAGGTAGAAATTCTCTGGGTAACTTCCTGAGGGTTTGGCGAGAGAGAAGGCAGGCATGGAAGGGGCTTTGTAAACTGCTCTGAGCAAACAGATCTCTGACCACACTTTCAGAAACATTATACTGACTCAAGAAACGTGATCAGTATAAACTGTTCTTTGTTTCTATGCTTCTCTCTCTCTTTTTTTTTAGATTTCTAGAGAATTCTTTTGAAAATACTATATTCTGTAAACTAAGGGGTTAGGGGATTTTCCCAACATGGGGGCATTTGTGAATTATGTGTGACCAGGGACTGAGGTGGATGTGGCTGGCCCTGACTATGTCAGCCCACAGTCCCTGCCTGGGCCTCAAAGACAAACTTATAGTTAAAGAGCTATGTAATAAGAAGAAAAGAGAGGGAAGTAAAATACAACCCTAAAGTTGATTCTTTTTACCTAAGATTTAAAAAAAAAACACAACTCTTTAGGTGATACTTATTACAAATACTACTTATTTCCCTTGGTAGAATGCAAACTACATGAAGAAATAACCTTTGTCTCATTCACCTCGGTTTCCTCCACAACACTGATTATAGCACCTTATACACAGCAAATGCTCAGCATCTATGGCTCAAGGCTTATAGCATTTGTTTGTACTCTTATTAGCACTTATAAGGAGGTTGTTCGCCTGGTGCCAAAAGGCCTGGTTCAGGAAAATCTAGGATGTAGTTCTGCCTCTGGAACTGTTGAACTTATCTGGGCCTCCAACTAAAAAGCTGAATTAGATGATCTCTACTTCAACTTTGAGCTCTAAAGGAAAGAAGGGAGGGAGGTAGAGAGGGAGGGAGGGAGGGAGGAAGGAAGGGAGAGAGGGAGGGATGAAGGAAGGGGAGGGAGGGAGAGAGAGAGAAAGAGAGAGGATGAAAGGGTACTTCTCCTATCAGAAAAAAATTCAATTAAAGAAAATTCCCTAAGGAATCATACTTGTCATTTAATGATTTTAATATAGGGCTTCAGAGAATGTGGAAATCGCTATTACTATTTAACTAAAGACCAATTTTGATGAGTTGACAAGAATTTGAAGGAAAAATGAAATTTTCCATGCCCAGCTAGATACAAAAAGAGAATGTGGATGAGTGACTGAAAATCACCAGTTTCCAATGTCATTCTGCAGTTGGTCCTGTAGGTTGTGTTAGCACAGCTGTACCTTTTCTTTTACTTGGCCTGGGGTAATAAAGACATTGTTCTCTTTGTTTGCTAAATCAGGAGCTTCCATGGGGCTCCAAGTCTTTATGATTACTAAGGTGAAGAGCCAAATCACTCCATTAAAATGCACAGTATCAGTGGTGTGCACTTCAGTGGTTTAGAATTGCTATCTATTTCTCTATGGAAGAACACAGGGGACAGCCTTTTCTGAAATGCAGATAACAAGAATCTTATCTGTCAGTAACAACCTCCAGCAATCAATTAAGTTGCTACTTCTTGATAGGACTAAAACCTCTTTCAATACATGAAATTCATTTTGAAAGATAGCACAGATCATATCTATCCTCTAAATTTCCATAAGCCATAAATACTTCCTTCCCTTGAGTTTAAATGTTAACAAAGCTTTCTTTAAACTACTCTCCATGCACCTCAACATAAAGCTAATACTGAGTTCCCCCATATAAATTACTTAGCTAATTTTCAAAAGGGGCTTCTGCTACTGGGCTATTCCTTTAGGAAGCTAAAATATCTGCCCATTCTCAGAAATAGGCAATTACATCTATATTTATGTTAGTTGGTTTTTGATAATAAAGTATGATTTATTTCTGAAACATCATCCAAAGGATACTACGTGGTAAACACTTTACAGGCAAATTAATGAAGCATACACATATGAATTAGCCTGCTGTCACAGCCTCAATCTTATTTTCTACCATTCCACACTGGTGTGAAGAGAGGATGTCTTGTTTTAAAACACTCTAATGCAATATTTTTTCAAATGAAGTCTATCCACAAATACATGATGTTATAGGATACATGGTGAAGGTTTTACAGCGGTTCAAACAGGAAAAAACGGCACCAGAATTGGCATCAGATACATGGTAGTAAAACCTATATAGTATAGCTAATAAAGTTAATCTACTGGTTTGGCCACAGTTTTTAAATAATTTAATTGGGGAAAAAAACAACTATGACTTTCGTTGAATTATTCGATTTTTCTAAATACTCTTGTAAAATAGACAAGCTTTGCATGATACTTTTTATTCCTTCTTATCTGATTACAAATATTTAAATGCCAAAGAAGTATATTTCTGTTATAGATTTTCATGAAATTTTATTAAATCATTAAATAAGCTAATGGTTTCTGATAGATTTGGACAATCTCAGAGAAGTTGCTTATTTTTATCCAAGGGTTCAACGGGCATGTTATTTTTATCAGTGGTGCATGGACAAGCTAAGAGATATTACTAAGAAGAAATAAAGCACTAATTTGAAAATTTTAAAAATAAACTTGTAGTACAACAGGTGCAATTTAGCTTCAGAAAAACATTATTTTCACATTTTAAAATTGAACTTGATCAGTTTTATGGAATTTTGTCATTTAAATTTTTATATGTTTTTATTACATCATTTATGCATGATAATTCTAGACATTTTTATGTTTGTGCATAACTAAGGTTAAAATAAAATAATTTAAGTCAACACTGGGATCAACAACTTGTTTTGGTTTTATTGTTTCTTTTCCTTTGAGCTTGTTTTACTACTCAAGTTTGAAGGGGTTGACAGTCATTTTAATGGGTGCCTATAAATTTCAGGAAGACATTCTAGATCTATCATAAACTAGCTCTGGCCAGCATCCCCAGCTGTCTCTCTCTCTTTCCTGACATTGACTCTGCATTCTCAACACATCTACTATCTAAATTCCCAGAATGCTTCTTGTTCTCTCACAGCTCCATGTCATTCGATGCTCCCTCAATCTTCCTTCTTGTTTTAATTAATAAATTAATTATTGGTTTTGGCTTAGGCTAGTGCTACACATCCAATTGTATCCAGACTTAAAACTGGTGCTATGATAAGCATTTGCAGGTAGGCCCATTCTTCTTTCTTTCTCCTAGGATTACAGGTATCCTTCTTTCAATACTCTGTATTGTATTGATATTCTAACTGGCTTACCACTCTCATTTATCCATAAGCTCTTCTTTTATTTTCCTTATTATAGTTACATCCTTCCTACTTATTATTAGTCATACCATTACATTACTATAATGCTACAGCAGCTATCTTCCATGATGTAACAAGGGTTATGCTAAATGCTTTATATGCTGTATCACTGAATTCTCACACCACCACCATTATCCCCACTTACTGATGAGGAAACTGAGGTATCCATATGCTATTTGAATCTAAAGATTATGTCTATACTAGAGGCCCAGTGCACAAAAATTTGTGCAATCAGGGGGTGGGGGTCCCTCAGCCCGGCCTATGTGCTCTTGAAGTCTGGGACCCCTAAGAGGATACCCACCTGCTGGCTTAGGCCTGCTCCCTGGGGGATCGGGCCCAAGATGGCAGTCAGACATCCCTCTGGCAGCCCTCGGGGGATGTCCACTTGCCAGCAGGGAGCAGACCTAAGATGCAGTCAGACATCCTTAGTGCTACTGAGGAGGCAGAAGAGGCTCCCGCCACCACCGCTGTGCTGGCAGCCATCATCCTGGCTTGTGGCTGAGCAGAGCTCCCACTGTGGGAGCACACTGACCACCAGAGGGCAGCTCCTGCATTGAGCATCTGCCCCTGGTGGTCAGTGTGTGTCATAGTGACCAGTCATTCCCAGTCATTCTGCTGTTAGGGTCAATTTGCATATTACCCTTTTATTATATAGACTGGAGGCTGACTGGTTTGCCCTGAAAGGTGTCCCAGATCAGGGTGGGGGTCCCACTGGTTTGCCAGGCCAGCCTGGGTTTGGGGCTGATGGCTGGTTGCAGGCTGGTCAAGCCCCCCAGTGGGGACCCTCACCCCATGGGGGTTTGGCCAGCCTGGGTGAGGGGCTGATGGCTCTTTTCAGACTGGCTACACCCCCTTTAGGGTGGGGGGTCCCCACTGGGGTGTCTGGCCAGTCTGGGTGAGGGACTGAGTGCTGTTTTCAGGCTGGCCAAGCCTCCCGGTGACGGAAGCTCCCAGCCTCTCCTTTTTTTATTTATTTATTTTTTATTCTGGGATTTATTTACTTTCTATAATTGAAACTTTGTAGCCTTGAGTGGACCTCAGAGCCAGCCAGGGCAGGCGGGAAGCTTGGCTTCCTCCATCGCCAGGGGCAACCCAAGCCTCCTGCTCACTCCAGCTCCGTGGCCATGGCCAGCTTAAAGGAGGTATCTGGGGTTTATTTATCTTCTATAATTGAAACTTTGTTGCCTTGAGTGGAGCTCAGAGCTGGCCATGGCAGACAGGAAGCCTGGCTTCTTCCATCACTGGAGCAACCAAGCCTCCTGCTTGCTCCAGCTCCATGGCTGCTTGCCGCCATCTTGGTTGGGTTAATTTGCATATAGTTACTCTGATTGGCTGGTGGGCGTGACTTAAGGCATAGCAAAGGTATGGCCAATTTGCATGTTTGTCTTGTATTAGTGTAGATTTCCACTACCTTAGTCCGTGATACATAGTGAGCAATCAATAAACAGATTTAAATGAGTGAATAGTGGGATAAAGAACATCTAATGATATAAAGTGTAAAACCAGAGAAATTGTATCCTACATCATTGAAATATCTTGAAAATGTCATTATTAATCTACCTTCAATAATTTTTGTAGAATCATAAAGAACCAAAACATTGTCAGAAGAATTAAGGTGAGTATATGCTGGTCTACTTTCAAAAAAGGGGTCCAAGTGAATTCTGGATAGTAACACATCTAGATGTATTCATTTTAGAGCTGCTGAAACAAAGTACCACAAACTCGTGGCTTAAAACAATAGAAATTTGTTCTCTTATATCTGGAGGCTTGAAGCCCTAAATCAAGGTGCTAACAGGGCCATGCTCTCTCCAAAGGCTCAGGGGAGAATCTGTCCCATGTCTTTTATCTTCTGTTGTTGCTGGCATCCCTATGCTTATAGACACATCACTAAGTCTCTGCCTCTGTTGTCATATGTCATTCTTCCTCTGCGTCTGTACCTGTTCTTCTTTTCCTCTTACAAGGACACCAGTCAATTAGATTAGGGTTCACCCAAACCACCTCATCTTAACTTGGCTGCATCTCCAAAGATGCCATTTCCAAATAAGGTCACATTCACATAGAAAACAAAATGGAGACTTCTGGGACAAAGATTCATTAAGAAAAGAAGATGCCAAACGAACACCATTTCCATTTGCTTTAAGGTTGTTACACTGCTTGACCTGGATAATGTCAAAGACATAGTGGGCTTGATTTAGAAGGACATTTAACACAGTCATTATGAATTGGGATTATAGGAAAATATTTGCTGGTTTAGGTGAATTCAGGGATGATTAGCCAATTCCCAAAGCATAGCAATTGAATATTTGGATATTATCAACTTTGATGAGTGGTCTATGGTGCCCTGCTGTAGGATGCTGTAAACATACTTTGAAATTCTATATTTTAGCACAAGTTTATGTTAAAGTATGGTTATCTAACTTGCACATGATTGAAAAACATAATGGGTTAGTTGGGGGCTGGGTGAGAAGGGTGAAGGGATTAAGAAAAAAAAAAGAAAGAGAAAGAGAGAGGAAGGGAGGGAGGAAGGAAAACTCATGGACACAGATAACAGTATAGTGACTGCCAGAGGGGAGAGGGGTGGGAGGAGGTAGAAGAGCCAATAGGGGGATTAAATGATGATGGAAGGAGATGTGACTTGGAGTGGTAAACACCCAATACAATATACAGATTATGTATTTTAGAATTGTACGCTTGAAACTGATATAATTTTATTAACCAATGCCATCCCAATAAAAATAATTAATCACATAAAAACATAAAGAGTTGACATTGTAGAAAAGAAGTATAAAAATTTAAGCATCTCTACAATTAATGATGCTAGACCTATATTAAAATTAAATTAATTAAATTGAACAAAGATATATGTAAAATCTTTTTATATATATATATATATATTTTTTTTTTATTGATTTTTTTACGGAGAGGAAGGGTGAGGAATAGAAAGTTAGAAACATCGATGAGAGAGAAAGATTGATCAGCTGCCTCCTTCATACCCCCTACTGGGGATGTGCCTGCAACCAAGGTACATGCCCTTGACTGGAATCGAGCCTGGGACCCTTGAGTTTGCAGGCCGACGCTCTATCCACTGAGCAGGGCGTATGTAAAATCTTGTTCCAAGGTTTAAAAAGTCACGGGCACAATAACAAGATTGGGCAGGATCACCCAGTAGTAGATCATATAAAAGCAATTTATGGAGTTTAAAGTCAATATATGCCAATTAATATGCCAATTACCATAATATAAGGTAATTAACAGTGAGAAAAATTAAAAAATGTCAGTACAATCATAAGTGGCACCAAGACCTCTCATAGAACCCAGAAGAAGGTCAGAACATTGCTACATAGAGGGTAGGCTACTTATTCACTTAACCAGCCCAATTCTGTTTAAGTTTGGAGATTAGAAGGTAAAAAAGAAACACCTTTAAATATCTGAAACATGGTCATGTGAAAGAACAATTAGACTAATTTTAAGTAATGTAGTTTAAAAAAGTGGAGGCAAATCTCAGCAAAATATATAGGCAACAATATTTGGCAATAAGCACTCTTCACAATTTTAATTGCTGCTTTGTGAACTCTGGAGGTGATCATGCTGTCTAGAAGACCAATTTACGTCTCAGGTCCTCAGATTGACATACACACATAGCCTGTATTAGTAGTCTTTACCAATGGTGCAGTTTCATCTGGCATGTTCTTTATTATCTAAGCTTCATGTTCAAAGTTCGGCTCCAATATTACTCCTCAAAATGAGCTTTCCAGCTGCTGCCACCTGTATTAGCTCTCCTACTCCAGGGTTCCTTTACCTCAAACATAGACATTTATTTTATCCTCTACTACAAGGTACTGCAATAGATTGCTCACTTCCAGGGAGGTAGAAGGGCTATCTTGATTTTAGCCTTCCCTGATGCATGGCAAGATGTCTGCTAATTAACAGGTGATCAAAAATATTTGCTGAAAAAATGTTGTAGAGTACATTCCTCTACTGAGTATGATATTGTGTTGGCTAACCTTTAATAGCTCTTTGAAATCTAATAGACTGTAGCCTTTGTACATACAGTAAAATTAAATATAAAACCAATTAACACAGAAATAGCAGGTATAAGTGTTGAGGAATAAAATCATCAAACATATGAGGCCTGATGTTAATTAAAAGGCATTCTAATTATCTATCCAAAAAGAAAAATTTGCCTGCCTGTGGTGGCTCAGTGGATTTAGCATCATCCCATGGACCAAAAGGTCCTGGGTTTGATTCCCAGTTAGGGCACATGCCTGGGTTGCAGGCTCGATCCCCAGTAGGGGCATAGAGGAGGCAATCAATCAATGAGTCTCTCTCATCATTGATGTTTCTATCTCTCTCCCCCTCTCCCTTCCTCTCTGAAATAAATAAAAATATTAAAAATAAAATTTAATCTTCCCTCCGTCTATCATATTGTTAAAGATCTTCAAAGCAGGTAGTGCTACTTTGTAAATATTTCTTCAATGTCATCTGTGTTAAAAATGTATGTTTTTTCAAAAGAAAAGGACTGAAGCTATTATTGGCATAAAATTTTCAGCAAACCAAAAGAAACTTGGCTCTCACTAAGAGTTAATAATGGGATTAACTCCCTCCACCTCTTTGTTGTATGGGATGATGAGAATGGAAAACTATTAAAAAAAAAAGAAAACTTGAAATCAGACCTTTCTGCTGGTGGAGGCCATGGAGTAAGCATCGTTGGAGTCTCTCCTCCCACAGTCATCATCTCTAAGAGTCTCCCAAAAAGCCCAAACAGCTGTGGAAGCTCATTATGGGAGGTTTGAGCTTTGAAACGAGCGAGGAGAGTCTGAGGAGCTATGTTGATCAGTGGGTTCTCTCAGGCTCTGCTGGTGAGAAATCCAAACACCAAGCACTCCAGAGGCTTTGGGTTTGTCACGATGCCACTGAGGAGGGCATTTATGTTATCCTCAAGGATGCAGCCATGAATGCAGGGCCTCATGAGGTGGACAGAACCAGAGAAGGCTGTCTTAAGAGAAGATTCTCAAAGACCTGGTGCCCATTTAACCGTGAAAAAGATACTTGTCGGTGGTATTAAAGAAAACACTGAAGAACGTCACCTAAGAGACTATTTGGAACAGTATGGGAAAGTTGAAGTAATTGAAAGCATGGCTGATGGAGGCAGTAGTAAAACAGAGGCTTTGCTTTTGTAACCTTTGGTGACCATGACTCTGTAGACAAGATTGTTATTCAGAAATGCCATACTGTGAATGGCCACAACTGTGAAGTGAGGAGAGCCCTATCTAAGCAAGAGATGGCTTATGCTTCAAGAGGTCAAAGTGATTCTGGAAACTAGGTGGTCTTGGAGGTAGATTTTGTAGGAATGACAACTTTGATTGCGGAGGAAACTTTGGTGGTTGAGATGGCTTTGGTGGCAACCATGGTGGCGGTGGATATGTTGGCAAATAGATGGCTGTAATGGATTTAGTAATGATAAAAACAATTTTAGAGGTGGTAGAACCTCCAATAATTTTGACAATTATAGCTATTAATCTTCAAATTTTGGATCCATGAAAGGAAGAAACTTTGGAGGCAGAAGTTCTGGCCTCTATGGTGATGGAAGCCAATACTTTGCCAAACCACAAAACCAAGGTGGCTGTGGCAGTTCCAGCAGCAGTAGCTATGGAAGTAGCAGAAGGTTTAAATTACTGCCCGGAAACAAAGCCTAGCAGGAGAGGAGAGCCAGAGAAGTGACAGGGAAGCTACCGGTTGCAACAGATTTGTGAACTAGCCAAGCACAGTGGTGACAGGGCCTTGCTGCTACAAAGAAGACGTGTGTTAGACAACACTCGTGAATGGGCGAAATCCTCCAGGACTGTATTTGTGACTAATTGTATCACAGGTTATTTCAGTTTCTCTTCTCTGGAAAGTGCAAAGCATTCCAACAAAGGGTTTTAGTAGTAATGTCTGATACCTATAATTTATTGGATATCATGTGTTAAAAACATCTTTTAAGTGTCTTATAGCAAAACCGTCTCTGTATTCTTTATAACTACCCCAGGATTCACATCACTACTGAAATATGGGTGTGATCCATAATGGCAATAGATAAATTGGAGTCAACCATGTGTCCATTCCTCTAATTATATAAACAGGAAAAATATGAGAAAGGATTCAGCAACCAGGTTTCAAGCTTCATTAAGACAATGAAATTCTATTTTCCAAAATACATTTATTGGTTCTAATACTAATAATATCACATTTTCAGAGAGTTTTATGCCCCTGCAAATTATCAGGAAGTCCAAAATTTCAGCTCAGAATACAAGCTGAGAGTACAAGGTGAGGAAACTGAGGGAGAAGGTCAACATTTCAGAGATGGACCTTGAAGAGACCATGGAGCCCAAGCGAGATTCTGGGTGTTATAGGTGTACGATATTAGAGTGAACTCCTGATTGAGATTGATAGGTACACAACTAAAATCAGCATAACTAATGAAGAAAATATACTGCCTTATAAACCAAAATGCTAGGAAACTTTTCAGCTTCAGCCCTAGTTGCATTTAAGGTTCAAATAATCTAACCAGGATTAAGACACTCTTATTTTTAATAGCTTTGCTTTCCTCTACATTGGCTTCACTACAACAGAAATTTTCTCTAATGCCAACTTTCAAGCGCCTCAGACTTAGATCCTACCAGTTTCATCACCCTGGTAGTTGGCACCTCATGCCAGTAGCTCTAGCAAAAGTCCCAGGCCTAACCTGTATTGACTCAAGCAAGGTTAAAAGCCAACTATATAACTCATTACTCTGACACTAATTGGCCATCAAGAGTGGGGTTAGAGGAAGGACAAAACTCATGGACTGTAATAGGGAAAGAATGGAAGGGGTTATTACCAGCAGAAACAAAGGATAGATACTAGTTAAGCAAAAACAATAAATATCTATTATACACACAGCCCTTTCCCTTCTGATGCCAGGGCACATATTGCACCTCACACTGACATTATATTTAATTAAGACTCCATGGCCTAGAAACAATCCAAAACCACCACCAAAGACATTCTATTACAATTAGAAAAGGTAACTCCTTCTTATCCAACTAACTGTTCACCCTTTCCAGGTAAAAGCAAGAAAAGCTATAGTTAAAATGTATTAAAAGTAAATATTCAATCTGATATGAGTGCCTTCCACCTAGGAAGAAGGCATCAATATCACAAAGATAAGAATTAATGAAGAAAGTTTAAAACAGTTAAAAGAAAAAGTCATTTATCATTCAAAGGAGATTTCTCCAGAGAAAAAGAAGAGTCCCTTCAGGACAGCCATGGAATACAGTTCGTAAGGCAGAATGAGAGATGATGAGAAAGCAAGGAGGAAACACCAATTAACAGCCAGGTCAGAGCCTTGCTTCGGAGATTACCATGGTCATGAAAGGCAACCAAGACTTGGATCCAAATAGAGATATCAAATTACTGATTTGTGAGATATTAGTAATTGTCACTCCAAATAAATTCTTTAATAAAATAAATTTATAGAAGTGTATTAAGTATCTATATATCTAAAAAAAACTATGCAAGACAACATACCCAATTATGCATTTAAACTTTCTACAAACTTTGCCTTCAAAATTTCTACCAGGCTCTCCTACAAATCCTGCATGACTAATCTCTAATAAATACCATTTCACAACACTAGCCGCTTCTTAAAAACTTGGAATGGTTCTCTGGTATTAAAGGCATTAAATCTAAATTTCCTGTTCTAAACTGTAAAGCCCTCTGTAACTAATACCTGCCTACCAGCAATTCCATTTGCCGCACTCCTTCACATGTAGTCTACATTTTCTTTTGTTCTTCTTTATTGTTCAGTTTATACCCTGCACGCTTTTTTCTACCTCCAGAACTTAGCTCATGCTGATTCTCCACTGTGGTAGAAAGAATAATGACCCTAACAAAGATTTCCATGCCCTAATCCCCAGAAACTGCAAACATATTACCTTACATGGCAAAAAGGACTTTGCAGATAGAGTTAAGGATTTTAAGATGGGGATATTATTCTGGATTATCTAGTCGAGCCCAATATAATCACAGGGTCCTTACAAAAGGAAGTCGGGAGGATTTCAAGATGGAAGCAGGGGTTGTAGTATGCAGATTCAGCAAAAGGCCACAAGCAAAGGAATGCAAGCAGTCTCCAGGAGTTAGAAAAGGCAAGGAAACGGAATCGCTCCTGGAACTTCCAGGAGGAATGCAGCTCTACCAATACTTTCATTTTAGCTCCATGACATTCATTTCAGACTTCTGATCTCCAGAACTGTAAGGTGATAACTTTGTATTCTTTTAAGACTAAATTTATGATAATTTTTTAAAATGGCAGTCAGAAAGTAATGCACCCAACCAACACCACCTTCAATAAATAATAATTTTTAACACTATATTCTCTTTGAAGCTTTCTCTGACCTATCCCTTTTATGGAAATGTCTGATCTCAAGGTTTTAATACAGAATAATCTTTCCTTTTTAGTGTGTTGCCTCAAGTAAATTCTAACCTTCTTGAGAGAAGGGATCATCAGGGCTAGTGTTTCATGTTCTCAACTGTAGTTATGTACTAGGTATACAATGTATGCTTGTTGATTTTTGTCATATTTGTATTCATCAAGCAAACATTCATTGAGGAATGATTTATGCAAAGTAATCTGCCAGCACCATGGAACTCAGCAAAGGGAACAACTACAAACAGTCCTTGTCCTCCAGAACAATATCTTAGGAGTGATAAAACATATACACAACTAACTGAAGGAAACTCAAAAGCAGGCTATGTCAAATTACAGAGTAAAAGAAGAAAAGTTTTTAGGAGTTTAGATATGGAAGAGTTTATTTTGTTGGGAGACTCAAAAATATCTCATGGAGGAAGTGGCACGTTGCCCGGCTTATCTTTATCATGTCTATGTTTGATGTCATTCCTTCTTCCTCCTTCCCTCACATTGATCATCTTCCTCAGGAAACTATCTCATGTTTTCACTGGGCTTGAGGAGTGCCTCCGTGAGACAAGGATAGGTCTAAAACAGCCTGTCATTCTGAAATGGCCCTGATCCCTCTTCTCTTTCCCTCTTCTCTCAATTCTGTTTCCTCTGCCATAGCCTAACACCTATATTTACATTAGAATTACTAGCTACCATTTTCATGAGCATGTTGCAGTTTTCACTAGAGAGGACCGTATTCTCTCTCCTTAGTCCCTCCCTTGAGTGATGAACGAAAGTTTTAAAAGCGCTTATGGAACACTGACCCCTTTATTGAGAAACTGTCTTTAGGTTAAGATGGATCTCAAGGCTACCATATCAATTAACCAAATTTTAAAAATTCATCTATTATTCAACTAGATTGCATGATAATAAAAAGTGATATGATATTTCATAGTATTGTTCAAACTTTCTTCTTCAAAATGTACTATTTCATATAATAGGGACTTAGTTGCCAAACATTTTTGGAAAGAGTGGATTAAACAGTTATAGATTCCGTCACTGCAGGTCTTCTCGGAGCCTAGACTACACTAGTGTGTTGTGGATCCACAAGGAGGATTTAGAATGAAAAATTTCAAAAAGTGACTATACCACAAAATCCTACTTTTGTTGTTATTTTTTGTTAGTCATTTATTTCATTACACTCATCTGAAGAATTTTAGAGGAACTTTGGGAAATACCAATACAGAGGAAAGGAAAGGGTGAGAAAAGCTCTGAAATCTTAGTTTTAGTACCAGCTCTTCCACTAACTAGTTGTGTAAGGCCACTATGAACTGTAATCATTTCCCCATTTATAATTGAAGATGCAAATTAGATAATCTCTGAGGTTCCTTCCAGCTCTATCATTCTATGATTCTATTTTCCATGAATTAATCTAATTGTACACTGTTTCAAGTTGTGTTCAGACAATAAACAACTAATACTTTCAACTTCCTATTCCTCTTGATTCTAGAAAAGGCACCTCCCTTCTAAATGTTAGAAATCTTACAATAAACTTAACTTTACCAGTATATACATTTAAAGCAGTGACATATGCATGTAAACATTAGCTACTTCATAAAGGTTAAAAGGATGAATGAATTATAAGTGATCTAATTAATGGTCATAAAACTGAAGTAGTCCTCAAAAGCAGGCCATATATCAGTCTATTGCTGACTTCATGAATTATCATGTTAATTTTTTTTACATAAAGTCCACTAAGATCCAGAATGATTATACAACTAACTTGCTCAGGTTGACAAAGCAAGGGATTATTAAGTCTGCTTTATAATATTGTATTCTTATTAAAAATGTATTACATCAAAAGGAATAAATATTTCCTTTTTCTATTCCAGTGTGGCTCAGTGGTTGATCATTGACCTGTGAATCAGAAGGTCATGGTTCGATTCCCAGTCAGGCACATGCCTGGGTTGCTCCATCCCCAGTAGGGAGTGTGCAGGAGGTGACCAATCAATGATTCTCTCTCATCATTGATGTTACTATCTCTCTCTTCCTCTCCATTCCTCTATTTTTTTTAAAAAGGAATAAGACTATAAATACCCATTTATCCATCATCCAGCTAAAGAAGTAAAATATTGTCAATATGGTTGCAGCCACATAGGTCTTCTCTCCCAGACTACAGTCTTACTCTCTCCTCAGAGATAATCTAAACTATTTTCAACAGAAAACAAACAAAGAAATAAATAAGAAAAGCTCCAAAGCACATAAAATGGCAACCAATTTTACAGAATTGTTCAGAATAATTTCTGACATATCAAGTTATTGATTTAAATATTATTTGCATGAACACATATTTTATTTTATAGGATTTTTAGAATATTAATCACTAATAAAGGGGTTATGTTATTTATTGTTATATTAGTGTCCCGGTACATGGATTCATGTGCATTGAAAGGAAATTAATTAGAAGAAATATTTTAATATCTCTATTTACCCTTTCCCTATAACAGAGGTGTCAAAAAAACTCATGATTGACAATGACAGATTGAAACACAAAAGTGCGATTGGCGCCAGATTTATGTGTATTGCACATGTGTGAGTCAACTTAGCCTTTTATATATATAGATAACTTATGTGCAAATGAGTAAGGAATTAGCCAAACATTATCACAATATATGAGAAGAGCAGCCATCAGGAGCTCCTTGATAACATCCCAGGCTTGGCCTGCTCTGTCTATGGCAAGGCTCTATAGCATGACTGCTCACTTTCCCCATTGGAAGCTTTTGCTAAGCACCTTTATCTCCCTCCCTCCCTGCCTTCCAGCCTCCCTGCCTCCTTCCCTTCTTTCCTTCTTTCTTTCCTTCCTTCCTTATTTCTTTTTTTCTCATATATATAATAGTTGATGTTTTGCCAAAAGAAAATAAAAATGGACTCAGCTATCTACATTCCATTTGAGTATATAATATCTGGAGGTGGGAGGTTAATAATTGCATCAGTGTCATCCAAGTGGCCAAAGCATTTACTCAAGGTTATTATATAAGTCCCGGAGATGTAGTGAGTGGGACAGGATTTTCATTGTTCAAAATGGAATTTTGCATGAATCAAATTATTCAGATGACTGCCAACTGTGTACTTTTCCCAATAATTCTAGTTTCCAAAGTATTCTTGTAAGAATGAACAGTCATTTGATGACAAATGGATTAAAATGAGGAGGGGTTGGGGAGGAAGATAAACAATTGTTTGAATAATCACTAAATTACTGTTTCCCAGTGGGTAGGTTAGGATAAAATGTGTTATAAGATTTAAAATATTTAATGAAAACAGATACAGAGTATTTCCATAGGATTTTATAAATCTAATCCACAAAAGAAACGATCTGGACCTAGGGCTGGGCGTGAATGTTCATTCTCATTTCACGATACCTGCAATTTCCCACTGTCATTTCACAGAAAATTACATCAAAAATATCCATTTTGCCATTGAAATTTACCCCAAAATAATAAAATTTGTCGCTAGAGGAAAAAACAACATATGCTTGCTAAAAAATATATAAGAATGTAATTTACTTACATTTTATGCGATGTTAACATTTTATTCATTCTGACCCACAAACTATAAAACTGATCCATGCCCAAAGTCCCACAATTCTACATTCAATCGTTCAAATTCTCAACAGAGAAATGCATGAAAACTCAATAGTTGAGGGTCATCATTTAGTTAACTGACAGACTTTTCAATTTTTGTCATCTTCTCTGTATTTGGATAAAGAAAAAATGATATTTGCCTTTCACATTATATATTAAAGTTACCCAGAGAAAGTGAATTATTGAAGGGGATTAAAGTGACACCATCTACAATTTAAATTCATTCTGATCTGTGCCTGCATTAGCATCCAATGGCTGGGTGGATAAAGGTGAGCCTGCAGAGTAAACCAAGAAGGAGCAGACAAGTCTTTGGGGGGGGAAAAAGACAGTAAAGTTACAGAAACCAAGGGGTGAATGTGCTTCAGAATGTAGAGAGGATTTAATAATAGTTAATGTTACTGAACAGAGAAGTGCAGATTATTAATATTAATGGAAAGCTGTATCACTAGTTCCTACAACACATAACTTTATTAAAATCAAATAAACTTCATGCCAGGGGATCCTATTTTAGTCCTTGATTAGTAATCAGTTTAGTTCTTACCAGATAGGAGTTTAAAATTTAAACAATGACATCTGAGTTTTTAATTAAGAATTCAAAAAGAGGAGGTTCAGCTCCTGGCACAGTCAGTGACTCAATAGCTTTCTTCTCCTTTGCTATTTTTAAATTTTAAGTTTATTTTTTACTGTTGACAGTATTTTAGATGTCCCTCATACCCACCTTTCACCCCCTCCTCCCAACCCCCACCCCACCACAGGCTTCTCTACACTATTGGTATCTTCAGAAAGTTTGCTTCCACAGATAATGGGCTAAAAAAACTTTGTGTTCTTCGGAAGGACCACTGGAGAAGACATTATAGACGCTGTCCTCCAGAGCAATATATGGCATTAACTCAAAACACCACGATGTGAGTCAGTTGTTGAAAGCATTTGCTTCATTTTGTGTTTATGCTAATATTTACCAGGGTACTGTTTTTACAAAGTAATATTACAGTAAAACAAAGATAATTGAATTCTCTTGTTATTTTATTCAGGGAATATGTCAAAAAAGCAATTAATATGTAGATCACTTTTGTGCGTTGCAGTTGGAAGGAAGTGATGGATAAGTTTATCTATAGAACTTAGGTTACTGGGCAACACCAAACAATCGATGTGTCTGTTGGGAGAAGAAAACAGTCACAGCAATGGAAAATGGGAGGCTCTGACCATGGCCAAGATATCACTGCTCAGGTGAGTGAGAGGAAAAAATGGATTCTTGAATGCTACATTTTCAAATGAAAAGAATGTCATGTCCACTAGGATACATTCACTCAAACTAAAATATAAATTATTTCTAATTATCCTCTGTTCTCAAAAACCCATGCCATTATTCCCTTTTATTAATAGCCCAATAGTATGGATCAATATATACTAATCCCAGTTTCAACATCAACCCATATAATTCCATTTTTCCAGTAATGAAATGGGGATAGTACCTTTATCCTATATACCTTATAAATGCTATGTAGATTATACAATATTGACGTGGGTGGTGTGAATGTACTTTGTAAAAAGTTTAAACCTCTATATATTTGCAACTCATTACAATCCCCACATGTAGTATACACTAAGCCAACTACATAAACATAATCATTTTGAAACATGCTCATACTTATACAAAGTTATTGTTGCCCACAAATGTGTGCTGATTGTGTGTTTCAAATGAAAGAAATGTTAAGAGCATGCCAACTTCACACACACAGTACCACATATTCTTTAGACAGAGGGGACTAACTACAGGCATGTGGCAAGCACTGTTAGTTCTCAAGCTGGCTCCCTTCCTCCTGATAAGAGTTGTCTTAGTTAACTGGGCATATTTCTGTCTAGAACAGATAATATTTTATAGCCTGTCTTGCAGCCAACTGAAGCTAAATTCTGGTCAATAGGATATAACTTGAAATATCATGTTAAATGTGTCCCTAGAGAAAAGTGTTCTTATAAGTAAAAAGTATCTGGTTTTTCTATCTTTCTCCTCCCTGTGAGCTGGAATGTGTATATGCTGCTGGGATGTAAGCAGACGTCCTGAACCATGAAGGAGCGTCTAGATGATGGGAATGATGGAGCAAAAAGATGAGGCAGCTTGGTTCCTGACACACAAATATCAACTCCAGGTGGCCTACACAATTTTTTCACATAGAAGGTAAATAATAAAAATAAATTAAAAAATTTTAAAAACCTGTTACTTGGGGTCTTTAGTTATTCACAACCTCATCCTATCTATATACTATACACTATATACTATGTATCATGTGTACTTATGTTATCTATATTTATAATTATTTATAAATAAAAGCATAAATATATACAAATATTTGTACACAATGTACACATATATTTGTACATACTTAATCTGATATAAAACAAAAACAGGACTAGGACCGTTCAATTGCCTAGTAGAACAGACACTTCAAAGGTGAAATGCTCCTAAAGGTCTATAGTATTACCCTCTCCATTATAATCTCCGTAATGCCAATACAAAAGGCATTAGAAATTCTAACTCTAAATCTGATCCATCGCATCCTTTCTAAGGGAGCTCCTTTCATCCTCTTCTGCATGCATCCTGTCCTCCGGATTCACTTCGGCTCTCGGCCTTGCACAGACAGGCATCTTTCTCTTCTGCTTGGCATGCCTCACTCCAGGCCCTAAAACCTACCTTCCTGATGGCTAACTATCCTTCAAAATACAGCTCAAATCTTACCTCCATGACAGGCCTCCATACTCATTCCCCTGTTGCCCTTGTTTGGTTAGCTCCTTCATGCTCCCTTAGGATTTTGTACATGTATTTATTCTTTCAACAAACATGTAAGTATCTACTGAGTGGCAGGCACTACTGATCTCTATTATAGCCAACAAGTATGTATAATTGATCTTTAGTCTTACCCACAGTCCTTGAGAACAAGCATAAATAGGACGTTTTTCCATTTCTTTCACCCTCCATGCCATGTACGAATGTTCAGTAACTGACTGATTAATTATTAGGAGTCTGCTCTACTCACTGTTCAACTGGAGGACCCATCTGGCACCCTGTTGTCATGGTTCCTGGACTTCATTTATTTCATTGACCTTACTCTCTCAATTTACACAGCCTCAGTTTAAACAGTGTCATCCAGAGACAAAGATACCTTAAATCTCAAAATCTGAAACTCATTCATAAAACTTTTCCCAGGTCTCTCAGCTACTAAACCTACACTTAAGTGTCCAGTCCCTTGACTTCATACTTCACTTCTTTTCATACCCAACTTGGACCTCATGTCAGTCATTTCAGTTAGTCTCACTTGCACCATTAATTCCCTCATTCCCCTCACTTTTATGGTTATGTCACACATACCCAAGCATTCCTCCTAGTTCGAATTAATTATTTGCTTGCAATGCTGGGTGCTACTTTGAGAAAAAAAGGTACCTATGACAGCAATGAGGACATTTTGGTTAAGTGGTAGATGACAAAAATTAAGTAGGCCATTTCTCCTCTCTAAGATATTCTAAAATATTAACATTTGGTAAAAGCCATAGAACCAAGCTTCTCAAGCTAAAAGTAATTCTAGCTTTATATTCCCTTACTAGAGGCCCGATGCATGAAATTCATGCAAGGGCCTTGGCCCCAGCCCCCATGACTGCCACTGTGGTGGGGGAGGGGGGGCGGTATTGGGGCAGAGGGGAGCCTCGACCACCTCTGCCATGGCCTCTACCACCTCTGCCATGGCCCCCGCCCACTACGGCTTTGTCCAGAAGGAAGGATGTCCGGAAGGATTTTCAATCAAATTAGCATATTATGCTTTCATTATTATAGATTCCACTGGAGATTGTCAACCACATTTATAATGTCGTCTTCTTTGGCCAGTAGAGCTAGAGTCCTCACTGGCTTTATCAGCCTCTGAGGGTTATTACCACAATGATTCTGGATAAATTGCTTTAAAAGTTGCCTGAGAAGGTCTCTCTTTGAAGGAAAAAGTAATGTCTGTTCTTAGGGTAAGTTGTCTGAACAAGCATTTTAAAGATGCTGAAAACTAAAACTGATTCTGAGCGTGACCATTGTGGCTCTGTGGTTGTGTCTACCTATGGTTCGATTCTTGGTCAGGGCACATGCCAGAGGTGCAGGCTGGATCCCCAGTGTGAGGCATGCAGGCGGCAGCCAATCAGTGATTCATTCATTCTGTCTTCCTCTCTCTCTCTCTCTCTCTCTCTCTCTCTCTCTCTCTCTCTCTCTCTTCCTCTCTCTCTCTCTCTCTCCTTCACCTTCTCCCTCTCTCCTCCTTCCTCTCTGAAAGCAATAAAACTATATATTTTTAAAAACTGATTCTGAGTGAGTAACCTATTTTTATTTCACAGGCTTTGAAGGAGTAATTCATCACATGTTAACTGCAGAAAGTTGGAAAAGAACAATTGTTTTTTATTTCCATTACCTTTTGCTTTCCTTTAAGGACTGTACTTTTATAGCCAAAAGGTGTTTGTATCACAGTAAGTATAATGATTAGTAAATATTTAATTTACTTCTGGTCGCTGGGTAGCATAGTTACAGCAACTGTTTGCTTGTCCCATAAGAATAGTTAGAAAAGGTCATTAGTTATATTCTCTTTGATCATTGGAAAAGCTATTGATTTCCTTTCCAATTAGGCATCTTAATATAACCTCCCACTTTGGTCCATTACTTACATTACAACAACCAATTCTTTTAAGATTTATTGAAAACAAGATGATCAGGGTGAAGAAAAAAAAAAGAAAATAGATCAACAACACTATAAGAATGCCTTTGGTGGGCTTATTAATAGACTAGACAAAACTGAGGAAAGAATATCTATGCTTGAGGAAAGCTCAAAAGAAATTTTCAATAATAAAAAAGCAAAGAGGAGAAAAAACACCAAGAAACAAAATCCCAGATTATCCAAGAACTGAGAGACAGTTACAAAAGACATAACATACATGAAACAGGAATTCCAGGAGAAGAGAAAAAGGAACAGAAGAAAGATTTGAAATAATGGAATAATAAAGCCAAATCCAGGAAGCTCAGAGAACACAAAACAGAATTTTAAAAAATAAAATAAAACTACACCTAATTGTATAACTACAGAAAAACAAAGATAAAGAATAAAAACCCTGAAAGAAGTCAGAGCAAAGGTAAGAATTACATCCCTCTCTATATAATTGCAATAAAATAGTTGTATCCATTTCCTTAAATACAGAATAACTGTGAATGAGCATTTCTAGGAAATTTCTAGGAAAACCTTTTGATAATCTGATGGATCTTAAAAAAATAATAAAGAGTAATCATGGACCAAATTTTGCATATTAGTAATGCAGGGGTTTGATGTCCTAGGTTAAGAACCTATGATATATGTAGTCAATGTATGATATCTTGTAACTACTATAATTTTTTAAAATAAAAATAATTATTCATCTATCAGCCATAATTTCATGGCTCAATTTAGCAAAAAACCTAAAAGAAAATATTTATATTCCAATAAACACATAATCTCTACAGTAAATCAGAGGCTCTTTGGTAATCCTGGAATATGTTCTTTTTAATAACTTGAAAATATCTATATCTCCAGTTTTTCTGCATTCTCTCACAGATATCTATATAAATGTTAGTACATTTTAAGAAAATGTACAAAACTTTTCATCAATTAAAAAAATCATTGTATTCTTACCCTTAATCAAAACACTGTGCAGGGCCTGACCAGCATGGCTCAGTGGTTGAGTGTGGACCTGTGAAACAGGAAGTCATGGTTCGATCGATTCCTGGTTAGGGCACATGCCTCATTTGTGGGCTTCATCCCTAGTAGGGGGCGTGCAGGAGGTAGCCAATCACTCATCATTGATGTTTCTCTCTCTCCCTCTCCCTTCCTTTCTGAAATCAATAAAAAAAAATATTTTAAAAAACAAAAACACTATGCAAGTAATATTCTCCCAAAAGTTGCTGTAATTCTTCTAAAAGAAAAAACTGGGAATTTTAATAAAAGAATATAGGTATTCCCAGTGCTATGGGATTTAAAAACATTTTAAAGAAAAGAGTTGCACTTTCAAGATCAAACAGAAGGAAGAGCTAAGAAGAAAGAGCATGGCCTCTCTTCTTGGAAATCTTAGACTAGAACTTTTGTACTTTTAAATGTGTTCCTCAAACCTCTGGGAGTTTTACAAGTCATATCAGGAGATCCATAAGTAAAAACTGGTTTCAAAATAATCCAATATGTTATTTGCTTTTTCACTGTGTTGACATTTTCACAGATACTACAAAATCAATGGTGGATAAAACTGCTGGTGCCTAAACATTAAGATACAGCAGTGGCCCCAAACTGTACCAGGTGGCCAGCAGCACCAGTTTTCCATTATAATTGGGAAAGCATTTGCATGTATCTTGAATATGAAGCTATGTCCTGCAGAGATAGTTCAGATGTAAAAATTCTAACCCAACTTCAAGCATGTGTCCCATGACTTACTCTGTCTTCAAATTCTAATTTTTTAAGTATAGATTCCAGAGGATAAAAAATAAATTTGTATAATATTAAATAGATGCAACCAAGCACCCAAACACAGGAGAGTGCTGAATAAATATTATTTAACACTTATGATAGCCACTGAATTGTAAAAGGTTTTCATTACCAATTTCTAAGTCTTTCCACAACCACTCAATTTCATTTTATTAGTTCTTTAATGCTGTCTGGCCATATCAAATTTTCTCAGTTCAATAGCATTGCTTCCCTAGCTTGATTCAATCTAACTTTGATCCTATCTGAACTCTCTAGAGAAAAAAATGATATGAAATTCCTTTGTATTAAATTTCAGCTTTACATTGCCTATTATGGCATTATATTGCACCAAAATATAAGAGCAAGGCAACCAGTAACTGATAGAGTTTCCCTTGGAGGCCAGTAAATTTCAGTTTACCACACCAAAGAAATATTTCCTTCTATAACTTTCCCATAGCCAATTTGGACTAAATCAGAATCAAACTTCTTTTTCAGACAAAGCCATGAACCTTTTGTCAGGGTTCATTTTAAGCCATCATGGTTCTCAGGCCCTGGAGGACTTTGCACGGAACCCCAGAAAGGCAAGCCAGGTTTTCATGACTTACCTATCTGGTTTGAAATGACTAAATACCAGTCAAATGGAGATTCATGATTTTTTTTATTATGATTTATATTTTGAGCAGTTTTAGGTTCACAGAAAAATCTAATGGGAGGTACAGATATTTCCAATATACCCCATACTCCCACATATGCATAGCTTCCCTCCTTCTTAACATCCCCATCAAGGTGGTACATTTTAAAACTGATGAACTTACTTGGCATAACATAATGACCTAAAATCCATATTTACATTACTGTTAACCGGTGATGTTGTTCTTTCCATAAGTGTTGACAAATGCCTAATGACATGTATCCACCTTTATAGTAGCATACAGAGTAGTTTCACTGGCCTAAAAATCCTCTGTGTTCCACCCATTCATCCCTCCCTCCTCCCTAGCCCCTGTCAAACATTGATCTTTGTACTATCTCTATAGTTTGGCCTTTTCCAGTATATATATATATATATATGGAATGACACAGTATGCAGTCATTTCACTTTGGATTCTTTCACTTAATAATATACTCTTAAGGTTTCTCCATGTCATGTGATGGATTGATAACTTTTTTCTCTTTACCACTGAATAGTATTCCACTATCTGAATGTACCAGTTTATTTATCCATTCACCTACAGGAGAACATCTCAGTTGTTTCCAAAATTTGGCATTATAAATAAAGCTGCTTTTGTGTGGACATAAGTTTTCAAATCCTTTGGGTAAATAAATACCAAGGAACCTGACTGCTGTATCAGCCACATATGGTAAAGCTATGTTCAATTTTGTAAGCAACAACCCAGCTGTCTTCCAGAGATGGTACCATTCAGCATTCCTACCAACAATAAATGGGAATAGGATTTTTTAAAATGAAAATCCTCAGTACCTTTGTTATGTAAATTACAAAGGAGACAAAGAAATTGCCAAGGGCAAGAAGGTACTAGAAAATGACAAAGGGCTTTCTGTGAAATATATTACCTGTCTTCTGATTTACCATCAAACTACAGCATGGTTACAATTGTGTAAAAATGTCTACAATTGTTTACAAGCCTTCTTGTAAGAATACTCACAACATAATAGTCCATAAGTCCCAGAAAATAACATAAAGATGACATAGCTAATGTGGAACATTTTGTTATAGGTTAAGAAACATTTTCTAATCTAGCCTCTAAGCCCTTCTTTATAGCACAAACTGTGGCCGACTAAAGGAAATAGAAGTAACCAGAATTATTCTTTTTCTCACAAAAAAGAAAGCTATTAAGTCTCTGATAGCTATCATAACTTAACCTCAGATTATTTCTAAGCAACCAAACTTATTTGATAGCAGGCACAAGCCTGAGCTACTGAAGTTAAAAGGCTTGTAAAAAAAATAAAATAAAAAGCTAACTAAACTATTCTGCAAGTGACCTACACATCCTCAGAGCAAAGCAGTGGCCAATGTTCTGCAATGCATTTGAGCTCTGCAGGACTTCACCTGTATCTTGTCCAAGATAAATAATATTTCTGAAAGTGTTTATCACATTAAGTTTTCATTGCTTTCCTTCCTCCAATGACAACGGCAGTGTTTGTGTTCCTACAATGTTCTCTCAATATTCCATTAGGTTGACTCAATATTTAGCATGCGTAACCATTGATAATAAGTTCATAAAAATAGACCTGAGAAAACACTGAATTGCTATGACATATCTCCCTGAGGAAAAAAAATGCATGATATAAAAAATAATGTAAGTGATTAACCAAAGAGCTTAAATACATATATGCATTGCCCATGGACTCAGACAAAAGGGTGGTGAAGGCCTGGGTGTGGGTGGGGCAGGAGCCAGGTTGAGAAGGGCAATGAAGGGAAAAGTGAGGGACATCTATAATACTCGCAACAATAAAGGTTTTTTTAAAAGAAAAAAAATAATAATATAAGTGAAATTTTACAAATTTCTGGGTGGCTTGGACTCCTAAACTGGCCCTTCTTAGAAAAAAAATAAACATATTAAGATGTACAGGCAATACTGAGAGGATTTAGAGATAAGGGAGGCAGTTAGGGTAGGGTCCATGGCAAAGGAATGCCTATGTGATGTGACGGGTGGAGCCAGCTACAAACCACCAGAATGTTTATCTTACAAGAGCAGCACAATGTTACAAGAGAAGGGGGAGACGAAAGGGGGGCACAGAGGTGAGCTTTGAAACTTTGAAAATGATACCTGGCAGGGAAGGGGGAAATCGGCCAATTAGGAAAAAGCACGAGGGGACATAAAATGAGGAAGGGTCCAATTCGAAAGCAGCATGTACAGACAGTGAAGCTGCCAGCATTTATAACCCCTTAGAGCAGTGGTTCTCAACCTTCTGGCCTTTTAAATACAGTTCCTCATGTTGTGACTCAACCATAAAATTATTTTCGTTGCTACTTCATAACTGTAATGTTGCTACTGTTATGAATCGTAATGTAAATATCTGATATGCAGGATGGTCTTAGGCGACCCCTGTGAAAGGGTCGTTCGACTGCCAAAGGGGTTGCGACCCACAGGTTGAGAACCGCTGCCTTAGAGAAAGAGACTCACTGGTTACCCATCTGGGTACCCTGCCCTAGGCGGGAGTTTGTATACCTGGTATGCTTGTAATAAATTTCCACGCTTTTGCTTACAATCTTTTAATCCGCAAATTTTATTCTTCAAATTTCATAGGACAAGAACCCAGAATAAGAACTCCCACTTGCTGTTTGGATAACAATACTATTTTACATTTCTGAAGCCCAGCTTCCTAAGTGTCACAGGTGACCTAACTGAATTAGACAGCAAAATAATTTCATATCCTGCGTGTCAGAAAAGACAGGGAATGGTGCACAAAACACAACCATGATGTCAGGCACTGAGATGGCTAGAAACAGCAGTTGCCATTTCATGTAGCTCCACAGGAGTCAGCAAACTTGGAAAGATACAACCCAAGCCTCACTACTTGATTAATGCCTAAACAGCTAAAACAAAACTGTTATCAAATGACTTCTAATAGAAAGCTGACTCATGATTCTCTGATACACATTAAGGAACTTGGCAATCACTCTGATGTCAGGCTTAGTGTCTTAGCTCAAGCTGCCATAACAAAATGCCACAGACAGACATGCTCATAATTCTGGAGACTGGAAGTCCGGGATCAGGGAGCCAGCAGGGCTGGGCTCTGGAGACACCCCCTGTGTGGCTTGCAGAGGGCCCTCCTCTCTGTGCTCACCCGCAGAGACAGAGCTCTGGTGTCTGGTGTCTTGTTTAAGTGCACCAGCTCTATAGGATCAAGACTTCATTTAAACTTAACCGCCTCCTTAAATGTTGTCTCCAATACTATCACATGGGGGTTAGGTCTTCACCATATGAATACGGGGGGCATAATTCTGTCCACAGCACCCAGAAAACTGAAGTCAAGCACACATCACTGGCAGAAGAGAAGTCCAAACAAGCCAAGCCCATCTGCCTGGGACTATTTTAGCTACAGCTAAGACATAGGTATGGTGATCTTTATGCAAATAAGTTTATCCGCACGATTTCAAAAAGATATATTCAGGGTTTCAAATCCCTCTGACACAATGCTATAACTGAAAATTATACAATACAATAATAAGGGAACATTTACAAGCATTATAACAGTAACTTTGGTGTTAATATTATAACAACCATCTAAGTGTTAGGTCATATCCAACAATTTGTCCTGAAAATGCAGTGAAGATTATTCAAGCTTGGATACTAAGAGCATCATCAAAGAGACATTAGGCAAATGATACTAGTGCTTCCTTGTTAAAACCTCAGAAGGAAACACAGACACTATCAGGTGTAATCTCCATCACTTAGGCCTTTCCGAGGCATGCACTAAGCACTGAAGAGGCTCAATTGTTCTCAAATTAATCTAAAAATTCAGTGGAATCCTAACCAAAATTCTAGCTAAATATTTTAAAGAATTCAACAAATACTCAAATTTATCCACAAATAACCATATTTAAACAGATATAAAATACACAGATATAATATTTATGTAAATGTGAAACACACAAAAGAAAGCCCTCCAGGATTTTACAAGAACACACGCATAAATAAAACAGAACACTGACCATGGGATGTGGAGTACGGGAGTGGGCAACGGTGATAAAGGATAAACGGTAAATAACCAAATGAATGAAGAAAGGAAAGGAGGGCTTGGCCCAGAGTGAGGACAGTAAAATGCTATAAAGTGAGGATGCAAAAAATTTCATTAACTTAATATCTTATTTAGAGAAAATTTTAAAAGTAAATAAGTGAATAAAATAATATTCTTTTTGATATAAGAATATTTCTAACAGCATTACTTATTGACCGAGAGCATATAAACCAGTGCGCCCATTTCATTATGCACGAAGACAACCAATGCTGCCCCAAAAGAGTCATTTGGCAGTGAAAGATTTGTAATCATATTTTCAAACCAAAGTACAAGAGGCTGAAGAAATGATTTTAGGAATTGCTACTGTACTGTAAAATTACTAAAAACTAAAAGAAGAGAATGAGGACAAAGAAACAGAAAAAGCTCTCAGCTATATTTTAAATGTGTAGCTAACAGATAGGAATAGTAGAGAGTTAAGAAAGGGACAATTTCCTAATGACAGTAACAGAAAAGCCATCAAATAACAGAATTGTTATTATGTGGAAAGTACTAACTAATGTTACATGATAAATTCCGTGCACTATTGTTTTTTAATAAAACATTTTCTTTTGAGATGATTGCAGATTAACATGCAGTTGTAAGAAAGAGAGATCTCATTATGCCGTTTTCCCAATTTCCCTATGATAACATCTTGACAAAACATAGTACAATTACATAAACTAAATACTGACGTTAATATAATCCACCACCAATCTTGCTCTGAATTTCCCACTTATACTAAATTGTGTGTGTGTTCTAGGCAGCTTTATCATATGTGCAGGTGTGTGTATCCACCATACATGATGCAGGGTGGCTCCACCCCCCATCCCCCAAGGATTCCTGTTTTGACTCTTTATATCCACACTCAGGTCCCTGCCTGCCCCTTTCCCATCCTTAACTTAGGGCAACTACTAACTCGTTGATTTTGCTCTCATTTCAAAAGTATATATAAATGGAATCAGGTAGCATTTTGTAATTTTTTATTGTCTTTTTTCACTCAGCATAATTCTCTAGAGATTCATTCAAATTCAACACGCATCAATAGCTCTATCCTTTTTATTGCTGAGTAGTGCTCTATGATATGGAGATACTACAGGTTGTTTAACTTTCCATCCATTAAAACACATCTAGGTTGTTTCCAGCTTTTCGTTATTATAAATAAAGCTTCCATGAAAATCCCTGTGTAGGTTTTTATAAGAACAAGAGTTCTCATTTCCCTGGGTCATCTGATAATTGCATGCATCATAAGGGCACTGTTATTCCTGCTATTGGTAAAGTAAACTGGTAAAAATTCTTTGAAAATACAATCAATATGTATGAATAACCTAAAATATATTCATACCTTTTGAGTCATCAAGTCTACCAAGGTAATAATTAGAAATGCAGGCATGAATTTAAGTTTAAAAGTTATTCACCGAAAACATACTTATAATTTAAAAAATGGAAACAGCCCCAATTCCATCAATATAGGAACGATTAAATAAATTATGGTACATTATTATGATAAAAATCTACGAAGACATAACTTGATGCTTTGAAATAATTTTAGTGGCATGAGAAAATATTCAAATATAAATTTTAAATTTTAAATATAATTTGAAACTACATGTAGAATAATCCCAATTATATTTTTAAATACATATAAAAGGCTAGAAGAAATACAACATCATTATGATAACTTTCTGTGGGCTATGTGATTCTAAATAGTTCATGTATATACTATTTTATTAAATATTACATATAATTATATTTATATATATTAAGTCTCCTACAAAGAGCAAGGAGAACTTTTTGTAAACAGAAGCAAAAAGGGTCATAAATTATTTTAAGGTTTTTAAATATATATTTTATTTATTTTTTACAGAAAGGAGGGGAGAGGGATAGAGAGTTTGAAACATCGATGAGAGAGAAACATCGTTCAGCTGCCTCCTACACACCCCCTCCTGGGGATGTGCCTGCAACCAAGGTACATGCCCTTGACCAGAATTGAACCTGGGACCTTTCAGTCCCCAGGCCTATATTCCACCCACTGAGCCAAACTGGTCAAGGCATATTTTAAGGTTTTTAAAGTGAAAACTAGTTATAACAGGGTACATCTTTGGGTAAGCTACTGGTTAGTTCTGGCTGAAGATGGCCATCCGTGACTGTGAATTCATGATCATTAATTGTAGATAAAAATCATTTGCAACAACATGGGTGGACCTTGAGAACATTATGCTAAGTGAATTAAAACATCCAGAAAAAGCTAAGAACCATGATTTCACTCATATGTGGGATATAAAACTGAAACTTATGAACACAAATACCAGAGTGGTGGTTGCTAAAGAGAAAGGGATGTAAGAAGGGGGTCCTAATATGAGGTGACAGGAGAATATCTGACTTTGGGTGGTGGGCACACAGTGCAATATAGAGATCTTATAACATAGAAACCTACACATGAAACCTATATGTTCATGTTGGCCAACGTCAATCCCCAATCAATTTAATAAATAATTTAAAAAAAAATCTGTTCCCACTTCTTTCTTGGCACAGGACTAGATTCCATTTCTTAGTTTCCCTTGCAGTTAGTGTGACTACAAAATTAGATATACTACTCCTAGGTCCTCACAACAGCCCACACCTTTATCCCCTTACTAGAGGTCCGGTGCATGAATCTGTGCACCAGTGGGGTCCCTTGGCCTGCCCTGCGGGATTGGGCCAAAACCAGCTCTCGGACATCCCCCGATGGGTCCTGGATTGTGAGAGGGCACAGGCTAAGCGCAAGCACCACCCGTGCATGATCAGGGCCAGGGAGGGACGCAGGAGGTTGGCCAGCCAGGGAGGGACCGTGGGAGGGCTCCAGGGCCCATCTTGCTCAGTCCTCATCAGCCAGACCCCAGCAACAAGCTAATCTACCGGTCGAAGCGTCTGCCCTCTGGTGGTCAGTGCACATCATAGCAAGTGGTTGAGCGGTCTTAGCATATCATTAGCATATTACACTTTGATTGGTTGAAAGGACGACTGGACACTTAGCATATTAGGTTTTTATTATATAGGATGTAGGCTGAAATGGAAGACCAGACAAGCCAAGCATCAGCCAAGACTCTCAATGACTAGGTAGAGCAGAGCTCCCTCCTCTGATGTGGAACATTTGACAGTAACTGCTAGCTGAAAAAGACTTTAACTTTCCTTGAGCTATTACATATTGGTGATATTTTATGGCAGAATTTCCATAACTAATGCAATGACTCCAAGGCAAGAGGACTTGCACCAATCCAGTCATCTGGATATCTGATGAGTACAGAGACAGTCACCTAATTGCGTCCTTGGTCAGCTATGAACACTGAGATTTCCTCCACAACATCTACCAATAAAACATCTGCAGACCTAGATGCCTGGCACACAGGTCAAGCTCAATAAGTATTTGTTAAAGGAAAGAAGAAAGGGAGGGAGGGGAGGGAGAAGGGAAGTAGGCGGGAAGGAATAAAGGAAGGAAAAGGCACTTGAAGGGGAAAAAACGAACGCTCAAGAAAAATGGATAACATATCAAATACAAACTGCACAATTTTAAAAATGCTTACCCAGGGCTAACCTCAATATATATACTAAAGATAAAATGCATAAAAATGCAATGGCCACTTCTATTGAACACAAGACAACCAAGGCCAAAGTAAACGCAAATATTTTACTATCCAGCAAAACGGGAAACAAGCTCTCTGAAAGCCACTGATCATGATAAACCCTGTTTTAACCACTTTGTTTAAACTCCTCCAAACACTAACCATCAGTCATAACATTGTACTGAAGGTCCTTCTTCTTCCTCTTCCACCTCTGAGAAGATAGCAATTAGTAAAGAAATATACAATAAACAGAAGCAGCACAGGATTTAAACAATCCTCAGATTTGATTCACATCCCTTCAATGTCCAAATATTGGTTTTGCATGTAAATTAAAATTTGAAAATAAAATAAAATTTATGTAAAATAAAATGTTAAGTTAGGTAGTCGTTTCCATTGTTTTGGATGACAAAATAACCAAATATTTTACTATTTCTGGTACTTCAATTAATCACTTGCAGGAAATTTGTATTTCATAGTCACTTGCCTGTCTTGTTTATTTACTACCCCAGCAACTAGCTGATGGAAAAAATAAAAGTGAATATTACTCTGTTTGCATATGGAAAACACTTTTTGGAGGGATTTGCCAAACCTAGGAAACCATGTTAGCACCTGGAAGTCACCTGACAGTTATTTACATCCTACAGCTCAAATTAACTCACAGGTTCTCATAAATTCATACCTAAATTCCACATCAATTCCCACCCTTTTTCTTTAATAAGCTCTCACTGCAAAGCCATCCTCAAAAGCACTGTTTAAATGTTCTCAAAACAATTCCCACACAACATAGAATACTTAAAAAATACTTTAAAATATGTGGTAAGCCATATACTGGTTCATGACTCTTCCCAGCTTTTTGAAACATATCTGTGGAGAAAAGGCCAAAATTCCATTTAAACCCAAGTTTTTCTCTCTGACTCAGATATACTCAGTGTTTAAAAAAATATTCTCCCCAGAACCCCATAAATAGCTTTGAAGGGCAGAGAACAGTGTAAATTTCTAATCCAGAGTATTTTCCACTCAAGAACTAAATTTTCCTCCTCAACTGCAGTGGGGTCAACTTTGAGTTTGTGATTCTCTGTATTCAATCATAATGAAGGCTTGGGAAGTAATTCAGCACAGTCCAGCCAGTGGATAGACTTCGTGGTTTCTCTAGGATACTAAAACAATGTAGATGAACTATCAACCCAGGAAACAAAAAGCACAATATACAAAAAGAAAATTGTTGACTGTACCTTTAATAACACTTGTTGTTTCTCTGATTGACTAATGTTATGTCTACACAGCATCAGAACAACCAGCTGAACAGTTGTTCAAACCAACTAGGAGTGTGATCTGCCTGCTTCCAAACAACCTATACTGATTTCTACCACAACTTTCTCATAACAACCACATATTTTTGCATCATGTAGACACAGTCTATTTGCATTTGGCCAACACTTTCTGGAGAGATTTGCCAAACCTAGGAAATCATGTTAGCATTCTACACACAGTTACAAATGTAAATTGATGTTTTGCTTATGTAGTGAGACAGTTTTTTAATAAAAACATATCTAAAAGCACCCAAATGTTTCAATACGATTTGTCTAAACCACAAAACACACACACACCCCACAAAGTAAAGCTGTTTAAAATATAAATCCAACAGACAGGTGTAAACTTAATGTGCTATGTAAATTTATGGGCATGACTTGCTTCATCTCAAAATTATTTAAATTAAGATACTGAAGCTTATTCTGCTTATTCTTAAATTCCAAACAGATTTCCTATAGAGGAAAATACACTATCCTTGAGGACCACAATATCCTGAGCCACAACGTGGAAAGAGTACTAAGCCTGATTCAGTACACTCCATCGTGTATCACTGAAGCAAAACTAGGACTTGAGGAGTGCCAATGTTTGTCAAATTGTGGATTGGTATCAGATAAAGGTAAAAGACAAAAAGTTATTAGTAGGGGAAACAGACAATTACAGTAGAGCAAATACTATACATTAAACAATGGTGATGACAGCCAAGTTAATTGTCTTATCACATAGGAAAGTCATTTCTCTGTTTGATTTTGAGATATTTTAAGAATACTATTTGCCATAACATGTTCAGCAAGTGCAAATACAGTGACAATATTAAAAGTGCTAATCAGACAAGAAATAATTACAAGGAAAATTAAATAAAGATAACATTTTAAAAACTTAAATTCTAAGAAAATTAAGAATATTGCATGGATGTTCAGAATTTTCCAACAGTAAAAAGTATTTTGAAGGATAAAGAGTAACAAGGTGACGTCCAGGTTTAGCACTGGGTGTAAAGAGCTTGCAAGTTGTCATTTTGTCTCCTAACAAGAAAAAATGCCGAACAAACTGAAAATCAACAACCTCTCTTGAATCAAACAAGAAAAGAGTGTAGTAAAATATTTGGTGTTGA
The DNA here is from genome assembly GCF_014108235.1 of Myotis myotis. Lineage (NCBI taxonomy): Eukaryota > Metazoa > Chordata > Mammalia > Chiroptera > Vespertilionidae > Myotis > Myotis myotis. The sequence goes on from NW_023416314.1 coordinate 11,060,845, forward strand.
AAATTGAAAAAAACAACAACAAAAAAACACATCAACTTAGAATTCCAATCCAGTGAGACTTTAAACATAAAGGACAAATAAAACCTCTCAAACAAAAACTGAGGAAATTCATTGCTAGAAAAACTGAAAACTGCCCTGCAGGAAAACGTTAAAAAGTTCTCCAGGAAAAAGAAAAATTATATAGATCAGTAACTTGGATCTATATGAGAGGCATCAGAGAAAGACTAAGTAAAGGCAAAATGAATCTTTTATTTTCTCATTTTTAATTGACCTAATAGGTAACTTTATTCAAAATAATAACGTGTATTGTGTGACTATAGCAAGTGGAAAGTGAAATGCGTGAGAATGATATTATGGGAACAGGGAGAAAGGAATTGGGTTTACATTGCTATAAGGCAGTGATGGCGAACCTTTTGAGCTCAGCGTGTCAGCATTTTGAAAAACCCTAACTTAACTCTGGTGCCGTGTCACATATAGAAATTTTTTGATATTTGCAACCATAGTAAAACAAAGATTTATATTTTTGATATTTATTTTATATATTTAAATTCCATTTAACAAAGAAAAACCAACCAAAAAAATGAGTTCGCGTGTCACCTCTGACACGCGTGTCATAGGTTCGCCATCACTGCTATAAGGTATCTGCACTACCCACGAAGCAGTGTTATTTGTAAGTGGACCTGGATTAGATGTAAAGCTATATTGCAAATCTAAGGCAACCACTAAGATTAAGTCACAGCAGAATGAAAAGTATCATGTTTACACAATCGATAATTTATCAGTGAGAAACAAAAAACTTTTGAGAATGTGGCTAGAACTTTGCATACTTGCTGGCTTGATGTTAATCCTGGGTGAAGTAAAAGCTTATGCAAGAACAAAAAGGAAACATCGTGATGTCTTCGCAAGTCATAAATGACAACAGCTGTTACATCAGTCCTGTTTATTATCCACTTAGTTATACAGGAAAAAATACTTGTCTGGCAAAAAACAAATATTAAAAGTTTCTTCATTGAAAATTTACCAGTCTACATATGTAAATAATTGGCATAATTTACTGTCTATAACCCTCATTGGTTTTTTTTTCTTTTATTGAATAAGATATTACAAATGTGTCCTTATCCCCCAAATGTGCCTTCTTCCCCCCAATCCTGCCCTCACCCTCACCCCCTGTTGTCCACATCCATCACTTATGCTTATATGCATGCATATAAGTCCTTTGGTTGATCTTTCCCCTTCACCCCCATCCTCCCCTGCTTTCCCTCTGAGTTTTGAGCATCTGATCGATGCTTCTCTGTCTCTACATCTGTTTTTGTTCATTGGTTTACGTTGTTCATTATAATCTACAAATAAGTGAGAGCATGTGATATTTATCTTTCTCTGACTGACTTATTTCACTTAGCATAATGCTCTCCAGCTCCATCCATGCCGTAACCCTCACTGTTAACATGGAGATGACAACACCTGTCTTACTCGGCTGCTGTGTTCAATGTGAGTAAATCAAAGCAGGCAATCCTGCGCCTGGATCATAGCATACGCTCTCAGTTATCCACTGTTATTTTCATGGAAGTGATTCTGAAATGTCATTCATGCTCCTGCTTAGAGAATACTGGATAAATTAATTCATTCCTAAACTCAAAAACAAGTAGAAGTAAATAATATACATTTACAGCTATGTAGATTAGATCAGCAAAAACAAACAGCAACAAAAACCACAGAGTGGTAACATGTAATCTAGCATGATCATTTCTTAGTGGGGGGAGTAGTGCAGAATCAGAAGGAGAGGCAAGACAGTGGATTCTGGGAGTTGCAGAGGAGAAAACGGAAAATGTTTAGATTGTTGCATTAGAGAGTAGATTCAAAGGTTTCTTTTAACCTTATGCTTCATGGCTTGTATTTGTATTATATATAGATTGTTATTTTGTCTGTATAAAATGTCCCTTTATAAAAGATTACTTAATAAAAAGATCAAAACCAAACTTCAAACGGTGTTTGTGTTTAGGGAAAATCTGTTCCTCAGATCAGACATATGTCGTAGCAATATCTTTACAGATTCAGCTCCTAGGACAATGGAAACTAAGGAGAAAATAAACAAAGGGGACTACATCAAAATAAAAAGCTTCTGCACAGCAAAAGAAACCATCAACAAAACAACAAGAGAGCCCACTGCATGGGAGAACATATTTGCCAATGCTATATCTGATAAGGGCCTCATCTCCAAAATTTATAGGGAATTCATACAACTTAACAAAAAGAAGATAAACAATCCAATCAAAAAATGGGCAAAGGACCTAAATAGACACTTTTCGAAAGAGGACATACAGAAGGCCAAGAGACAAATGAAAACATGCTCAATGTCACTAATCATCCGAGAGATGCAAATCAAAATGACAATGAGGTACCATCTCACCCCTGTCAGAATGGCTATCATCAACAAATCCACAAATCACAAGTGCTGACGAGGACATAGAGAAAAAGTAACCCTGGTGCACTGCTGATGGGAATGCAGACTGGTGCAGGCACTGTGGAAAACAGTATGGAGTTTCCTCAAAAAGTTAAAACTGGAACTGCCATTTGACCCAGTAATCCCACTTCTAGGAATATATCCCAAGAAACCAGAAACACCAGTCAGAAAGGATATATATGCACCCCCTATATTCATAGCAGCAGAATTTACAATAGCTAAGATTTGGAAAAAGCCTAATTGTCCATCAGCAGATGAGTGGATTTGAAAACTGTGGTACATCTACACAATGGAATACTATTCTGCAGTGAAAAAGAAGGAATTCTTACCTTTTGCAACAGCATGGATGGAACTGGAGAGCATTATGCTAAGTGAAATAAGCTAGTCAATGAAAGAAAATATCATATGATCTCACTCATTTGTGGAATATAATGAACAACATAAACTGATGAACAAAAATAGAATCAGAGACAAAGAAGCACCAAACAGACTGTCCAACCTATGAGGGAAGGTGGAGGGTGAGGGGGTAAAAGATCAACCAAAGGACCATATGGGATAATCAATGAATACAGACAATAGGGGGGTAAAGGCATGTGTTGGGGGGTGGGAATGGCTGGGGAGAGGTCAATGGGGGGAAAGGAGACTCGTGTAATACTTTAAACAATAAATAATATAAACTTTAAAAAAAGAGAGAGAGAAAAGAAGATTTTGGTCATCCTGGCCTGAAATTAATACTAAAACCATAAAATGTGTTTTCAAGCTGGGGGAAATGTTACAAATTTAATCCAGTTATTTCCCACTTGTCAGCAAAGGGCATATCTCACACAAGTAAAAGAAATGAAAATGATAAGGACACGTATGTAATTCCTTAATCAATAAAGAAAAATATAAAATAAAATAAATAAAAAATAAATAAAAAATATGCAACTCCCCCCCCAAAGAAATGAAAATGAAAGTTCTAAAACAATTCTTCAGTTTAAAGACAATGTGTGAATAATTGTTAAGTTTTACTAAATTTTTATATGTCTTAGACTGACTCTTTGAATTCCAAATTAACAACCATTTGGAGAAGCTAGAAGGAATAGATTATAAGCAATTCACAATATATTATTTTACAAAACTTTTAAGATACAAACATCTAAATTATTATATGCCTGGCATATATTAATGATCTATAATTTATGAATGAATAAATACAGGAAAAATTAATGAATGAAAAATGAATTGCTATAAAATGATATGCACTTTTCAAATGATTTTTTATCTATTTCTTTTTTATTTACTATTTAGTGTTTCCTTTAAGTGAAGTCTTCCTTAAATAATGAATGGAGAGAGAGAGAGAGAGAGAGAGAGAGAGAGAGAGAGAGAGAATTTCCATTTCATCATATTTTACTAGTAGAATCTTATTCCATGAAATTATACTTTCATCTTTTCTAGAACTCCTGGTTTCTATTTTTCTAAATTCAGGGCACTTATCTAACTCTACCCAGTGTTCCCTTTCTTGGCTATTATGAATTCTAGGATTTGATCATGTTCTCTCAAGATTCCTATCACTTTTATTTCCACCACCAACCATCCTTGCTAGAAATAAATATGTCCAGAGAAGTCATTTATCATTTTTTATAATTTTTATATATGTTTTTAAAGATTGAATTTTCATCAAAGCAAGTAAAATATGCCTGTCACATGTTCTGCTTTCAGTCAACTGCCAACAGACTGTCCACTGACATCTGGAAAACTGAGGCCCCTACATACAGGGTGGGCAAACGTAGGTTTACAGTTGTGAGTAAGCAAAAGTTTATTCTTGTATTATTATTTCTTAATGATCATATTATTTTTCATGCAAGTAACTGTAAACTCACTTTTGCCCGTCCTGGTATATCTTAGCTTTATGTTGAACATTTCTGTTTGGAAAGCATCTGTCACATCTTCTGGACATCTTCTGTGTAGGGTATTATACTCCCATGAAACCATCACCTTGATTTATCTCTCTTTTAAACTGTACTTGTAAGGCCTTCATGTTTTGATTGATTGGTTTACACAGGGATTTACTTCTTTGCTAATCTTTGGTTTCTCTCAGATCTGTTTTCTAAAACAAAGTATACTTTTCCAGAGTCACAATGCTGCAAAGTATTAGTGATGCTACCCATGGGACTAAAATGTACTAAACTTTCTATTTCAATTTATTACCCATAAATGTGTAGCAGTATATATTGATCAGAGGCTATAACATTTGTTTTTAACTCTTTTGAGCTGCTTTTTTATGTTAGTTACTGTACAAAGGCATTTTCTTTTTATGCCTTTTGACATCTTGTATTCCAAACTTGTCTGAGCTACATTTTAATTGCCACCTTAAAGTTTGGTTAGCCTGGCCAGCATAGCTCAGTGGTTGAGTGTTGACCTATGAGCCACGAGGTCACGGTTCGATTCCCAGTCAGGACACATGCATGGGTTTCAGGCTCAATTTCCAGTGTGGGGCATGCAGAAGGCAGCCAATCGGTCAATGATTCTCTCTCATCATTGATGTTTCTGTCTCTCCCTCTCCCTTCTTCTCTGAAATCAATAAAAATATATTTTTTTTTTAAAAAAAAGACTTTTTGGTTAGATCTCTGAGTAGGCTACTAAACAGGTTCCTTGGCATCTTTGTGAGCTGTACTCTGTTCCTTCCTAGAATAGCATCCCCTGACACCTACACTGCCTAGAACACAATCCTGGTATTCACCACCATGGATTATATCTGACTCTTCTCACATTTCTTCCCTTTTCTTAGACAACGATTGACCTTCGGTTGGCACATGCAGTTTTCAATGTATTTGGTGTCCTATTCTCTATAATCATTATTTGGTTCCTTTGAATTACAAGAAATAATCAGCAATCGAGGTGTTGATGGATCTCATTAGGAACATGTACTTGTTAATTTTCCAAGCCAGGGCTGTACTTGGCTACCTCAAAGTACAAAAAGAAATCAAATGCCTTTGTTAGTACCTCTTCCTTTGAGAGTTTGGAAAAGAATCCCTTACAAATGTTAGTGCTTGTAAATCGTTCCATGATTCTTTGAGTGAGGACTCCAGTACTAAGGCCATAAGAGCTGTCTCTATAGTTTACTGTCTTAGACAAATTACTTTAGTCAATGAGCTCCAACTTCCTTATTTGTCAAGAAAAAATTTCAAAACCTCATAGCATTGATGTAAGAATTAAATGAGTCACAATTTGTAGAGCTACCATCTCTTGACCCATAGGATATACTTAGTACATGTTGAATGAATAAGACTCGGTGGAGGTAGGGGAAATCCTTTAATAAGATTTCATTCCCTCCGTTCCTTTCCTTTTAATTTAGGCCACACCCTTCCACTTACCTGCCTCTTGTTACAATGTTAATTCAAGCACATGAATGGTGCTTGTCTTGGGCAAGAAGTAATGGCACACACTTTGGCTGGTCATTCATAAACCTTCCTTAGTGAGCATTCCCACAGTGCCTCAGGCCAAACTCTGTCTTTGTGGATCCCTGAAAATTACTTGTTAGCTGCACCAGTTCACCACAGGACAGCTGAACTTGTGTGGATACCAGCTTTCTGTCAGGCTTGCTGCTCCTGCATGCACATGTTAGCGATCATTTCTCACAGCCAGTGCCAGTTGGGACTACTAGGCAAATGCGTACCTCAAAAAGCTTGCCCCGTACTTCCTCATCACTTCTGTCCTGCCAGCTGGCCAGGCTCCTATTCTGTTGACTTCTAACTGACAAGTCTCTATTTTCTTCTAAAAACCTTTCTTAAAACAACAAACGTGCAGCACACTTATTTTTAAAAGTTTAAGCATCTTAGTTATTCTAAAGGTCAAAAACCATCATGTAAAAAAATTTAATAAAGGTGAGACAAAAAGTAGGACTACCATTTCTAGTTAGCTTTGCACTTTTTATTTAGGACAATGGCTTGTAGGAATAATTTAATGCTTGTAAACACTAGTCCTCAAACACCTTTTAGCCTGCTTTTCTTGACCCAGTAATAGTTTAAAACAAAAGTAAACCATACAGCCGAAACCGGTTTGGCTCAGTGGATAGAGCATCGGCCTGCAGACTCAAGGGTCCCAGGTTCGATTCCGGTCAAGGGCATGTACCTGGGTTGCGGGCACATCCCCAGTGGGAGATGTGCAGGAGGCAGCTGATCGATGTTTCTGACTCTCTATCTCTCTCCCTTCCTCTCTGTAAAAAATCAATAAAAACTATATATTTGGGAGAGCAACTAAGATGGCGGCATAGGTAAACACCGGGAAATTATCGCCTCATACAACAATTGAAAATTACCGCAAAGGACTGAGCAAACATCATCCAGAACAACAGGAAGGCTGGCTGAGTGTAAATTCCACAACTAGAAGGAAAGAAAAGCACGCTGAGAGCCAGAGGCGCTGCGGAGGTGAAGTGCAGAGGTACGGCGGCGCGCGCGCGCGAGGAAAGGGGGTGGCGCCTGAGGACGCGGCTGTCTTTTTGAATCATAAACTCCCGACGGCCCTGAACTCCGGTTCCGGGAAGTCTCTGGGGACCCAGGTCTCATACGGGGAGAAGCTGGTCTGTCCGGCAGCGAGCGAACTTGAGGGCGGCTTTCCCTCAGAGGTGCTTGCAGCCGTTACCGGAACACTGAGACGTGCGACTCCGGCGGAGAATCGGCCATGGCCGCTTTCTCCGCCCTCTGACTTCCTGAGACCCCGCCCCACCCAGGCTGCGGCAGAGGCTTTTGCATGTGAATGTACCTAACTGCAGCCCAGCCAGGCAGACCCGGAACTTCCAAGAGAAGGCCCAGGGCCCCGCAGCGGCTTGCATTGCTTCACAGCTGAGCCTCTTCATGGCTCCTGCTGTGTGGCCTCAGGCAGAGGCTGAATTAGCACCTCCTTAGATCCAGGAGCCACTGTACCCAGTGGTCAGAGGGTACCAGACTGCAACTCCTCAGATCCATAAGGGACACACTCAGGGAGCAGACTCAGTGAGCACCAAAGCCCCACTGAAGCAAGTCTTGCCCCAGAAGGGTGTCTTCAGCACAGAAGTTCTCCCACTTTAGACACAGCTGATTCTCACAGCCAATTGGCCTGGAGGTCAATTCCTCCCAGTGATTCTACAACAACCAAGGCACCAAGAGTGCACCAAGAGTGTCCACCCCAGGTAACTGGGGAGGCTGAGCTACTGGGCCCTACAGGACACCTGGCGCACAGGGCCACTCTATCAACACAGGGAAGCTGCCAAAATGCGGAGACAAAGAAACAGGTCACAAATGGCAGAAATGGAGGAAAGCAAACGATTGGATATAGAGTTTAAGGCCACGGTTATAAGGTTTTTCAAGAATTTTATGGAAACCGCCGATAAATTTAATGAATCCCTCAATAAGTATAGGGAGACCATGGAGGACATGAAAAAGGACCAACTAGAAATTAAGCATACACTGAATGAAATAAAGAATAATTTACAGAGATCCAGCAGCAGAAAAGAGGATCCCAAGAATCAAGTCAAAGATTTGAAATACAAAGAAACAAAAAATACCCAACCGAAAAAGAAAAAAGAAAAGAGATTCCAAAAATATGAAGATAGTGTAAGGAACCTCTGGGACAACTTCAAGCGTACCAACATCAGAATTATAGGGGTACCAGAAGGAGAGAGAGGGCAAGATATTGAAAACCTTTTTGAAGAAATAATGACAGAAAACTTCCCCTACCTGGTGAAAGAAATGGACTTACAAGTCCAGGAAGCGCAGAGAACCCCAAACAAAAGGAATCCAAGGAGGACCACACCAAGACACATCATAATTAAAATGCCAAGAGCAAAAGATAAAGAGAGAATCTTAAAAGCAGCAAGAGAAAGACAGTCAGTTACCTACAAGGGAGTACCCATACGACTGTCAGCTGATTTCTCAACAGAAACCATGCAGGCCAGAAGAGAGTGGCAAGAAATATTCAAAGTGATGAATAGCAAGAACCTGCAACCAAGATTACTTTATCCAGCAAAGCTATCATTCAGAATAGAAGGTCAGATAAAGAGCTTCACGGATAAGAAAAAGCTAAAGGAGTTCATCATCACCAAACCAGCATTATATGAAATGCTGAAAGGTATTCTTTAAGAAGAGGAAGAAGAAAAAGGAACTCTTACCATTTGCCACAGCATGGATGGAACTTGAGAGCGGATAAATACCACAGGATCTCACTTCATTTGTGGAATATAATGAACAACATAAGCTGATGAACAAGGACTGATCCAGAGACGGAGAGACATTGATTGGACTGTCGGGACTTGGAGGGAAGGTAGGGGAGGGTGGGGGTAAGGGGGAAAGATCAACCAAAGGACTTATATGCAAGCATATAGGCCTAACCAATGGACATGGACAACGGGGGGGTGAGGGCATGAGCGGGGGTGGGGGGGGTGGGGGGTAGAGGGTAACGTGGGGACAAGGACACATATGTAATATCTTAATCAATAAAAAATATATTAAAAAAAAAAAACTATATATTTAAAAAAAAAAAAGTAAATCATACAAGATAAATCTTTTTTTCTTGACCAAAACAGTTTTATTAGTCCAAGAATTATTTTAGCTGTCTATTCATTTTCATTCACAAGTAAAGGCTGGGATTAAATTTTACTTCTATTGGAAAACTAGGCACACTGGATTAAAGGGGATAAAAAGTGGGGAAATTGTAGAACAGGAGCAAGTCAATGTCAGCAGGGCTCTGAGCGGCAACCAATGAGCCGGAAAAGGGTTAGGGGCAGATTTCATTCACTCATTCATTTCCATTTGATAAAATTTATTGGGTATTTATTCCGCACCTGATATTTGCCTTTGTACAGGCATTAGAAAGAGAACTATGATGTGGCTCTTCATTCAGTGAAATGACTCTGGACAAATTATACAAAGATACAGTAATGTTTATACTCTGTTGTGTAAAATGAAAATTTAAGGAGTATAATCAAGTATGACAGGGACTCTATTAGAAACTGGGGCAGAAGACTGAGGGGATTTAAAGATGGGCAGTTGTTCTGTTTTGCTTGAGAAAGTCAAGAGTAGCTTCATAGGCAGTGGGTACTACTGAATATTGGAAAATAGCTAGCGATTCATCATTATATAGGTGAGTGAGGTACAACATAATCCAATATGGTTTCCTTGTTTATATCTTTTCTTGAAATGTCATAGACAATAGAAACAAATATCAAAGGCCCAGACACTAACTTCTAGATTTAATAATAATAATAATAATCACCCTGGTCATGTGGTTTAGTTGGTTGGGCATTGAAAGGGCGAGTCGTTGCGGGGCCTATGTGGGCCGGCCGCCGGGCCCCATGAGGCACAGCCTGACCACGCTGCTGGCGGCCTTGGGCACCGACTCCCCAGCCCCCGGCGGGAGCCCGGCGCAGGCCGCCACCCGCCCGCCGCCCCCGGACCGGACCCATGCGGCGGCGGCAGTGGCGGGGCGGGGCGCGTGCCCTTGCCCGAGGAGATGGAGGAGGAGGAGGTGATCGCCGGCGCCCCCGGGAGGAGACGGAGGACGTGGACTTCCTGTCTGGGCTGGAACTGGTCAATCTGCTGGACCCCCAGCAATCGGACTGGCCCCTGGAGCCCGGGCTCAGCTCGCCCTTGCGGGGGGCGAGGACTGCACCCTCCATCTTGCCCTGGGTCCTCCATTTTTGGGTAGAGCCATGTGCTCGGCGGGGGCTTCTTCCCAGAGGCCCAGGCCTCTGCTGGCCACGCCCAGGATTTCTCTGGACTAACCAATGATAATCAAGGGAAGTGCACGCCATCAATATGACTACATCCTGTGTAATGAGACACCAACTCGCGCCTGGCCAATCGGCAGGGCCCACAGTCCCCTCTCCTGCCCTTACTCCACCCTCCTATAAAACCTCCCATCCCATCAGGCTTCGGTCTCTCTTGGCCACTGGGCTTACTGTTGCATTGGTGAGTGTGGTCGGGGAGCTGAACTAGTTCGAAATGAGGGACTCTTTGCTTTTGCATCAGACTCGCTGGCTCCCTGGTGGGCTTTTTGGGAACCTTGAAATCTGGGCACAACAGGCATCATCCCATGCACCAAAAGGTCATCAGTTTTATTAGTGGTCAGGGCACATACCCAGGTTGTGGGCTTTGATCCCCGGTTGGGGTGCATTCAGGAGGCAGCAGATCCATGTCTCTCTCTCTCTCTCTCTCTCTCTCTCTCTCTCTCTCTCTCTCTCTCTCTCTCCCCTTCTTCCTACCCTTTTCTCCTCCCTCCCCTCCCCCTTCCTCTCTCTCTATAAAATCAATGAAAACATATTTAAATAATAATCAAAGAGTATATAACCAGAGAATATAAAGAAAAGGGCTCATTTATTGTTTAGTAGTGATAATTTTATGGGCCTTTTCTGAAGAGAACTAAAAACTCTTGTGAAGCTGATCACTAATATAATTATAAAAAAGATCTTTAAACTGTCAATCATCATAACAATCACATACATACATTTACTGAATTCACTTTAAAATACTTATAAATACTTAAAATAGAGAAAGTAGGTTATCCCAGCAGAAAATAAAAAAATATTTAGTAATGCTGTTTTATATGCTTTAACAGAAGTATTGCAATTATGATGCATTATTGTTAATAATTACCTCTGAAAGCATATGTAAATATAAGTGAAGATTTTTATCACAATGAAAATGAAAAGTACTATAAAAATACCAACAATCATTGTTAAAGTATTCACATTAACATCATACCATGTGTTTTTTGTTGATTTCCCTACTGTATTTTCCTCCATATTCCTTCCATTTTTGAAGACATTCTAAATCAGTCTTACAGAAGGAATAGCTAACACACTGAAGAAAGAATCATACTTCAAAAATAATTGAATAATTGGAGCAATAAGCTAAAACTCAAATTGATGAGATTTAACAGTGATAAATAATTTACACAAAGACAAAATTCAAAGGCAAACAGAAGAACTGATTTAAAACAGTTTACTTCCAAGTGATCTGGGCATGGTAATTGACTACAAATGCAACATGAACCCAATGCATAATGTTTCAAAAAAACGCACCTTGCATCAAGCACGCCCAATCCTCCCTGGCCAGACCACAACTACATTATGGTGTTCACTTCAGGACCCAGTGACAAGTGAGAGCCTGCCCACTGGAGGGCAAACTGCGTGGTGTGATCTCTGAAAACCATGTCACATGAGCAATTGAGAAACTAGCAATTCCTTGTCTCCAGAAGCAAATTTAGATTTACAAGCAGCTGCTTTCATGCTCTTCCAGCAGATAATTTGAGAATAGGTCAGATTGTCCATAGTTACCCAGGACTAGAGGAGACACACAAGACAGATCAACCCAGAATTAGGCTAGAGCAAAATTAATTAGCATGCAGAAAGGCAAACTAATAGCTTTATTTTTTTCATTGGAAATAAGTGAAAAAGTCATTAAATAACATTCCACCAAACATAATTTATAATATATCAGTGTGGGTGAAGTATAAATTTATTAGTCCCCATTAAAAGTTAAATAAGATTGCTCTTTCAGGGCAATTTTAATTTATTAAAGGACACTGAACCATGTATAATGATTTAAATATTGCCAGTTGTTTGCCATTTAGATCATATAATGTCACATGACTCTTGTATAGTCATTAAAGCAAGTCCTGGTTAATACTTTGTTAACAATTCAAGTGAGTAGAAGTTTTTGGTTTTTCTCACAATACTGAATAAAGTTGACTGTAAAAAAATTATATTTACTTTTAAAAATCTGTTTCATGAGTTTCCCTCATTCAGACTTGTTGCAATTACTCTCAAATAATGGTACTTCAGTGCTTCATTAACTCCTGAAAGCAATGAAATTCTAATAACAAAAAGCAACGGAACCAAAGAACTTATATGCATATATGCATAATCCATGGAAACAGACAATAGTGTGGAGAAGGCCTGGGGTTGGGGGCAGAGGTGGGTTAGCAGGAGTAAATGGGGAAAAAAGAGGACATATTGAATACTTACAACAATAAAGACTTTTTAAAGAAAAAGCAGTGGAACCTCTGTTTTCTCTGAAATGTTTATCCTTTTTAGAATCCTAGGATGAGCCTGGTTTAGATTTTTCTTTTCACATTTTATAATCAATGCATATATGCATTATGTTGTAAAACCAGTGGAAGGTATCAGCCTTTAAGGCTATGTCCTCTGCCTTAGTCTACATGCGATGCAATGTAATTATGTGACACCATGGGAAAGGCAAGAAGCAGGGCATGAAAGTCACCTATTTTTACATCTTGTTTCTGGATTTCTCATCATTATTTCCATGTTTACAGGACTCAATTTCCCATATCCTGAAATGTTCCAAGACCAGAACTTGAAGCATGATTTCTGCTCCTACTGGACGTGACCAGAAAAATCTATCAGCTGTTTCCACACTTCCAGCCAGCTGGAACATTCTAAGATGTCCTGTCCTCATATTCCCAGGGATCCAAGCCAGAAATGTGATCAAGACAAAATGTGACCCAAAAAGGGCTTCAGAGATGACTAAAAGACTAAAACAATTCTGGTGGAAAACTGCCCCCTTTTTATTAAGACTATGCTTTCAATAAATCTTTTAGGGCTCTTCCTTGACCAATAGGATCATGTAATTCTCCTATTCCCAATTTCCTTCTCCAATCCCCTCTACAAAGAACCAATGATTCACTCTTTGATGGTCCCACAAAACAATACTCATATTTCAATCTTCTTATCTGTAAAGTGGGACTAGTCATTTGACCACACAGGGCTGTTGGAATAACTAAATGAGACTGTATAAAGAATGTAGTCCAAGGCTTTGCTCATACTAAGCACTTGATAAACAGTAGCTAGGCAAACAAAGAAACATACACAATACAGTGAGTGATAAGAGGTTCCTTGAAGGCTGAACATGCCTTATATTCATATGTGTACTTTCAATATGCTTGTAATGAAACATGGTCAATACATGGTCTTGAACTGAACCATGACTGAACAGATGTAGGTAACAGCAAAGGAAGAAGGGAAACAAAGGTTTGGAAGTCAAAATGCAAAAAACCCATTGTAGAAACATGCTAGAAAATGAAGGGGAATTATAATACGACTGAATTACTTATGTAATGGGCAATGATTGTAATCGAACTAATAATCATAAATGAGGACCCATTATCAGAAAATTACTTCATTAGGATTTTATTTGTAATCCTTTTTATTTTATGCCAGGCAAATTGTAATGACAGAGAAGTGCTGTCTAAGCAACGAAATTATTTTATATTAACAGAGAAAGTTTAAATATGACCCTGGATTAATGAAAATTAATTTGATATATCTAGTAATACATCATAATTAAACAATACTTTACAAAGTGCTGTCACATGTACCTCAGACCTTAACAACAAAATAGAATGAATTACAGAATCACTCAGTGATTGCCTCAGCAAGCATTTCCTGAGTGCAATGGTAAAATGCTGAGGGTAGAGAAATAAAGAAAATTTGCCATATCTGACTCAAAAATTAAGGATAAAACAAGACACAGAGGCTCGGTCAGGCATGTGACTAGACCAGGTGAATTCCCAGAACATCTTCTGAAGACCCAGAAAGTTGTGCAGAGTCACATCACCATAAACATGCCATAGTCATTCAGGAAGTACAAAGAGGTACTGTTCTTGAAATGTTGTGGGGACTTTTTTTTAGTATATGGAATATTGGCAATGTTTAGAAAGTCACACTATAGCACAGTGGATCTCTTTTAATAAATGCCTGACTAAAGCTAAGGAGACCATGTAAGAAAATCAAACACATTTTTAGAGTGTCCAGTGATCCCTTATCAGGGATAGAAAACTGGAGTCCTTTTTCTCATAAAAACCAAATTATTCATTCTTCGCTATGGTTTAGTAGTGTGGATACAAGTTGAAATGTCCTACGTATAGGAATAATGCTTCAGTAATGCAAGATAAGTTCTAGAAATCCATGTACTACATTGTGTCTACAGTTAAAGATATTGTATTGTATGCCTAAAAATCTGTTAGAAGGTAGATCTTAGGTTGTTATTGCCACAATAAAATAAAAGTTTAAAAAAGTGTTTACTTACAAATGGAAAAACTGGCAAACTGGCATGTCAAATCTATGAAATATATAGTCCCATCAAATCCAAAGGATTATGGAGAAACTGAAAACAGAACCTGTAAATAATTTATTATACATTTATTTCTTTCTGTAAATTAATGGAGAATAAGCAAGGACTATAACTTCACAAAAATTTAGATCCTTTTGAGTTATATAGAATGTAAACATGATGTAAAATAATACGTATATTATTTAACAGAATAAACAACTTGTAATGTGGGAAAAGTCCCTAAAGCCACAGAACAGAGCAGAATGGTAATTAATAAGTTGAAAATAAGTTGTCATAATTAGTTTCATAAAGATATTAAGATTAGAAGAATGTATAACCTACCAAGGAAATGCATCAAAGTACCACAGAATCCTTTCAATTTAGAAGAACATCTTTCCAATTCTTATTAATTAAAATACTAGTATTAAAGCTATACTTTCTATTGCATTCATAGGAACATCCAAGTTAGAAGTTGCATCCAAATTAGAAAATATGGAAATGCAAGGAACTGTAAATCATAGTATAAGTTTTTCATATATGTCAATGGAGATAGATTTCCCTCATATCTTTCCTAAAGTGGAAGGAAGGATTCTGAAGCCAGTGTTGAATGGTCAACAGAGTCATTCACTCATAATTTTAAGATGTGTGAATTTGAAATCTCAATCCTTTTAAGGAGTCATACATGTTACCCAATCATTCTCAATATTAACCATCAACAGCACCACAGATAAGTCTGTCCTGACAGTAATACAGTTCTTGACCTCTTCTTCAAAGAGAAAGAGCTGGGAATCACCTTTCTTCCTCCTCTATCTTCTGCAATAAGACAGATTCTTGACTCCCCTGAACCTTCATGAAAAACACACACACTGGCTCTAGTTAAATGAAAAGTGAAAATAAACCAAGACTATTAAGGGATTCAAATATAAATACTATGATTCTTTTCAGAAAAAATAAAATGTAGCAAACTCTACTCATTCCATCACAAAATAAGAAAATACTATTAAACATGATCAAAGGTTCTGATCATATTTTTCAACTATGGTAAAAACAGATCCATCTACTAAGAGATAAGAATTTTAATCACCTAGTATAGGGAAATTTGAACATTGCCTTTATATTTTCAATTACTAAAGTAAGCCTGAATAAAACTCATCAAAAACTCATATAGTATGACTTGTTTACAATTTCAGGATTTCCTAAAGGTCCAATTTCATAAATGCTGAAAAGGATAAATAAATAACTTTCTTAAAAACCCCTCACTCCTCTAAATTGCAGATATTTTACAGAAAGATTTTACTATGTTTATTCATAAAAGATCACAGAAATCAAGCTTTCATTGTATTATGGGGGATGAAAATTGGCCGCTACACTTGGAAAACCCAAAAATATGGGTAATATCTCAAAGATACTTTACTGAGTTGAGTTTTGATGAGGATTTTAGCATCTATGCTCATAAGGGATATTGGCTTGTAATTCTCTTTCTTTGTAATGTCTTTATCTGGTTTGGGGATTAGGGTAATGCTGGCTTCATAGAATGAGCTTGGAAATGTTCCTTCCTCTTGAATTTTTTTGAATAGTCTGAGAAGGATAGGTTTTAATTCTTCTTTGAATGTTTGGTAAAACTCCCCTGTGAAGCTGTCCAGACCAGGGCGTTTGTTTGCTGGAAGTTTTTTGATCACTGCTTCAATTTCATCAGTAGTTATCAGCCTAGTCAGGTTCTTTTATTCTTCCTGATTGAGTTTTGGAAGATTATATTTTTCTAAGAATATGTCCATTTTCTCTAGGTTGTCAAGTTTGTTGGAATACAGTTATTTGTAGTATTTTTTTATAATCCTTTGTATGTCTGTGGGGTTGGTTGTTACTTCACCTCTTTCATTTCTGATTTTGTTTATTTGGATCCTCTCTCTTTGTTTCTTGGTGAGCCTGGCTAGAAGTTCATCAATATTGTTTATCCTTTCAAAGAACCAGCTCTTAGGTTTATTGATCTTTTGTATTGTTTTTATTGTCTCCATGTCTTTTATTACCACTCTGATCTTTATTATTTCCTTTCTTCTGCTTACTCTGGGCTTTTCTTGTTGCTCTCTTTCTAATTCTTTAAGTTGCAGGGTCAGATCCAGCATTACATTAGAGAGATCATACACCATGACCAATTGGGATTTATTCTGGGGATCAAAGGCTGGTGGTACAATATCCTCAAATCAATAAATGTGATACATTACATAAAGATATTGAGAGACAAAAATCACATCATATCAATTGATGCAGAAAATCATTTGACAACATTCAACACCATTTCTTGATAAAAACTCTCAGCAAAGTGGGAGTAGAGGGATCATAACTCAACATAATAAAAGCCTTATATGACAAATCTATAGCCAACATCACATTCAATGGTCAAAAACTAAAACCATTTCTGAGAAGAACAGCAATAGCACAGGGATGACCACTTTCACCACTCCTATTCGACATAGTACTGAAAGTGCCAGCCATAGAGATCAGACAAAAAGAAGAAATAAAAGGCATCCAAATTATAAAAGAAGAAGTAAAACTGTCATTATTCGCAGATGACATGATACTGTACATAGAAAACCCTAAAGACTCCATCAAAAACTATTAGACTTAATAAATGAATTTGGGAAATGTAACAGGATATAAAATTAACACCCAGAAATATATGGCTTTTTTATACACCAACAATGAAATCATAGAAAGAGAAACTAAAAAAACAATCCTATTTACCATTGCAACAAAAAAATTAAGATACCTAGGAATAAACTTAACTAAGGAGGTAAAAGACCTGTACTTGGAAAACTACAGGACATTGAAAAAAGAGATAGAGGAAGATATAAAAAAATGGAAGAATACACCATGCTCATGGATTAGTAGAATCAACATCATTAAAATGTCCATATTACCCAAACCAATCTATAAATTCAAAGCAATCCCCATTAAAATATCAATGGCATATTTCACAGACCTAGAACAAACTCTCCAAAAATTAATATGAAATAAAAAAAGACCTCAAATAACCACAGCAATCCTGAGAAAGAAGAACAAAGTTGGAGGGATCACAATACCAGATATCAAGCTATATTACAAAGCCACTGTTCTCAAAACTGCCAGGTACTGGGACAAGAACAGACATATAGACAAATGGAACAAATATAGAACCCAGAAATCTATCCAAGCCAATATACTCAATTAATATTTGATAAAGGAGGCAAGAACATACAATGGAGTCAAGACATTCTCTTCAATAAATGGCTTTGGGCAAATTGGGTAGTTACATACAAAAAAATGAAACTAGACCACCAACTTACACCATACGCAAAAATAAACTCAAAATGGATAAAGAACTTAAACATAAGATGGGAAACCATAAAAATCTGAGAAGGGCCCAAAGGCAACAAAATATCGTATGTTGTAGCAATATCTTTACTGATACAGCTTCTAGGACAGTGGTCGGCAAACTGTGGCTCGCAAGCCACATGCGGCTCTTTGGCCCCTTGAGTGTGGCTCTTTCACAAAATACCGACTTCTGCACATGGGCCACGAAGTTTCAATCGCACTGTACATGCACTCCCGTACGTGGTATTATGTGGAAGAGCCACACTCAAGGGGCCAAAAAGCCGCATGTGGCTCGCGAGCCGCAGTTTGCCAACCACTGTCCTAGGACAATGGAAACTAAGGAGAAAATAAACAAAGGGGACTACATCAAAATAAAAAGCTTTTGCACAGCAAAAGAAACCATCAACAAAACTACAAGAGAGCCCACTGCATGGGAGAACATATTTGCCAATGTTATATCCGATAAGGGCCTCATCTCCAAAATTTATAGGGAATTCATACAACTTAACAAAAGATAAATAATCCAATCAAAAAATGGTCAAAGGACCTAAATAGACACCTTTCCAAAGAGGACATACAGAAGGCCAAGAGAAAAATGAAAACATGCTCAAAGTCACTAATCATCTGAGAGATGCAAATCAAAACAACAATGAGGTACCATCTCATACCTGTCAGAATGACTATCATCAACAAATCAACAAAGACAAGTGCTAGCAAGGATATGGAGAAAAAGGAACCCTTGTGCACTGCTGGTTGGAATGTGGACTGGTGCAGCCACTGCGGAAAACAGTATAGAGTTTCCTCAAAAAATTAAACATGGCCGAGGCCGGTTTGGCTTGGTGGATGGAGCGTCGGCCTGCGGACTGAAAGGTCCCAGGTTCGATTCCGGTCAAGGGCATATGCCTGGGTTGTGGGCACGTCCCCAGTGGGAGATGTGCAGGAGGCAGCTGGTCGATGTTTCTCTCTCATCGATGTTTCTGGCTCTCTGTCTCTCTCCCTTCCTCTCTGTGGGAAATCAATAGAATATATTTTAAAAAAAAAAATTAAAAATGTAACTCCCATTTGACCCAGTAATTCCACTTCTGGAATTACACCGATCAGAAAGGATAAATGCACCCCTATATTCATAGCAGCATGGCAGTCAATTAGCATATTCCCTCCTTATTGGCTGTGGATGCTGCCATCTTTGTGATGGCGTGAGAGTCAATTAGCATATTGTCTCTTTATTAGATAGGATATCCTTTGTGAAAATAAAATGATATAGACAGTTCTCCTCTTAATAGCATAAAAAGTTTATGAATACTACTCTTACTCCCTAAAAATAGTATTATAAAAATAATATGATCCCATTATTTACTTTTGAAGATATTTGGATTCCCTCTATGAATCTTCAATAAAATATCTCTAAGAGGTTTCCATTCAATATTTTTTGAACCCCAAGTATTGTACAACTCACTAACTCAAAAGGCAACTCTTAATTTTCCATATATTTAATAGTTGGAAAGTTCCTCTTAATTCTAAACCAAATCTACTTACTTCCTTATAAATCTACTCTTTGATTCTATTTTTGCCTTCTGAAACAAATTAAAATAATATCCCTCTTCTGTTTTATTACTATTCAAATAATTGATGGCAGTTTCCATTTATTATCAATATTTTCATGCAAGGTACTTAAAACAATACCTGGAATATTGAAAGATCTGTGTGTGTATATATTAATACATACGCATATATACAGAGTAGGGCAAAAGTAAGTTTACAGTTGTGAGTACAGGAAACATAAGAGTTTATTTTTGTATTATTTATTATTACATTATTTTCTATACAATTATAAACCTACTTTTGCAAACCCTATGTGTTTGTGTGTGTGTGTGCATATATGTATCTATGCACACACACACACATACGTACATAAATATGCTTTTTAAATATTAAACCACATTAAGAATAAATGATATTAAAATATAACAAAGGGATTAAGCCTTAATCAAAACTAAAGATTAAACATAAAGAAAGCAACCCACAGAACGTTAGATAAGTTTGGTGGAAAAGCTGAAAGAAGTAGTAAACATGTGTGAAAGTCAGAAAAATGTGATAGTTATTTGTGCCAAGAAAATGAGGGGACAGGAGAAGCCCACTGGCCATGAGGTTGGCAAGAAAAGCAACTTTTTTAAATTGCTCCAAGTCACTCAGCTAGTTAATGACAGAGACTTGGAACTTGTGGAGGTCTACTCCAGAGATAAATTCTTAATCGCACACAACACTGCCTGTCAACACGACTATTCTTGTTCAGAAGAGATGCCAAACCAAGGCACATGTGAAGCTAATTGTTTCAATCAGAATCATAACAGACACCATCACAAAGCCCACTTTAAAAAGGAAAAGTTAATTTATGATTTTAAAATTGCCATTGCAAGCAAGAATTGTGACCTCAATTCTGCTACCCACATACCAAATCTCAGAATCTTTGAAGATAATTTGATAAAAGGAGAAAACAGAATCTATTGTTTCATGTTGCCATGCCTCTGATACCTTTTTCTATCCTGATTACACTTCAGGAAGTCAGAGGCAGTTACTATGACCACCTAAGCTATCTTCCCAACACACTGAAAACAGAGTAGCAGTAATAATCTGCAGACCTCAGATGAATCTAGGGTTACGGTTGCTAAGATAACTGCTGCATGTGCTCTTAGGTGATGCATCTTGCAGTGTTGTCATAACAACACTGACATGTCAATGTTTTTCTAATGTACTTGGAGGGTTCGAATGGCCCATAGAGTACTGTTGTTGCTCAAAGAAAAAAAGAAAGTCTAAAGGTACATATGGGCCTTGTGGTTCAGCTGCAACTGCTGAGTTACCATATGACCACATAGAAAAATATATACCCAGAAATACATCTGTAATTTCAATCTAAGCTACCAATACAAAACATCAAGTTCAGCGTTAAGAGAAGGAGATGTGAAACATGTAAACAGTATTGACTGATAAAGTCTAGATTTACATCAGAAGTTTCTGAACAGAGATTTCTTCATAAATATTTTTACAGGAGAGTAAATCGAAGAGAATAAAAAACTACTGCATAGGAAGTAACAAAGGTGCGGGTACTAGATGTGCCAAAATATGATGGACTGCTAATGAGTAATCAGAGAAAATACTACACCAAAAATAGCTAAATGCACTACTAAAATAAATCTGAAAAAAAAAATGTTAAACACTAAATTGGCACATATTACTTTATTAGAAAAACAAAGAGTTTTAAAATTTTAATTTTTTACAATTATATGACTAATGAGATTTGGGGGGGAAAGTAAAAATAGGTACACCAAAATGTCATCAGTAGACATTTCAGGGTTCTTAATAATAAAAATAGATGTTTTTCTTCTTTTCTTCACTTTACAAAAAATAAAAATTATTTTATGGTAAAAAAAAAACTCAAAAGAAATATAATAACAGATTGAAAAAATATAAAATATATTAATAAAACTTGCAGTGGCTACAAAAAGATATAGTTCTATTTTTTAAAAAAAGGAAGAGGGAAGGGGAGGCAGAAGTTGGGTGGAGGGGGGAAATGGGAAGATGGAGACATCAGTAATAGTGTCAACACTAAATATGTTGAAAAAAAGAAATTAAACTGGTTTGCAAGGACACAAAATTTGTCACATGGCATAATGGAGAAACCACTTTAGGAATCCTTTCAGCATTAGGATATGGGAGAAATGCATGAGCCTTATAAATGTTTTAAAAAGATCACATACCATTTTTTCATTGAGGTATCCTCTGCCCAATCAATCTCTTCAACCCCTGAGATCAATCACTCTCTATTACAACAACATGTTCTATACAATTAACAACTAACTTCTCATTATAAATAATTAGAGGCCAAAAAGAGCAAATTATATATTCAAATTGCTTGGGGGGGGGGGAATACTGTCAACAAGAATTCTATATCTAGAAAAACTATAGAAAATTAAGGTGAAATAAAAACATTCTCTGATGAACAAAGTAATGGAACTTTTGACTAGTAAATGTACTGTACAAAGGATACTAAAGGAACTCCCTTCGGTTGAAATACATGAATACATGGGAAGAAATAAAAGCATTGGTAATGGCTAATATGTAGATAAATATAAGAATGTATGCATACACTTTAATATATTGTTCTTTCTTTTCCTAATTCCTTTTTTAAAAACCCATATATCATATAATTATTACAACAATTATTATATATAATTGGGAAAAAATGTCCTCGTGTAAGGATTAACAAACAAAACCAAAAATAGATTTAACAAAAAATGCAAGGCCTCTAACACTGAAAACTGTAAAACATTTTTGACAAAAATTAAAGATCTAAATGAATTGAGAAAAGTATCTTCATGGAATAAAAGACTCATTATTGTTAAGATGCCTATTATTTCTAAATTGATCTATAGATTTAGCGCAATCCCTATCAAAATTCTGGAAGCTTTTTTAGAAATTGGCAAATTGATTCTAATATTTATGTGGAAATGTAAAGAACCTAAAATAGTTAAAATAAATTTTGAAAAGGAACAAACTTGAAGCACTTAACATATCCAACTAGGGGCCCGGTGCATGAAATTCGTGCACTGGGTGCGTGTGTGGGGGAGTGTCCCTCAGCCCAGCCTGCCCCCTCTCACATACTGGGAGCCCTCAGGCGTTGACCCCCATCACCCTCCAATCGCAGGATCGGCTCCTTGCCCAGACCTGACGCCTCTGACAGAGGCGTCAGGCCTGGGCAGGGGACCCCCATTTCCCCCCATCACTGGTTCTGCCCCCAGCCCCCTCCGATTGCTGGCTCTGACCCTTGCCCAGGCCTGATGCCTCAGCCAGAGGCGTAGACCCCCATCACCCTCCGATCGCCTGATCGGCCCCTTGCCCAGGCCTGACGCCTCCGCCAGAGGTGTCAGGCTTGGACAGGGGACCCCCATCTCCCCCCCATCACTGGCTCTGGCCCCCGCCCAGGCCTGAGGCCTCTGGCCCAGGAATCATGCCTGAGCAGGGGACCCCCATCTCCCTCTGATCGCTTGCTCCACCCCCCACCCAAGCCTGACGCCTCTGACCCAGGCTTCAGGCCTGGGCAAGGGGACCATCATATCCCCCCAATCCCCAGCTCCGCCCCCCACCCAGGCCTGACGCCTTGGCCAGAGGAGTTGATCCTCATCACCCTCCGATCACCAATCACCGGATCGGCCCCTTACCAGGCCTGAGGCCTCCGGCAGAGGTGTCAGGCCTGGGCAGGGGACCCCCAGCTCCCCGCGGTTGCAGGCTCTGCCCCTGCCCCTGCAGGACGCCTCTGGCTGAGGTATCCGGCCCGGGCAGCGGGCACCCACAGCTGCGGCGGCCCCGCAATCGTGGGCTTTGCTTTAGGCCCAGGCAAGGGACCCCTAGCTCCCGGGACTGCCAGCTTCGACCGTGCCCAGCTCCCATCGCTGGCTCCACCCCTACTTCCTGCTATCACTGGCCAGGGCGGAAAAGGCCCCAGGGCCGCCTTTGCCCTGCCCCCCAGCTCTTAGCTCCCCCCTGGGTTTCCGATCACTGTCAGTGGCAGGGGGCTTCTTCCTGCTTTCCCTTTCACCTCCCTGCATTGTGCCTACATGTGCAAATTAACCGCCATCTTGTTGGCAGTTAACTGCCAATCTTAGTTGGCAGTTAATTTGCATATAGCCCTGATTAGCCAATGAAAAGGGTAACGTCGTACGCCAATTACCATTTTTCTCTTTTATTAGTGTAGAGTGCAAAGCTTAACTTTGATACAGTAATCAAAAAACTGAATTATCAGCATAAAGTTAGATATTTTTAAAAATAGAATAGAAAGGCTAGAGGAAATTTTGTCATTATTAATTTTTTAAAAAGTTGCAAAGGCAATAGAATGGTAAAATTATAGTTTTCTCAATAAAATGTATTGAGACAGTTGGATGTCTGTATGCAAACAAACAATGAAAGCTTAGCTCCTTGTGGCATACACAAAATATGCCTCAAAATGGATCACAGACCTAAATTTAAGAACTAAAATTATAACATTTTTAGAAAAAAATAAAGGAGAAAATGTCTATAGTCTTGAGTTACAAAAATGTATTAGATATCATACCAAAAGCATGATCCATAAAAGAAAATATTGGTACCATCAAAATAAAAAAGAAGGAACTTTTACCATTCACAACAGCATGGATGGAACTGGAGAGCATTATGCTAAGCAAAATAAGCCAGTCGGAGAAAGATAAATACCACTCATATGTGGGATATAATGATCAACATAACTTGATGAACAAGAATAAATCTATAGACAAAAGGCAGGGGAAGGGAGCGGGTTAGAGAGCACCAAAGGACTTGTATGCATGCATTTTAGCCTAACCAGTGGACACAGACACTGGGGCAGTGGGGACTTGCCCAGGGTGGGAATGGCTTGGGGGGGGGGGGCCGCAGGGGATCAATCGGGGGGGGGGGGGGAAGAGACATATGTAAAACTTTAGACAAAAAAAAATCACTTTTAACTATAATAAACTTACATTTGGATAACTAAAAAAAAGGAATTAAAATTGTCTTTCAAAATACAGTACCTTTTTAATTCAATGTAATGTCCATAATGTATGTTTTTATTTTTTTAAAAATGTTTTCTAAAGTTTTGAACTACTCTTGGTTTAAATATATTTCTTTATTGATTTTTAGAGAGGTGTGGGGGGGGGAGAGAGAGAGAGAGAGAGAGAGAGAAAGAGAGAGAGAGAGA
The DNA here is from genome assembly GCF_014108235.1 of Myotis myotis. Lineage (NCBI taxonomy): Eukaryota > Metazoa > Chordata > Mammalia > Chiroptera > Vespertilionidae > Myotis > Myotis myotis. The sequence goes on from NW_023416314.1 coordinate 11,085,482, forward strand.
GAGAAACATCAATGATGACATAGAATCATTAATCAACTGCCTCCTGCACGTCCCCTACTGGGGATCGAGTCTGCAACCCGGGCATGTGCCCTTGGCTGGAATCAAACCCAGGACCCTTCAGTCCACAGGCCAACACTCTATCCACTGATCCAAACTGACTAGGGCTATATATATTTTTAAAATACAATTCAGTTCTGGCCCAGTGGCTCAGTTGATTGGAGCATCATCCCATATACCACAAAGTTGCCCGTCTGATTCCTGGTCAGGGCACATACCTAGGTTATGGGTTTGATCCCCAGTGGGGGTGTGTATGGGAGGCAACTGATCAATGTTTCATACAGTTATGTTTTGTTTTGTTTTCTCTTCCCCCCTCCCCAAAACCAGTAAACATATCCTTGGGTGAGGATTTTTTTTAAAAGCTATAATTCAAAAATAGAAAGACAAACAACACAATTAAATATGAGCAAAACATTTCACTAGAACATTTAATCAGAGAAATTATACAAATGGCTACTAAGCACAAGAAAAGATGCTTAAATCATTAGACATTGAGGAAATGTAAATTAAAACTCAAGATTCCACTTTATACCCACTAGGATGGGTATGACCAAAAAAGGTGACAATACCCAGTGTTGGTGAAGATGTGAAAAAGCTTGAACCCTCATATGTTGCTGGTCAAATGTGAAATGGCATAGCCTCCTTCTTAAACAGTGTGGCAATTTCTCATAAAAGTTAAACATATACTTGCCATATAACACAGCAGTTCCTGTCATAACACTCTACCCAAGAGAAATGAAAATGTATTCAACACAAACTCCTGTATGCAAATGTTCATTGGAACATTACTGGTAATAGCCAAAATCTGAAAACAATTCAGTATCCATCATCTGATGAGTGCGTAAAAAATATAGTGGTATATCTATGCAATGGAATACTGTTCAGTATTAAAAATGAGCAAATTGTGCCTAAGTGCAACCACATGAATAAACCTCAAAAACATTATTTTAAAAAAAGACTACATATTGTATGATAGCATTTATAGGAAATGTCCAGAAAAGGCAACTCTATAAAATGAAAGTAGGACAGTGGTTGTCTGGGGTTGGGAGTAGAAGCAGGGATTAACTGCAAATAGGTACAGAAGCCTTTGGGTGGTAATAAGGTGTTCTAAAATCGTTGTGATAGTTGCCCAGTTATAAACATTTATTAAAAATTATTTCACTTAATACTTACAAAAATGTTAATGTGAATGAAGAGAACACCATTAACAGCTCTTTGGTTTTTAATTTATTGATACTTAAGTTACCACCTAAATGATTCTAAGTTGAAAGGGAAGAATTAATGGAAGATTGTAAACAACTTTTAACTAAGGGGCTAATTTCCACCCACATCAGAACCTACAACTCTATCCTATATAATAAAAGGCTAATATGCAAATTGACCAAACAGTGGAATGACCAGTCACTATGATGCACACTGACCACCAGGGGGCAGATGCTCAACGCAAGAGCTGCCCCCTGGTGGTCAGTGTGCTCCCACTGGAGGAGTGCTGCTCAGCCAGAAGCCGGGCTCATGGCTGGCAAGTGGAGCGGTAGTGGCGGGAGCCTCTCCCACCTTCGCAGCAGCACTAAGGATGTCCGACTGAAGGCATAGGCGGGAGTGGGCCTAAGCTATCAGTCAGACATCCCCCAAGGACTCCCAGACTGCAAGAGGGCGCAGCCTGGGCTGAGGGACCCCTGACCCCAAGTGAATGAATTTCGTGCACTGGGCCTCTAATAACTAAATAATATCTAGTCTTCTCCCTTCTGAATTCAGGACTGCAATATTTCCTGCTAACAAAAATAAAAACATGGCAAAATGTGCACTTTAAGCATAAGGATCATTCCAAGAAATTTATAATTCCCTATATAATCATCTACCTATCCTCTGACATAGAGAATACAGTAACTGTACAGTAACATAGCACCACTCAGTAATGCTAACATTATAGGCATAAAAAAATCGAGAGAGAGCCAGGATGAACTGCAGTAATAACTGCATCAGAACCTTAATTTGTCTAGCCTACTCTAAGGGAACAGTTCTAGAGAAAAATGAACAACACAAAAATTAATAGATCCCATTTATAATTGCAAGAGCAAAATATTCGATAATTTTAATGATGTTATGTCTATGTTCTATAATGCCAATGTTAAAGAAAGTTCTCTCATGTTGTCCATCACTAAAAATATTGTTCAATATCTAAAACTTTCTAAAGAATATTATGATCCAAATAGAGAAGAAAAGCTCACATTTCCCCAAATTAAATTAAAGTTGAAGTCAAAGAATCTATTCCTGACAGCCCGATGAAACTTGTCTTTCAACAGTGTCATTATGGCATGGTATGATGAATAAATATATTTTAAACTTTTCAATCATCATGTCAGAAAGCATGGGGCATGCGTCTGGAAAAGATTAAAAAGCATTTTGAAAATTGATTTGACCACAGATATCAGAGGTTAATTCTTCCCTTATTCTTTGAAAATTATTTCCCAGGATTTGTTTCACAGCTTCTAGTTAATAAAATAAATATGAGGATATTTCTGGGGATCAAAAAAGAAATGTGTTATGATGCTCTTCTTCAGTTCCAAACCTGAGGACTACAGGAAGATGAGTAGCGATGCCATTGCTCTGTCCTAGAGATGATGCACTTCCAATGCTGGGCTCCTCCCACAGTGTTTATTAAAGTTCTTTGAAGCACTGCTACTAAGAAAAAAAAATGTCAACAGAGCTCACATTCTTATTGTTTCTCAAAATCCATGGCTGTTTCAGATTGTGCCTAAGATAACAAGTCCATTTTATTTTAGAAGCCACTGGCACAGCTGAGTGCTGTAACAAAGGAGCATGAGAGACATTAGTAGACACAGCTAATAGAAAGCTTGGTTCCGAACTGAAAAGGAGGCTAGGAATTTTAAAGCAATGATAGTCTACATAGAAAACAGATCCAGAGTTCCTACAGAATAAGTGACAAGGGCGTCTTCCAGTCTATTAAGAAGACAAGCCCTGGCCGGTTGCTCAGTTGATTGGAGCGTCCTCCCCATGCACCAAGGTTGCAGGTGTGATTGCCCGGTCAGAGCAGAGATGAGAAGCAACTAATGAACGCATATGTAAGTGGAACAACAACTAATGGATCTCTCTCTCTCTACCTCTCTCTCCCTCTCTTTCTCAAATCAATTTTTAAAAAAGACAAGAAGCAGGGCCCAAGTCATATTTTGTGAAGATGTTAGGTATGCTTGTTATTTCTCTAAAATTATTAAGCATGCTGACCACCTCCAGTGGCAAGAAATGAAGCAGAAACTGGATAGGAGGAATGATACAAGTAGAAAGAAACAATAATGCTAATCATGGTAGAAGTGAAAATAATGAACATTTATTTAACACTTCACCTAGAGCTGAAGATTTAATAAGAACTCACATGGAGTGTGTCATTTAATCCTCACAAATAACTTTCTGAGTTATTTGACAGCGTAAGCTGCCAGGGAATTATTTTAACTTAGCCTTGAGAACAGAATGAGCTCTCTATGGTTGAAGAGTCAGATTCCCCTCTGCCTCTCTAAAAATGCATCTGAATTCGTTGAATTACAGGAATGATAGAAAGCTTCATGACCAACTGAATTCATATAAATTTATATATTGCTAAGAATGACTTCTAATGAGTAAAAATATTAATGATTACTCTAGGTTCCTTAATTTCCAAATGAATAAATTTGAGGCTCAGAGATTATGAGACTTACTTAAATCATGATTGTCAGAGATACCTCTCCCTCAGTCTGTGGCCACTTGCTCCACACCTCACGACCCACAATGCAGTGAGGGAGACTATGTGCCATTCCACTAATTTATAATAGTCCTACTACAAACGCAGTCTCTTACATACAAAAAAAAACTCGCTTTGGAGTCAATGTCAATGAGTTAGGTTTATGTGACCAAATGTTAATATCTAAACTGAATATTGGACTGCAAAAATTTCTTCTTAAACTGCCACAATGCCTCAAAAGACCTATGTGATAAACTTCCAAATTCTCAGAACAATATTAGATTAGAATGACCTGAAAGATACACAGCACAATAACATGGATTCCCAATTCAATCTTAATTCCCAATGCTGAATCTGTTTTTTAAAATAATTAACTTCCCTGGCTGGTTTCTCTCAGAGGTTAGAGTGTGGGCCTGCACACTGAAGGATCAGTGGTTCGATTCCTAGTCAAAGGCACATTCCTGGGTTGCAGGTTGGACCCAAGCCCTGGTCAGGCAGGTTCAGGAGGCAACCAATTGATGTGTCTATCTCACAGTGATGTTTCCTTCTCTTTCTCTTCCTCTCTCTCTTCTTCTCTCTCTAAAAATCAATGGAAAAAAATATCCTCGGGTGAAACTTAACAACAAAATTTTTTAAATAATAAAATAATTAACCAATTGATTCATATTTAATGCCTGACATCTGATAAGAGAAGATGATGGGAAAAAAAGGAAGTTGAGCTTAAAGAAAAACAAAAACATAGGAATGCCATATGGGAAAAAATAAAATTGAGAAAGAAGAATATGTGAGGCATGGATGATCACTTAGAGAAGATGTAGAGGGGGAAAAAATAAAATGGAAATAAAAGCTTGTTCAAACCATCTGGAAGAGTTCATTCTACCTCAAAATTCTGTTTAATTAAAACCTGGCCACAATTACTGCCATCAGTTGCCTGTCAGTGACATTCTTGCTTCTTGGTAACCAACCCTTATGTCTTTATAACTCTTTAAAACTGCAATGATGATTTTCTGTTTCATCAGTATCTCATGAAATTGCTCACAAGTATGCTCCAGCCCTCGTCATGCAATTAACCACTGACTGACAACACAAAATGACAAAGATCATGGTTTAGCTAAAGCATTATTATTCAATTTGCAAATGATTTACTGTCATTTGACTTCATGTTTTTGTTGGTTTGTTTTGTTGTTGTTTTTTGACAACAGGGGTGGTAGCTCATAGGTATTAAAATGAATAGCCAAAATATTTAAATTACTATAAAAGCCTTCACTGTTAGAGTAAGAAATAAATATCCTAAATTATTTTTTAAAAGCACTTTATTATCAAAGCCCACTAAAGAATTAGAAACATGAAATAACATGGAGCTATTATGGGGAAAATAATGAATATCAAGGTCAACTTTATCAACAGAATCATAATTTTTAACCCTGATTTTTCTTTTTTCTTTCCATGGTTTAAGTAACTACAAATTTGGAATTTGGCAACATAATAATGTAAAAATGTTATCTATCTAGTTAAGACTCCATGTCACAACTTTATTAACTATGGTTCCCATTTGGGCCAACTATAGCCTCACAAATAATCCATCCTGGTAAACCCAGGTAAAAAGCAGAAATGCTAATATAGGATAGCTAGACTGTTATTCCTATTCTAACTGAAAATCCTGCCTATTGCTTTATTTTTAAACTGCCACTAACATGTTTAAATTATAATTGCATCTTCTCAATAAGCACAGTCCCTTATTATTGGAACTGGCAGGGGGCCTTGGCATTTGAGTCATCATTTCATTATGTCTATTTCTTACCCTGGTATACAAATTAAATAGAAATACCAGCCAGATGAATTATGAATGGTGGGGGGAATCTGAAGCAGTAACTTTAAATTGAATTAATTTTTCTCAAGTCTACCAAAAAATATAAAGCAATTAACATTGGTAATAATACATTCTACTGTAGGCCCATTTCAAAAATATTAACTATCATTCTAAAGGCCAAAGATGCTGCAAATCCTCCTAGCCAAATATTGTACTTCTTTAAGACAGAATCCACAGCTTTAAGATTCCCTATGGTACAAAGCTATAATAATTCCGGTTTTAACACAGCTACAAATAGGGACAAAAATACACATTTAACAACTATCTTCCAATCTAAAGAGCTTCAAAATGGATAGCAATTATTGAATATACTAGAGGCCCGATGCACAAATTCGTGCATGGGGGTGGGGTGTCCCTCAGCCCAGACTGAACCCTCTCCAATCTGAGACCCCTTGAGGGATGTCCGACTGCCAGTTTAGGGCTGATCCCACCGGGTGAGATCGGGCCTAAATGGGCAGTCGGACATCCCTCTCACAATCCAGGACTGCTGGCTCCCAACCTCTTACCTGCCTACCTGCCTTATTGCCCCTAACCGCTTCTACCTGCCGGCCTGATCACTCCCTAACCACTCCCCTACCAGCCTGATTGCCCCTAACTGCCCTCCCCTGCTGGCCTGGTCACCCCCAACTGCCCTCCCCTGCAGGCCTGGGTCCCCCCCAACTGCCCTACCCTGCAGGCCTGGGTCCCCCCCAACTGCCCTCCCCTGCAGGCCTGGTCACCCCTAACTGCCCTCCCCTGCAGTCCTGGTCACCCCCAACTGCTCTCCTCTGCCAGCCATTTGTGTCCACATGAGGGCGGCCATCTTTGACCACAGGAGGGTGGCCATCTTGTGTGCTGGAGTGATGGTCAATTTGCATATTACCTCTTTATTAGATAGGATATTTTGCACATGTGAAAAATATTATTTAAAACATCATGTGTAATCAAATAGGAATAATATAGTTCATTCAGACTAAAATATCTAAAGATGTACTAAAATGGAATCTTCAGGCTTTCCTTAGATGTTTTCTAGTCTCTGAACTTATATGATGAAAATACGACTGGATGGTTTTTCCTAAATCACCTGATTCAGTTATACTAAATCAGAGGTCCTCAAACTTTTTAAACAGGGGGCCAGTTCACTGTCCCTCAGACATTCCACACATGCGCACTGCGGGCCCGGGATGAGTCGGCTGCTAAGCAGGACAGGCAGCGGCAGCAAAAACACCTGGCGGGCCGGATAAATGTTTTCGGCGGGCTGCATGTGGCCTGCGGGACATAGTTTGAGGACCTCTGTACTAAATGGTTGTGCATCCTTCCATCTTTTTCTAATATTTTGTTTAAAAATTTTCCATTGATTTTCAAAATTATAAAAATGAATCAGTTATGAAAACAATGTTGTTTAAAATCCTCAAAAATATCTGACTCTGCCTTTAGGAAACTATTTCCTTTTTTATTGCAGGCACTCTAAAATATGTGTAGATTATTCATTCACGGAGTTTTTAATTGTTTCTGCAACTCTTCTTTTGGCCCAGAGAAACCAATTCATTTCTGAAAGCCAACAGCTTTCCCAAAATGATTGGGAACAAGCCTAACACATCTTTATTTATCTTGATACAAAATATTGAAAAAAATCTCTATTGAAAACTAAATGTACATTCAAATGTCTACTCTGATAATTAGCATTAGTTTTCCTTTTAATTACTGAAATTACATTACCAAATTTAAAATAGTCATAGCTAATTTTTCTTTATATCTTATTATTTATTTTAATGTTGACTTTTTTCTAAAAATAAAATTTACCTGAGGGAATAGATTTGTTTACACTCAACTACTTAAGATGTTCTTCTGTTGTCTTTTCATATTTATTTATAATTTATAATCCAGATGTTCCCAAAAGGGTTTCAAAAAAAATTCACAATAAACATTCCTAGGTCCACTGTTCAAGGAAATGAGTCTTTATTTCAATATTAAAATTTAATTGAAACTCTGAGATAGTTGCTTCATTTTCAACTTTTAGAAAATACATTATTCTGCATGTTAAGACAAAACTAGAATGTAAACCAGATGTTCCTAGATTATGAAATTTAGAACAGAACATATTCAAAGTGTAGCTAATTCCTGACCTATATTTATTTAAGGATAAGACAAGCAAGTCCCACAATGCTGAAACTAGGGTTACCTTTTCTCTCATAATTTGTCTTCAATCAGTGGATATATTCATGGGTTTACAGTACCAGATTTTTAGTGAACCTTATCATTTTTATAATTACTATGGCTCATATTAATAAATGTCTTCTTTTTATATGCTGAAATAAATTAATGGAAGAGGCAAACACTATGCAAAATGGCTGGGAATAGGGCCAAATCTTATTACATACATCCAGGGACCAGTAATTTTCTAAATGGCACTTTAAGCTCTCTTGCCTAAATAATTACAAGTACAGCCAGCATGTAATTTACTGAAATAATTATGCACTCTTCTAGTTCCCATCACCCATCTCAAGCTCATGGCCACTTACCTTGTCTTTATTTTCCGTGCCAGAAGCCTCAGGCTTGGTCCTAATCACAAATGGGGTGGACAGTCGCAGCAGGACCCTTTCGAAGGTGGCAGTCACCTTCGGAGAAACGATCTCGAAGCAGTCCTCAAACTTGAGCACTTTGTGAGTGTCGCATCGAAGCTGCTTCCGCAGGCCTTCCCCCAGCTGAAGGACTGCCATGTGGGGGTCAAACATCAAGTGGAAAGGAAAGGCTCTGCAGAAGGTGTTGATGCTAATTCTGAGGTCCTCGGGAACTTGGGAGGTTCCCTGGGGAAGGTTCTTCGAGATAGTAGTATTTTCACATTCTTTGATAAGAAAAGTGAGACAGCTACAGTTGCCTGGGTTTGAGCCATCTGAGCATAACTCATTTGCCACCTGTTCCACTTCCACATCCAGCCGATAGATCTTCTTTCCTGCGGCCTTAATCATCCCCAGCATCGCAAAGCCCACAATCTGGTGAGGGTGGAAGTAGTGGAGCATGAGAGCACCTTCAGGGAGCTCTTTGCATAGGAATGATGGTGACTCCAGGGCAGCCTGTTTTCCAAAAGAAGTTCTAATGTGTTCCAACAAAGCATCGAAGCCATTAAAGAAGTCCTGCAACGTGCCACCGACAGCTCGAAGGACTCTCTCGTTCTCATCAAAGCATATATTAAAGAACTCCTCACCAAATCGTTCTTGAATGTCCTCGAACTTCAATCCTAGAGGTAAATGGGAAGCAAGTGTTAGTGAAGAATAATATAAACAACTAAATTTAAAGCTTTTAAGTACTTATTAAATGGCATAGCTAGAGAGTGAAACATGAGAGGTAGACAAATGTCCCAAATAGGGTTAACTCATTCATCTTGAGTCAGAGAAAGTACATTTCATCTTCTGGATGGTTCTAAAATGTTAATGAGCATAAACTATTCTGTATGTTTTTAAACAGGCTTTATTTTTTAGAATGGTTTTAAGTTCAAAGCAAAATTGAGCAGAATGTGAAGATATTTTCTATATACCCCCCTTCCCCTCTGCACACAAGCCCCCCTTCCACTATCAACATAGTGCACTGCAGCAGTACATGCATTACAATCAATGAACCTACAATGACACAACATTATCACCCAAAGTCCAGAGTTTACGTTAGGGTTCACTCTTGGTATTATATTCCTTGGGTTATGACAAATGTGTAATGACATGTGTCCACCATTAAAGTTTCATCCAGAGTAGTTTCCCTGCCCTAAAAATTCTCTCTGTTTCACCTATTCATTCCTCCCCCAGCACATGGAGCAATAACTTTTTAATTTTGCTGCTAATCTAACTTTTCTTTTCAACACCCTACTCCGTTTGCTGTAATTAGCACAAATAACACCTTTTCCTTAATGATTTCCCTCATTGTTAAAGGATCTTTGTAAAGATAACTGTAAGATTGGCTCTATATTATGTCCATCCAATATGCCATCTTACTTATCAAAATTCATTTGTTAAGTGGTAAATATCAACCAGAAAGGGCATTTGTGGTATATGAGGAAATGTGTCAGGTTATCTAGGGAAAATAGAGGACTTAAGTTAGCAGCCTTTGGGGAAGTCCTATAAGTCCCCAGGGAGAGACAAAAACAAGAAATTTAAAATGGCAGAACTGTGAAATGGTTTGCATTCTTTCACCTGTAACAAAGGTAAGAACAGCCAGGAGTGGAGTAGAAATCTGAGCAGAAAGAGTTAAAGGTCTTTGTTAAGTTTTCTAAGTTCATATTTATTACTAGATGCTATGGAAAAAAAGAACTCTAACTCATAGTAATGCAATTATAATGAAAAAATCATACACACACACACACACACACACACAATGTATTATGTAGTAATTAGAAACAGAGGCACATGTGATCAAGTAGATTCATCCTTCAGGATAATCTGAGGCAAAATAAGGAGGGAATTTATGGTCCAAAGAGGAATACATATAAAAGAGTTGAATCTGTATACTAAAGAAAGCTTTGCCCTGCCCAGTGTGGCTCAGTTGGTTGGGCCTTGTGTATCAAAAGGTTGCTGGTTCAATTCCTAGTCAGGCCAGATGCCCCTGTGGTGGGCTTGATCCCCAGTAGGGGGAGTGCAGAAGGTAGCTAATTGATGTTGCACTCTCACATCGATGTTTCTCTTTCTCTCTTCCTCTTCCTTCCTCTGTCTCTAAAATCAATAAAAATATTTTTTTACACGAAGAAAGCTTCTATTAGACTCACTCTATGGCTTCTCCTTTAATTTTGGCTGTGTTGGGAAACAGGAATTTACCACCCCAAAATATGTCTCTTCGTCATGAGTTTATTTTAGGCTGATTCTTTTTAAGAAACAAAAGACTCAGGAAGGGCTTTTTACCTCCCCCTTAACTGCCTAAGAGAATTTAGATAAACAGCCTAGTCTAGAAAGAGCTTTCACCAGAGATAACTACAAAGAGTATAAGTTAGGTGTGATAGGGCTTAGAGACCAAAGTCCTCTCTGTATCCCATTGTCTACTCATGGCCCAGTAAACGTATATTTATTCATCTCCATGTGAACTGCCTTCCTCCCCTCTGAAGTAGCAGACTTCTACCCCTCTTCTTAATTCATAATGGCATATATGCCCCAATTGCTGACCATCTCTGGGCCCCATGTTCCTATGGAGCCCCAGTACATATGTAATTAAGTTGGTTTTTCTTCTGTAAATATGTCTCAAGGCAATTTAATTCTTAGACCAGCCAGAAGAACCTAGAAGCATAGAGGGTTTTTCTCCTTCCCAACAGCTAAAATCAATACATGTAGTTTATCTATATACTATATAAAAGCCTAAGCAACTGGAATGTCAGAATGACCGGTTGCTATGATGTGCACTGACCACTAGGGGTCAGACATTCAATGCAGGAGCTGTCCCCTATTGGTCAGTGCACTCCCACAGCCAACCTCCCACAGCCAGCCAACCTCCCAGGATCCCTCCCCACTTCCAGCAGGCCCTGGTCGGCAGCCAGCAGGAAGGCCCTGGCTAGCAACTGGCAGCCAGCAGGAAAGCCCTGACTGGCAGCTGGCGGCTGGCAGGAAGGCCCCAGTCAGCAGCCAGTTGCTGGCAGGAAGGCGGGGCCGGCCAAGGGGAGGTGCCACGGGAGGGAAGGCCCCAGCCAGCAGCCAGAAGGAAGGCCCCAGCTGGCAGCTAGAAGGCCCCAATGGGCCCTGATCGCCAACAAGGCTTAGGGACCCCACCTGTACATAAATCTCGTGCATGGAGCCGCTAGTGTATTAATATTCCCTTGCCTAGTCTACTCCATTGTATAAAAAGGTCCTGGAAATTAGACAATACTTTAGTAGTGCCCTGCTAGAGTGCAGAGCAGAATAAACTATCTACGGCTTGGTTTGTTGTCCCTACCTACCATGCTTTAAGGAGTGAGGCAGTAACACAGTCAACAATATTAGTTAACAAATAGAGTAAAAAAAACCCCATCAAATATTTTTTGAGAGCTTTCTATAGTCTAAAACTTTGGTAGCCAAGTAAGTGGCCAGTTTGACAAAGAAGTTCTTACAATCAATGTGAAATTAAAAGAACTCAAAATCTAATTGAAAAAGAGTTCCTTTATTAAGAAGCATTTCACATTAATTTTAGTTTCATAGAATTGATGTTCAAAGCTAGCTGAGAAAGTCACCTATTAAAATAAAAACATCAGTCACCACTCATGTAACATTGTCACTTTACAAGATTACCCTTCAGCATATGTTGCATTCACTAACAATAATACCAGCCAAAATTGATAAGAATAATATTTATCTGTCCAGTTAGCCAGTGTGGGAGAAAACAAGACAGATGATATGCACTGCAGTTTGGCTCCTGATCCAACTCCTCCATTGAAACTGCCTTTATAATTACTTAAACCAGTACATACTGTTTTGTCCTTTTCTTAGTTAACCTTGTTGTTTTTCCTTTAATTTGATTCTACTGATCATCTCTTCCTCATAAATCCCCCTTCTCTCTTGGCTTATAAAATCTCACTCTCCTGATTTGGTTACTATCTGCCTGAAAATTCCTTCACTAAAACTTCTTCCTATGCCAAATCTTTACATCACCATCATTAAAAAATTCTAATACCAATTAAATTTATGTCCCTTCAACAATAATGTTCTTTGCTACTATTAAAAATTTTAATTATGGCCCAGCCAGTGTTGTTCAGTGGTTGAGCATCGCTGTTCTATTGCAGGTCAGAGCACATACCCAGGTTGCAGATTCAATCCCTGGTCGGGGTGCATGCAAGAGGTAGCCAATCTATGTTTGTTTCCCTCTCACATCTCTCTCTCTCTCAAATCAATTTTTAAAAATTAAAAAGAAAAATAAATTCGGGAGTTCTGGTCAAGATGGCAGTGTAGGTAAACATGGTAATCACCAATTCCCACAACTACATCAAAATTACAATTGAAATATACAGAACAACTATCATTCAGAACCACCTGAAGTCTAGCTGAATGGAAGTCCTACAACTAGGGAATTAAAAAAGAAGCACATCAAGACTGGTAGGAGGGGCAGAGATGCAGGGGGGGAATCTCAACCCGGTTGGTCCCACACCCTCATGTGGTAGTTTAAAATCAAGAGGGATATCTTGGCTGTGGGGTTTCCCTAAGGAGTGAGGGGTCACAGCCCCAAACCAAGCCATCCAGCCAAGGGGTTCAGTACAGAGAAGAGAAGTCCCCACAACTTCTGGCCATAAAAACCAGCAGGGATTGTGACTGAGTGACACAGAGGCTGTAGGCCTCAGGTAATTCCCTCTTAAAGGGCCTTACTCAGACATACTCCCTCTGACCTCCAGCACTGGGGTGACAGCTTGAACGGAACCTGGTATATTTGGGGAGGAACTAACTTGCTTGAAATCAGAGTGAGAGCTGGAGAGGGAGCTTTCTCCCAGAGAGAAGTGATGGCAGAGGCCATTGTTTCTTTGCTGAGCCATCCCTACCACTGAGCTGGCAGGCAAGGCACTATATCTGAATATTCATCAACCTGGCTGACACTTTTGCCTCACCTTGGTGATTTCCTGAGACCCCGCTCCTCCCTACTTGCAGGCTCATCCAAGCCATTTCCAGTAGCTCTTCTATACAACTGGCCTCTCTTGTCTCATGCTTTGGACTTTACTAAAATCTCTCAAACAAGCAGCAGCTGGCCTTAGCATGTCCTAGGCCCAGCACTAGCGGCAGCCCTCCTTGGTCCATAGCTTGGTCTCTCCTGGGCACCTCCAAGCCCAATATAAGTAGCAGCCATCTGCAGATTGCTTTGTACCTTATGCTGGTGGCCCTGGGCAGGGCAAAGGAAGGCTCCAGAACCAAGGCACCTGGTGGTCAGCTTTGACCAAGCAGGATCACAACCCTACCACCCCCACGAGTGACACACTCAAGGGGCAGACTCAGTGAGTACCAAAGCCCCACTGAAGCAAGTCCTGCTCCATAAGATCAGCTCCTGCACAGCAGCTCTTCCACTGTATTCTCAGCCAATCCCCACAATTAATAGGCCTGGGGGTCAATCCCTCCCACTGATGCCAATATCAACCAAGGGTCAACTACAATAGGACAGTGCACAAAGCTCACATAGGAGTGCACCTGGAGTGCCCAACTAGGTGACTAGGGAAGTTGAGCCACTGGGCCCTACAAGACACCTACTACACATGGCCACTCTACCAAGTATAGGAGACAGAGAATAGCTACCTAATACATAGAAGCAAACACAGGGAAACAGCCAAAATGCAGAGACAAAGAAACATGTCACAAATAAGAGAATATAAGAAATCTCTAGAAAAAGAAATACATGAAGTGGAAGCAAGACAACTACCAGATAAAGAGTTTAAAACAATGGTTATACAGATGCTCAAGGAACTTACTGAGAACTTCAAGGAACTTAGAACACCAACAACATAAAAAGGACCAGTCAGAAACGAAGAATACACTAACTGAAATAAAGAATAATTTACAGGGATTCAACAGTACAGGACACTGAGAATCAAATCAAGACTTTGGAATATAAGGAGGCAGAAAACACTCAATCATAATAGCAAAAAGCACAAAGAACCCAAAAATATGAAGACAGCATAAGGACCCTCTGGGTCAACTTCAAGTGAATGAACATTCGCATCATAAGGATCCCAGAAAGAGAAGAAAGGGATCAAGAAACTGAACATCCATTTCAAAAAATAATGACATAAAACTTCCATTACCTGGTGAAAGAAATATACATACAAGTCCAGAAATCACAGAGAATTCCAAACAAGACAAACTGAAAGAGGCCTACACCAAAACACATCATAATTAAAATGCCAAAGGTTAAAGACAAAAAGAGAATCTTAAAAGCAGCAAGAGTAAAGCATTTAGCTACCTGCAAAGGAGTGCCATATGACTGTCAGTTGATTTCTCAACAGAAATTTTGCAGGCCAGAAGGGAGTGGCAAGAAATATTCAAAGTGATGAAAAGCATGGGCCTATAACCAAGATAACTCTAATCAGCAAAGCTATCATTTAGAATTGAAGGTCAGATATAGAACTTCCAAGACAAGAAAAAGTTAAAGGAGTTCATCACCACCAAACCAGTATTACATAAAATATTAGTCTTCTTTAAAAAGAAGAAGAAAAAAAATATAAGATCAAGAATAAGAAAAATGGCCCAGCTGGCATGGCTGAGTGGTTGAGCATTGACCTATGAACAGGAAGGTCATGGTTCCATTCCCAGTCAGGGCACATGCCCAGGTTGCAGGCTTGATCCCCAGTAGTGGGCATGCAGGAGGCAGCCAATCAATGATGCTCTCTCATCACTGATGTTTCTATCTCTCTCTCCCTCTCCCTTCTCTCTGAAATCAATAAAAATATACTTTAAAAATAATTTAAAAAAAGAATAAGATGAATAAAAAGGCAATAAATACATATCTATCAACAATTAAATCTAAAAATCAAAATAAGCAAACAAGCAGAACAGAAACAGGCTCATAGATATAGAGAATATTTTTAAAAATATATATATATTTCATTGATTTTTTTACAGAGAGGAAGGGAGAGGGATAGAGAGCTAGAAACATCGATGAGAGAGAAACATCGATCAGCTGCCTCCTGCACATCTCCTACTGGGTATGTGCCCACAACCAAGGTACATGCCCTTGACCGGAATCGAACCTGGGACCCTTGAATCTGCAGGCTGACGCTCTATCCACTGAGCCAAGTCAGTTAGGGCTATAGAGAATATTTTGATGGTTGACATATGGGAGGGGTGTTGGGGTGGATGGTTGAAAAAGGAGAAGAGATTAAGAAGTATAAATTAGTCATAGCCCATACACACAGACACTAGACAAGTGAAGGCCTGGGATTGGGTGGGGGATGGGTAGAGGGGAGGCAAAGGGAGAGGAATGAGGGAAATGTGCAATAAAATAACAATAAAATAAATTTTTAAAAAACTAAATTCAGAATAAATAAAATTTCTTACAACCTGACTATATTTGCTGAACTACAAAATTTCATGTGCCACAGGAAATAGTCCATGGATTGCTTCTACATTTTGAAAAGTTGTATCTTAAGGGCTTAGGGTCTTTATACACAGAAAAGAAAATTATAATTTCTTCTAGCTTGCATTTTTTCATAACATTAAAAGTGCTTTCATCGTTAAATAAAGAACACAGGTACAAATATAATACAATAAGCTTATGTGCTTATGTTCTACTTCCAATAACAAAAATCCCAAAAAATCTTCCAGAAAAATAACAAGTCAATTCACCTGAGGCAACAAAAATTACTCTGTGAGTCCAGCACTCTCAGTTAAAACCCTGCTGCCTTAAAAAGCATTTCTAGACTTTAAGGTACAAGAATTGCTAGTTCTCAGATAACACCAAGGCCTACTAGAATGTAAAAGTGACTTGTATCAATAAAGAAAAACTGAATTATGTTTAATATTACACTCCAATGCTATACATGGTCATTCTATATAAACCACAATATTCAGTTAACTAACATTTTTTGATCTTACAATTGTTAAACTGTACAAAAGGAAAAATTCTTAGAATTTAAAAAATTAAAACTAGGGAACGATCCTTCAACTTTTGCAAATATGTTATGAATCGGTAGCCAAGACTCCCATTTTATCTCAAAATGTAGAAAGTACAGAGAAAGTAGTTCAGCTCAGACAACTAGTGCAGTTCTCACTCCCAAGGTTCCACCTACGACTAATGCAAACCCCCTACATACAGTATATCACTTGAAACATATAGACAGTGCTCACCTCCTTTCACAAGACACTATGACAACCTGACATTTAGGTCTATAAGAAAACACTTCCTCAAGAGACAAACTTATAAGAAAACTGCTTTTACTAACAAGTAAGTTAGAAGTCAGAATTTTAAGTTACTGTTAATCTACCTCTTTAAAAAAAAAATGAATAGCCTAACTGCTGATATACTTCAACTGTAAATGAAACAGTCTGTTCATTCATGACATGAAACCGTTGTCCCTCATCTGCTATCCATCTGACTTCCCACTGGGCACTTCTTGAGCTCAATGACCTTATCCCATTGATGTCGGCAAACCTGTCATCAGCATAATGCCTGGCAGATGGAGAGTAAGACTTCATTCATAGAAACTAAACATTCATCCAAGTATTTGTTGGATAACTAAAATCAAGTCTTTAAAGCTACAGTTGTGCCACATCTAAGGATACCAAGATACTAAACGCATTCTTTTATCACATGGGCCCCTACAGATAATTAAATTACAATGTGATCGGACTATAACAGTGTCACACTTGAATACCTATGAAGTGATATCAAAAGAATGTCTGGCCCTGGCCAGTGTAGCTCAGTTGTTTGGAGCATCGTCCTGTACACAGAAAGATGACAGGTTCAATCCATCAGGACACATACCCAGGTTGCGGGTTCAATCCCCAGTCAGGGCATTTATGGGTGGCAACTGATAGATGTTTCTCTCTCACATCAATCTTTCTCTCTCTCTCTCTCTCTCTCTCTCTCTCTCTCTCTCTCTCTCTCTCTCTCTCTCTCTCATCAATAAAAAACATGTCCTTCAGTAAGGAGTTTAAATAAAAACAATATCTGACTCTTTCCTCAGGGAAATAATATTTGAGGGGAAACTTGAAGAAAAAGTGGTTGTTCAAAGGCCATCAAGAAAAGAACATGCAGATCTATATATATAAAAGCCTAAGAGACTGTTACAACCAAACGACCAGAATGACTGGAAATGGAAATACTGACTTCATTGAGAACTAAGTGAATATAGAGGGATATGACACCAAAGTTATAGTGCTATCTGGGGTTCTGGATCCTCTAGAGGAGATCTATTAATAAAAGAGGCAAATTAGTGTCTTTTTTGGTCCAGAGATCATACTTATCATCCAACAAGACAACTAGTTGTCTCCACTAACTTGGGAAAATAGCAAAGAAAGAGCTGTACCTGCAAGTTGCTTAAACTTCAACCAAGGAGCTGAATACCTACCAACTACTCACTTCTGCAGACACTTCATAATTATTTTTTATTAATTACTTAAGCATCATCCACCTAATATCTAAGTAATGTAACTATATCTCAAGTTCAACCTGTGAAGAGATTTCAATATTTTAAGGAGATGGTTATCTTGTTAGAGAAACAATTATTTTTTGTACCTTTATGGAGATATGATTGACATATAACACTATGTGACTTGAATGTGTTAATGTGATATTCATATGTTGCAAAATGATATCACCACTGTGTTAGCAAACACCTTCATCACATCACATAATTACCATCTCGTTTTTGTAGTGAGAACATTTAAGATATACTCTCTTATCTCTCTTAACTTTCAAGTGTATAATACATTATTGTTAACTATAATCACAGTGCCCTGCCTTAGATCCCCAGAACTTCTTCATCTTCTGACTAGAAGTTTGTAGCCTTCGACCAACATCTCCCAATATCCCTCCAGCTACCCAGACCCTGATAAACACTACTCTATTCTCTGTTCCTATGATTTTGTTTTTTCAGATTCCACATGTAAGTGGCAGCATACAGGATTTGTCAAGAAACATTTTAGGCATTTGCCAACTACCTTTGATATATTATTCTAGTGTCATGCCAGTCTGCAAAGAAATGTATGAAGTTGGTCTCTGCCTCCCAGAGGAGATTTAAGAATAAATAAATATTATATATTATATAATTATATCCTATATAATAAAAGGGTAATATGCAAATTGACCCTAACAGCAGAACGACTGGGAATGACTGGTCATTATGACACACACTGACCACCAGGGGGCAGATGCTCAATGCAGGAGCTGTCCCCTGGTGGTCAGTGCACTCCCACAGGGGGAGTTCTCCTCAGCCACAAGCCAGGTTGACGGCTGCCAGCACAGCGGTGGTGGCAGGAGCCTCTCCCGCCTCCTCACCAGCACTAAGGATGTCCGACTGCAGTTTAGGTCTGCTCCCTAGTGGTAAGTGGGCATCCCCCGAGGGCTGCCGGGCTGCCAGAGGGATGTCTGACTGCCAGCATGGGCCCGATCCCCCAGGGAGCGGGCCTAAGCCAGCAGGTGGACATCCTCCGAGGGGTCCCAGACTGCAAGAGGGCATAGGCCAGGCTGAGGGGACGCCCCCCCCCCCAAGTGCACAAATTTTTGTGCACCGGGCTTCTAGTATTGATATAAAATACAAAGGGGACAGGTTAAAAAGAAATTCCACTAACCAAATTGTAATTTTAAAGGAAGCTGTTCTGAATCTGAAGTGTCAATACAGTCTCATTTGAATCTTGGAGAGGTGAGGTGAGGTAAAACCTTGTAGTTTCAGAGTACTTTATAGTACAATAAGTAATAGTTTTAGGATAATAGTGAAAATAAAAATCCTCATCAATTTTGTTCATAATATGTAAAGGGTTGAACAGGGATTTTCTACTATATTAGAGCATATATTTTCCCTCCCATGGCTGCATTTGAGGCATCTCTGTCTCACTCCAAAGAAGAAGAAAGCATATGTCATATACCTATTTCTAAATGTACATGAACTAAAATTGATAGTCCTTCATAGTTTTTAAAATTTGATTAGATGCTTAAGATAACAGATACATATTCAGATACAAAAAAGATAGGATTTTAATAGTTTTAATCTAACAACAAATTTGCTAAGCATAGTAATAGGGAAAACCCTCTAATATATTTAAGATTAATTTTTTAATACCTAAAGGAATAGGTATTATTAAAAGCATAGTGAAGTGCTTCAGGCACAAAAATATTTGTAATGATTAAGTTTACAGTCTGTATATTTTGAAGATATGCTCAGGTATGCTTTAAAATATACACAGTATATAATTTCAGCAGTGAAAAACATGGCATAATGGAGATGAAGCCAAGCCCTGAGTACTGTGGAATACTTTTATTCACCTAAGAATTACATCTAAACTAAAAAGCATAGCATCAGAAGAATACACTCCAACACTCAGTTCAAATAGCAAAGCATGTCCTGCGCCTTACTTATAAAATAGTAGGTATTCCCTGGAATTACAGAGATTTTTCTGTAATCTTCCTGTTAACTACAAACAGACGTAGTAGGACAACTCATGAAAAAGTACAATCTCTAAAACCGGCATGACCTAGAATGAGAAGTCGGAATCAATGGAGAAATAATGATAAATAAACCATTAACAGAGAGAATTTTCCCCGAAATGTAGAAAATCTTGAATCTGCTGGTGGAAAGGGCACCAGTTCCAGCCAGGATTGGTAAACATGTACACACACACACACACACACACACACACACACACACACACACATATCTAGATACATCTGGTTAAATTACTAAGCTACAGAGATAAAGATAGTCTTAAAGAAGAAAATATTTTCAGTTGGTGGGACGGGGCGCAACCAAGACACCACAACCTCCCACAGCCCCTCCCCCAGTTGGCCCAGCCTCCGATCAGCATCCCCCACCAGTGGGAAGGGGGGTGGGGCCAGGGCTAAGGAGAAGCGAGCCCAGCTTTTGGTTGAGTGGCACTCCTTCCCGCCCCCGCCCCCCCCACACACACACACTCAGCCAGAAGCCGGACTCCAACAGCTGGTGAGCACAACGGCAGTGGCAGGAGCCTCTCCCACCTCCACTGCAGGCAGGCAGTAAGGAGCGAGGGGTCCCAGACTGCAGGAGGGATGTCTAAGTGCCAGCTTAGGCCAGATCCCCCAGGGAGTGGGTCTAAACCAGCAGGTGGACATCCCCCGAGGGGTCCTGGACAGTGAGAGGGCACAGGCCAGGCTTAGGGACTCCCTCCCTGCACAGTGCAGGAATTTTGTGCACCAGGTCTCAAGTAAAAATATAAATTCTACCAAAATAGTCTCAACAAGTATTATCAATACAGTAATTTTAAATATGCATGGAAGAATAAATGCCTACAATATCCCCAAATGTTTGATTAGGAAGACTACTAGGGAAGAAACAGATATTACAATAAATATAGCATAATATAGTTAAAATTTTTATTTCCATATGAACAAAGATTATTGAGTCATAGTAGAGAACAAGTAAATTCAGAAGTAAATTTGTGCATATAAGTTTTAATATATCACAAAATTGTATTTTAATTCAATGGAGGAAGAATGGTTTATTTAATAAGTGGTACTAACTAACTATCTGGAAAACAGTAAAATTAAATCCCATCTCACAACAACAACAAAATTCCAGATCAATTAAAAGCTTAAAATGTAAAAAAACTGAACAATAAATATTTTAGAAAAATCTAGGAGAGTATATGTATGCCTGAACCAAGACTGGCAAATAAAAGACATAAAGATATATTTGATTTTTTATGATATATACTTAAGTTAAAACTGTCAGAACAATATACAGAATATAATTTTATTTTAGTAAAAATGTGTGTGTGGCCGAAACCGGTTTGGCTCAGTGGATAGAGTGTCGGCCTGCGGACTGAGGTCCCGGGTTCGATTTCGGCCAAGGGCATGTGCCTGGGTTGCGGGCATATCCCCAGTGGGAGATGTGCAGGAAGCAGCTGATCGATGTTTCTCTCTCATCGATGTTTCTAGCTCTCTATATCTCTCCCTTCCTCTCTGTATAAAATCAATAAAATATATATAAAAAAAAAATGTGTGTGTGGGAGAGAAACTAAGATGGCGGCATAGGTAAACACCGAAATTGCTGCCTCCCACAACAACTTCAAAAATACAATGAAAAGACAAAACGGACATCATCCAGAACTACAGGAAGGCTGGCTGAGTGGAAATTCTACAACTAGTAGGAAAAAAAAGCACACTGAGAGCCAGAGGAGCTGTGGAAGTAAAGTGCAGAGGTATGGAGGCTCACGTGCGTGCGCGGAAAGGGGCTGGCACCTGAGGACGAGGCTGTCTTTTTGAATCTTTAGGGAGTCACAAGCTCCCGACTGCTCTGAACTCCGGTTCCGGGAAGCCTCTGGGGACCCAGGACTCATACCGGAAGAAACTGGACTGTCTGGCAGCAGACAGAACTCTGAACTTGAGGGCAGCTTTCCCTCAGAGATGCTTGCAGCAATTATCGGGACACTGAGACGCGCGGCCCCTTAGGGTAGGGCTGAGGATCTGCCTTGGCTGCTTGCTCTGTCCTTTGATTCCCTGAGACCCCGCCCCACCCAGGCTGCAGCAGAGGCTTTTGCATATGAATGCCCTGGCCCTTTGCAACCTGAAAATTACCTAACAAATTGCAGCTGGGCCAGACAGACCCAGAACTTCCAAGAGAAGGCCCAAGACTCCACAGCAGCTTGTATTGATTCACAGCTGGGCCTCATCAGGGCACCTCCAAACTCCAAAAAAGGAAGGGGAATCTGCAGTTCTCTTCATAGCTCCTGCGGGGTAACCTCAGGCACAGGCTAAATTAGCACCTCCTTAGATCCAAGAGCCAGTGTACCCAGTTGTCAGAGGGGGACCATTCAGATTACAACTCCTCAGATCCATAAGGGACATACTCAGGGGGCAGACTCAGTGAGCACCAAAGCCCCACTGAAGCAAGTCTTGCCCCAGAAGGGTGTCTCCAGCACAGAAGTTCTCCCACTGCAGACACAGCTGATTCTCACTGCCAATTGCCTGTAGGTCAATTCCTCCCAGTGATCCTACAACAATCAAGGCAAAACTACAACAAGACTGTGCACAAAGCCCACAAGGGGGTGCACCAAGAGTGTCCACCTCAGGTAACTGGGGAGGCTGAGCAACTGGGCCCTACAGGACACCTAGCACACAAAACCACTCTACCAACACAGGGAAGCATAAAAAATGTGGAGACAAAGAAACAGGTCACAAATGACAGAAATGGAGGAAAGCAAACGACTGGATATAGAGTTCAAAACCACGTATATAAGGTTTTTCAAGAATTTTATGGAAACCGCCGATAAATTTACTAAGACCCTGGAGGATATGAAAAAAGACCAACTAGAAATTAAGCATACACTGACTGAAATAATAATATACAGAGATCCAACAGCAGACAAGAGGATTCCAAGAATCAAGTCAAAGATTTGAAATACAAAGAAACAAAAAATACCCAACCGAAAAAGAAAAAAGAAAAAAGAATCCAAAAATATGAAGATAGTGTAAGGAGCCTCTGGGACAACTTCAAGCGTACCAACATCAGAATTTTAGGGGTACCAGAAGAAGACAGAGGGCAAGATATTGAAAACCTGTTTGAAGAAATAATGACAGAAAACTTCCCCTACCTGGTGAAAGAAATAGACTTACAAGTCCAGGAAGCGCAGAGAACCCCAAACAAAAGGAATCCAAAGAGGACCACACCAAGACACATCATAATTAAAATGCCAAGAGCAAAAGACAAAGAGAGACTCTTAAGAGCAGCAAGAGAAAGAAACTCAGTTACCTACAAGGGAGTACCCATACGACTGTCAGCTGATTTCTCAACAGAAACCATGCAGGCCAGGAGGAAGTGGCAAGAAATATTCAAAGTGATGAATAGCAAGAACCTACAACCAAGATTACTTTATCCAGCAAAGCTATCATTCAGAATTGAAGGTCAGATAAAGAGCTTCACAGATAAGAAAAAGCTAAAGGAGTTCATTACCACCAAACCAGCATTATATGAAATGCTGAAAGGTATTCTTTAAGAAGAGGAAGAAGAAAAAGGAACTCTTACCATTTGCCACAGCATGGATGGAACTGGAGAGTGGATAAACACCACATGATCTCACTCATTTGTGGAATATAATGAACAACATAAACTGATGAACAAGGACTGATCCAGAGACGGAGAGGCATTGATTGGACTGTCGGGCCTTGGAGGGAAGGTAGGGGAGGGTGGGGGTAAGGGGGAAAGATCAACCAAAGGACTTATATGCAAGCATATAGGCCTAACCAATGGACACGGACAACGGGGGGGGTGAGGGCATGGGCGGGGGGGGGGGGGGGGTAGGGGGTAACGTGGGGATAAGGACACATATGTAATATCTTAATCAATAAAAAATATATTTGCAACGTCATGGATGGAACTGGAGAGCATTATGCTAAGTGAAATAAGCCAGTCAATGAAGGAAAAATACCACATGATCTCACTCATTCATGGATAATAGAGACCATTATAAACTTTTGAACAATAATAGATACAGAGGCAGAGCTGCCTCAAACAGATTGTCAAATTGCAGCAGGAAGGCCGGGGAGGGTTGCGGGACAGGAGGTAGGGGGGTAAGAGATCAACTAAAGGACTTGTATGCATGCATATAAGCATAACCAGTGGACATAAGACATTGGGGGATAGGGGAGGCTAGGGGACTGTCTAGGGCGGGGGGATAAAATGGACACATATGTAATACCCTTTGTAATACTTTAAGCAATAAAAAAAAAATATATATATATATATATTAAAAAAAAAATGTGTGTGTGTGTGATGCACTCCAGTGACATTTTGCTATTCTCTCTATCCCAAATACCACTTTGTTGTTTTAGGCCATTATGATCAATAGTCTAGGATCATGGTCAGCAAACTGTGGCTCACGAGCCACATGCGGCTCTTTGGCCCCTTGAGTGTGGCTCTTCCTAAGCCTTAGGAGTACCCTAATTAAGTTAATAACAATTTACCTACCTATATAGTTTAAGTTTAAAAAATTTGGCTCTCAAAAGAAATTTCAATAATTGTACCGTTGATAATTAGGCTCTGTTGACTAATGAGTTTGCCGATCCCTGGTCTAGAATCATTTTTAAAGCCTCCTAACTAATTAATCTTCTTTCCAATCCTCTGCAATACATTCTCTACACACCCATTCAGAATCATAAATCCTATCATATAAATTCCTCTGCTTAATGTCCTCTAATGAGGACATTTTTGCCCTAAGAAAAAAGCCCAAAACTGTGCTAAATAACATTTAGCAGAGCTTGATACACCGTTTACTTGTGGGCCCATCTCATCTCTCCCAGTTTCCCCACGTCACATCTCTGCACAAGCCACGATGAACCACTTGGAGTTTTCTGAACATGCTCCACTACCTCTCTCACTTACAGGCTTCTGTACATACTAGTTTTGTGTTTGGTTTTGATTTTTAGTGGAATTCTGTTCTCCCACCTACCCCACTTAGCTAGTTATCTGCTTAGACTCATCATGCAGATCATTCCATGACACTCCAAGAAAGGGGTAGATGCCTCTGCTCTTTTGGCTTTCAAAGCGTTTTCTGATTACTTCCACCTTAGCATTTATCAGACAATAGCCTCTGGCTTCTTCACCCACTCAAACAGACGTAACCTCTTTGAAGACAGAAGTCCACCACTTAGTCATTTCTTTATTTTTAAAAATATGAGAACACCTGCTCTGCATCAGTCTCAGTGCTGAGCACTGGACACACTGTAGTGATCAGAATAGACATGGTCTCACCCTTCCTGAGGTAGGTGAAAGACAGAAAATCCAGTAAATGCACACATAATCCCACAACTGTTCCAGAAAACACATGATGGCAAGCGTAATGATAAGGAGGAGAATGCTATGAGAGCATGTAATGGGCGTCTTATGTAATCTACTATATCAAAGGGTTTCCTTTTAAAAAGTGACATATCTGAAAAATAAGTAAAATTCAACTAGGCAGCAAGGAGAAAGGAGAGAAAAGAAAACCATTCCAGACCAAAGAAACATTATGCAAAGGTCTTGAAAGAGAAACTAACATGGTACACTTAAGAAGCTAAATGAAGACCAAAATTTGTCACCCTAATACCTGACACAGTAAATTTTTTGAATGAATAGATAAAATAATAAATCAGTTAATGAATGAACAAATGAATACAGCTGTATGTCTGAACATATGTCCATGTATTTTATATATATATAAAATATGATCATATGATATAATTATATAATATATAGAGTAGATATATATACTCACATAATATGTATATGTGTAGGTTTTCCATTGCTGGTTTTTGTACACTTCAGTACTTGCTGGTAGAGCTTTTTATATATGCAGAGAAAATTGTGCTAAATAACATTTAGTAGGTGTGAATGCTAAGTATTTGATGAGTTCTTGTTTCTTTGCCAACAAATAGCCAGATGTGAGAACTAAGAAATAAAGAGACTTGAGAACCCTAAAGATTCCATAAAAAAACTACTAAAACTGATAAATGAATTGAGTAAAGTAGCAGGATACAAAATAAATACCCAGAAATCAGTTGCATTTTTATACACCAATAATGAACTATCAGAAAGGGAAACTAAGAAAATAATCCCATTTATAATTACATCAAAAAATAAAACTCCTAGGAATAAATTGAACCAAAGATGTAAAAGACCTATACTCCGAAAAATTATAAGATGCTGATGAAAGAAACTGGAGAAAATACAAATAAGTGGAAGCCTGTATCATGTTCATGGGTACGAAGACAACACATTGTGGACGGGTCACAAGCATTCTCATGTTTTCCTATTACACAGTGTTTTACATAAATGTTAAAGGCACGCCTTACAATTAAATACCCACTGCATTATGAAGTTTTTTTTGTTTTTTGTGGTTTTTTTAATATATTTTATTGATTTTTTTACAGAGAGGAAGGGAGAGAGAGAGAGAGTTAGAAACATGGATGAGAGAGAAACATCGATCAGCTGCCTCCTGCACATCTCCCACTGGGGATGTGCCCGCAACCAAGGTACATGCCCTTGACCGGAATCGAACCCGGGACCGTTCAGTCCGCAGGCCGACGCTCTATCCACTGAGCCAAACCGGTTTCGTAGAACAAATAGTCCAACAATTTATACTGAACCACAAGACTCCAAATAGCCACAGCAATCTTAAGAAATCACATCTAACTGTACCACAGGCCACAGTCATCATGACAGTGGCATAAAAAGACATAGATCATGTAACAGAATAGAAAGCCCAGAAATAAGCCACACCTTTAAGGTCAATTAATATCTAACAAAGGAGGCAAGAGCATACAATGGAGTCAAGATAGTCTCTTCAATAAACCGTGTTGAAAAACTGAACAGATTCATGCAAAAAAAAAAAAAAAATGAATCTAGGCCACCTGCTTATACCATACACAAAAATAAACTCAAAATGGATTAGAGGCTTAAATGTTAGACTCAAAACCATAAAAATACTATAAGAAAACATAGGCAGTAAAATCTCAGACATTTCTCATAGCAATATTATTTCTGACATATCTCCTCGGGCAAGGGAAACAAAAGAAAAATAAACAAATGGGACTGCATCAAACTAAAAAGTGTTTGCACAGCAAAGGAAACCATCAACAAAATGAAAAGACAACCCACTGAATGGGAGAACATATTCACTGACACATCTAATAAGGGGTTAATATTCAAAATTTATTAAAAAAAAAACAAAACAACTTGTACAACTCAATACCAAAACACAAAACAATCCAATTTAAAAAATGGGCAAAGAACCTGAACAGACACTTCTCCAAACAGGACATTCAGATGGCCAATAGTGTGTGCGTGTGTGTGTATGTGTGTGTACATATATATATATTAAAAGATGCTCAATATCCACTAATCATCAGAGAAATGCAAAATAAAACCACAATAAGATATCACCTCGTACCTCTCAGAAAGGCTATCAACAATAAATCAACAAAGTGGTAGTGAGGATGTGGAGAAAAGGGAACCCTAGTGCACTGTTGCTGGGAATATAGATTGGTGCAGCCACTATTAAAAGCAGTATGGAGTTGCCTCAATAAATTAAAAATTCAATTGCCTTGTGACCCAGTGATTCCATGTCGGGGGATATCCAAAAAAAACCTGAAACACTAATTCAAAAGAATATGTGTACCCTATGTTCATAGCAGAGTTATTTACAATAGCCAAGATTGGGAAGCAATTCAAGTGCCCGTCAGTAGATGAGTGGATAAAAAAGCTGTGGTACAGCCCTAGCTGGTTTGGCTCAGTGGATAGAGCACCAGCCTGCAGACTGAAGGGTCCCAGGTTTGATTCTGGTCAAGAGCACATGCAGGGTTACAGGCTCGACCCCCAGGAGGGGAGTGCAGGAGGCCGCCAATCAATGATTCTCATCATTGCTGTTTCTATTTCTCTCTCCCTCTCCTTTCCTCTTTGAAATCAATAAAAATACATCTCTAATTCATATGTGGAATCTAATGAACAAAATAAACCAACAAACAAAATAGAAACAGACTCAGAGGCAGAGGACAGGCTGACAGCTGTAAGAGGGGAGTGTGGTATGGGCTGGGTTAAAAAGGTAATGGGATTGCCTGGCCGGCGAGGCTCAGGAGTTGAGCATCAACCTATGAACCAGGAAGTCATGGTTGGATTCCTGGTCAGGGCACATACATGGATTGCAGGCTCAATCCCCAGTGTGGGGCATGCAGGAGGCAGCCGATCCGTGATTCTCTCTCATCACTGATGTTTCTCTCTCTCTTCCTCTCCCCTCCTCTCTGAAATCAATAAAAATATATTTTTTTTTAAAAAAAGGTAAAGGGATTCAACAAAAAAGAAAAAACCTCAGACAATGTGATGACCAGAGGGGAAGGGGGGTGGTAGAAAAGGGCATAGGGGGTTAAATGGTGATGGAAGGAGAGTTGACTTAGGGTGGTGAACACAGAATGCAATATACAGAGTGTGTATTACAGAATTGTACAACTGAAACCTATATAATTTTATTAACCAATGTCACTCCAATAAATTCAATTTAAAAAAATGAATAATAGGGAGGAAAATGGACAGACTCAAGTAGCAGATGTATAATCAGGCAGCTTGATCAGGGCTCTGCGCTGTGCTTGCTGTCAGAAGCCGGCCACCCGTCAGGTGACTAAGAGCTGATCACACTGCCCAGCCTTCCTTCCTCAGCACCCTGGCAAGTTGCTAGGAAGACACTAAGCCAACAGCCCAACAGCAGCGTGGTGCAGGCTCAAAGAACGCACAGATATGAGCTAATTACAAAGAGGAGCTGCAGGTGCACCAGCCTCAGCCCTGTGCCCACACCTGGCCCCTGCTTCTGAAATGCAATCTGCCACAGTGTGAAAATATGGCAGCGGCTCATGGGCTTTCAGTCTCCCTACAGAGATGTGCGCTCAGCATTTCTCTGACATGCACCTTTTGTCAGTCTTTTACCTGATAGATAAGAGGGGAGGGGAGGGAATTACTACGCAAATAAACAAACGGATTCTGGCCTCTGCTGTTGATGGCCAGTCCTATTCAAATTGGAGGCCACAGAAGGGGCTGCGGAGAGCATAACTTCCACAAGGATGAATCCTCAGGGTTTACTCAGAGCTGTTAATCACTGCTAATGACTCTTTAATTGTTGCGCTTTTTATAGTGGCTAAATTGTGATTCCCACTCCTCAACTGCTCCAACCCAGTCTTGGGAGCTATGCCTCTACCCAATTTGTACAGACAATTAGATTTTGGATTAAAAATTGTGTTGTGGTAAAGAAATTAAAACGATGGAAATCTGAAATTTTGTAAGACTTTCCTATTGCGTTAGGTAATAAATACTTGGCCAAAGACCTGAAATACAGGTGTAGGTAAAAGTAGGTTTACAGTTGTGAGTACCACTGTGCCATTGTGACACTCTTTTGAATTAATAAAGCTATTGTAATAATCACGTATTTTTTCAGACAAACAACTGTAAACCTACTTGTGCCCACCCCTGTATGTGTTTTGTTATCCAAATAGCATCAGACTTCATGTGTGACAGAAATGAGTGCAACATCATGCATCCATGATATAGGTATTTCAGTAGCATCTGATGGCATTTACAACATTCACAAGCATCAGTCTGAATACTTTTAACTTCTGGAGGATGACAGCAGGTGACTGTACGTTTATTAAAGAGAGAAATGTATTTCACATGTCAAGACATGAAGTCCACAAGCACACAGGAACTTCACTGGTAACTCAGCTCCACTTCCCTGAAACCAGAGTGGCCTCATCAGCAGTCATCCACCCTCTGCTTACACACCACCTGAGCTGAGGAACTGAAGCTTGCTCTTCCAATACCACCTCTAGTGATCACAGAGTTCTCCCTCCTTCCATCAAGGCAAGCCCTCATCCTACAGCTTTAGTCAGCTCATTCTATTATATGCTCTGTGAAGACTTGAACAAATCTACCTGCTCTCCTCACAGGACATTCTTTAAAGTTCCTGGAAATAGCTCCATGTTCTCCTCTGTCTTCTCATCTTATGTTTTCAAAGAACTAATTCAAAATGCATTAAAGGCAGCTCTAAAGAACAATTTTATAGAGATATAAAAAACATGGGTACATTAGAAGGTAGACAGACAGTGCGTGTGATTTAGGACAAATTATGATTTGGAAGGAAACAAGAAAGCAGTAGAGCTATAGGAGATCTGTTTCAGCTAAGAGGAGATAATGTGAGATGTGGTTATGTCCGGGTTTCAGCCTCTTGTGTGTATGTGTTCTAACTTGGGAAAATAGATGTCGGTATTTATTCCCATCACTAGAGAGTACACTTCAAGCTCCTATTTTCTAGTCTCCTATTTGATTTATCATGCTCATTCACATTTTTCACACCCAGCTCCTTCGATCATAGATATCTACATTAGGTAGATGATAGATGATAGATAGATAGATAGATAGATAGATAGATAGATAGATAGATAGATAATTATGTTGAGCTGGGTAGGGCAGCAATTTAATACTGTGAAAAAAAAGTATCAATGGCACATGTAGGAACTGAATGCATAACCACCTGCTTCATGGTGAGGCCACTCTAGGAATTGCTGAAGCTAGCATCTCAGGTACAGCCACCATTTGTACGTGTTAATATCTCATAGGCTATGTCTTTCATACCACACCCAGACACATTCTGCATATAGGACACAAGAGAAAGCCTGAGACATGCAAGAATAAAATAGTAATATTTTAAACGTGAGAGAGAAGGAGACACTATACATCTGAGTTCTCCCATTATTGCAAGGGACACTGGCTTCCTGGTTTATTTGGTGAAAGGGTTATGTTCTTATGAATTCTTTCACTTTTATAACACAGCTGTGTTCATTTATTGTTAATTTTCTTTTGTTGTTGTTGTGGTTAATCCTCACCTGAGGATATTTTTTCCATTGTTTTTCAGAGAGAGAGGGAGAGAGAAAGAGGAAAACATCCATGTGAGACAGACACATCAACCAGTTGCCTCCCTAACACATCCCAAACAGGGATGGGGAGCAAATCTGCAATCGAGGTACATGCCCTTGACCAGAAATTGAACCCTCAGTGTGTGGGCCGATACTCTAACTATTGAACAACACCAACAGGGACTGTGTTCATTCTTTTTGTGTCTCCTAGTTTTTGCACATCTCACACATGTCTCACATAGTTGGTTCATAATGCAGTCATATACACAAAAACACTTTGTGTTGGCTTTTTTGCTTTCGTGTAGTATTTCATCTCTAGTCTATGCTGGGAGTGTATGAAGCTGCCGGCTCTAGGCTGCGTCTGGCTCTGGAAATGGCCTTCAGCTGAAGAGAGCTGCCTGGACCCATGTCCTGTCCCCTCCCCCAGGCAGCCTCCATCCAAAGATGGTTAGACTGGGAGGTGGTGAGCTGTAATACAAAGATGAGGCTTCCTTGCCTTGGTGGGGCGATTCTGAAGATCAGCTGAGACCGTTGTGACTGCATCGCACAGCAGTTCAACTTCTCCCTCTCCCGTTCTACTTTCTTCTCATCCTCCAGGGGAAACAGTCTGGTAAAACTATTAAACTGAGAACACATGCTACCTTTTGTGGAAAAGGATGACCCAAGAGGTGGAGCTACAAACCACAAAGGATCTGTCTCAAGCCTCCAAAGTAGCCGGTTCGCCTGGTTGGGTCATTGGTCCTGAGGACACTGTCCAATAGCATTCCTGAGCACAGATCTCAATCTCAGAGTGTTTCCTGGGGAACTAGAGCTATGACAACATCATAAATATTTTCTCATTGAAACAGCTGCTTAATGTTCTTGTAAGCAGATTTATCATATTTTAATTGACCATTTCCTTATAGTTGGACTGTTGGTTGTTGCCAATGTTTTGTCAGTATAAAGAGAACTCAGTAAACACCAAGCCATTATTTGATGTTTCTTCTTCCTGTTTTGAATTATTCCTTTAAAAAAATCTGAAGTATGGGCCATTACTAAGATAAAGCTAGGAAGGTCCTCAGTCTATTAAGGCTTTATAGATTACTGTAAACATAGGTCCAATAGTAAGATACACTATCAGGATACTAAGGAATTGGGACAGATTATTTTATGTATTTTGGTGTCTTTGACTCAAGACTCAGATTAGGATGTTTGAGAGGTCTGGAGAGAACAGAATGGTCCACAGTATAATTAACTTTGTCAATAATTCTACTGTATGTGACTCAAAAACTCAGAACCTACATAATGTCAGCACCCTTTATAAAAGAAATATTTGTTGAGTATATGTATGAATGAATAAATGAATATTAAGGTTGCTTTCAATTCTAACTTAAACCCAAGGGTGTTCGTTAATGTAGAAAGGTAGATAATGTAGAAAATATGGACTGGATAGCGAGAAGCCCTTGGCATTAAATTCTTAAATGGTTCCCATTCCAAAGCAAAGTGACGGCAACAGTGACAGCACATGTGAGCATGTGTCAGGTCCTCTTTGATGTAGAAGCCAGCAGAGGAAATAAGGAGGAAGAGTTACAGATGAATAAAATTAAGTTATAACTAATAAAAGCACTCAGGGTCAACTAGAGCAGAGTAAACGAAGTTTGTTGTTATCAGACCAAAATACACACCACAAACTTACGGAGAGGGTGTCAGGACTAAAAGTATTAGTGAAAATCCACATCTTTACATTTGGGGCAGAAGAGGAAGGAGGACGTTAAGTTGGATATGGTACATCTAGTGAAAAGCACTGGCAGATCCAGGAATAAGATTATTTTCCCGTTCGCCTCTCTTAAAATGACACCGCAAGAACCATTTCTCAAGGCCCTGGCCAGTGTGGTTCAGTGGGTTGGAGTACTGTCCTGTGCACCAAAAGGTCGCCAGTTCCATTCTCCGTCAGGGCACAAATGCAGGTTGTAGGTTCAATCCCTGGTCGGGGTGCGTACAGGAGGCAACCAATCGATATTTCTCACAACGATGTTTCTCTTCTCCCTCTCCCTTCATCTCTCTCTAAAATCAATAAAAACCTATTTTTTTTTAAAAAAAAAAAGAATCATTTCTTAAATCAGGCTGGTCTCAATCATGCCTTGTGAGCAAACCTCGCTCATTCCAACCTGTGCCCTGTCGCTCACATTCCCTCCCCTGGAATCCCCAAAAGAGAGCAGCCCCCACTGGGCAGGCATAAGCAGAGGGAACAAGGAGGAGGGCATGCCACTTAGAGAGGAGCGGGAGGAAAGAATGCAGATGCAGGAAAAAAGAAACTGCACCAAATACTCTATTCTTCTATATATCTTAATAGGTAAGCGTAGGGCTACCTGACCCAAAAGAGATTTAAAGCATAACTGTCTAAACTTGGAGCTCTTCCTTTTCCCATAAACTTTTATCACTTTCCCGCCACTCTACGACTCCTAAAGAAAGCAAAAGGTTATGTGGTAGATCTTTCTTAATATTTGAAAGCAAACAAAAATGCATTACCCAAAAGGTCAACCAATTCGCGTCCTTGACAGGCAAAGATGTTACAAAGCTGGGAGATCTTAAACTCACACACAACGAAGGATGCCGCATTCTTTTTAAAGTACTTCTTTAGTGTGGACCAGAAAAGAGTCCTAATTAATTTTTCTTTTTTTATGCTGGCTTTTCTCAGCTCATTCCCAAGCCTTGCCAGAACATTGCTGCTATTTCCTTTCTAGCTTCCAGAAGGATGTCAAAGGTCAACATAGTTTGTTTTTTCTATCCCACTAACAGTGAAATGGCTGGCCTGGTGCCCTAGAAGGCAAATAGACATTTGAGATTATTTTTTTAGCCTGTGACTATAGTAAGTAAGCTTGTTCTAAGTGCAAATCTCACAGTGTGAGACAATCTTCTTTATGAACTACTAGAGGCCTGGTGCACAAAATTCGTATATGAGTAGGGCCTTAGGCCTGGCCAGCGATCAGGGCCAATCTGTGGGGCAACCGGAGGGGCGATTGGGGCCCCTGCTGGCATCTGCCTTGGCTGGCCAGGGGCCTGCGGGCTGGGGGCAGCTCCTGCGTTGAGAGTCTGCCCCTGGTGGTCAGTGCACGTCATAGTGACCAGTTGGTCCACCATTCTGTCGATTTGCATATTAGGCTTTTATTATATAGGATGAGCCAATAAACTTGAATTCTGCTGTCTTCAGATCCTGTACTCCAGTAAAGCTTACTACTAACATCCCTGTTTCACTAATCAGATCTAGCCAAAGACTTCACATCTACACTAATAAAAGAGAAACATGGTAATTGGCATACGACCGCTACCCTTCCCATTGGCTAATCAGGGCAATATGCAAATTAACTGCCAGTCAAGATGGCGACCAGCAGCCAGGCAGCTTGTAACTAACAGGAGGCTTGCTTGCATCAGTGACGGAGGACTCCAACGTTCCCCGCCTGCGGCTGCAGGCCTCTGAGGTGGCAGTTTCAAACACTGTAACAAATACAGACGCTAAACAAAACTACAGAAACCAGCTTTCAGCCGGCTGGGATCTCAGAGTTGGAGTTGATACAGAGTTTCGAGAACCGAAACAAACCAGATACCTGCTTTCAGGAGCGGAGGCCTAAGAGCTGGAGCCTCAGAGCTAAAGCTGGCCCAGAATAAAAAAGAAAAAAGGGAAAAAGGAGCAGTTGGGAGCTTCAGTCACCCACCAGCCTGAAAACAGCCCTCAGCCCCTCACCTAGACTGGCCAGGCACCCCAGTGGGGACCCCCACCCTGAAGGGTGTGTGACCAGCTGCAAACAGCCATCATCCCCTCATCCAGTCTGGCCAGGCACCCCAGTGGGGACCCCCACCCTGATCCAGGACACCCTTCAGGGCAAACCAGCCGGCCCCCACCCGTGCACCAGGCCTCTATTCTATATAGAAAAAGGGTAATATGCCTCCCAGCACTGGGATCAGTGGAGCCACAAGGCCTCCCGGCACCGGGATCAGCGTGACAGGGGGCAGCGCCCAAACCCCCTGATCGCCCTGCGGCTCTGTGTGTGACAGGGGGTGGGGCCACAACCTCCCTATCCGCCCTACTCTGTTCGTGACAGGGGAAGGTGCCCCAACCCCCTGATCGGCCCTGCTCTGTGGGTGATAGAGGGTGGCGCCCCAACCCCCTGATCCGCCCTGCTCTGTGTGTGACAGCAGGCGGTGTGCCAACTCCCCTATCAGCCCTACTCTGTGAGTGACAGGGGGGAGCTCCCCAACCCCCTGATGGGCCCTGCTCTGTGCGTGACAGGGGGGAGCTCCCCAACCCCCTGATGGGCCCTGCTCTGTGCATGACGGGGCGGGGGGGAGCTCCCCAACCCCTGATTGGCCCTGCTCTGTGCGTGACAGGGGGTGGCACCACAACCTCCCCATCGACTCTGCCTTGAGTGTGACAGGGGGCGGTGCCCCAACCCCCCAATCGGCCCTACCCTGAGCGTGACTGAAGGTGGCATCGCAACCTCCCAATCCGCCCTGCTCTGTGCATGACAGGGGGCGGCGCCCCAACTCCCCAATTGGCCCTGCTCTGAGCCCAACCAGGGGCTGCACCTAGGGATTGGGCCTGCCCTCTGCCACCTGGGAGCAGGCCTAAGCCAGCAGGTCGTTATCTCCCAAGGGGTCCCAGACTGCGAGAGGGCACAGGCCGGACTGAGGGACCCCCCCCTCCCCCGAGTGCACAAATTTTTGTGCACTGGGCCTCTAGTATATAAATAAGATAAGAATGAGCCAATACAGTCAAGCTCCTAAGTGGTAATGCCAACATTTATTACATCCTATAAGTACCTCATACTTCCTTAACATTTAAACATTGTAAAAGCAGAGACCTTGGTTTGTGAATGTCATCATTATAGGATTTTTGCCTCCCATTAGCAACTAGATTCATCCCATCCTTTAATTAAAGATTTTTCCCCCAAATGATCAGGATCCTGAGACCCATGATAGCATGAAAGTGTGTATGTGAGAGTGTGCAGGGACTGAGGGGGTGGGACAGCGAAGTTAACAAGACCTGAGAGAGCGAACCTGAGATGACATTTATCTGCCTCTTATGTTTGCTTATGATCCTAAACTTAAGTTTGAAATTTGAGGATCATTCACTTAAAACTCATTATTTCTATACAACAATTAAGGTTTTAAGAATGTGATAATGTGTGTCTAAAATGAAAATCAGTTCTTAAATGATACTTTGTCTATTCCAGCAAGAGGGGACATGAATTATCTAGCATGTGCTTGATGCTCTGACCTATTAATTAAAAATCTGGGCAGTAGAAATAATTTTAACAAATATAGTTGCAGTCACGTGGTTTTCCATCATCTTCTGAACAGTTCACTTTAAACTCCTATTAGCTACAAATTAAACAGCTACTTGGTGTAGTGCCCTGCTTCGGGTGAAGATTCTATGTAACTACCTGCACACACTGCTATACAGAGATGCAGAAAGCACTGCTACTAAATATAGAAGCACTCCTACAGCACACTGCAGCATCACCTAATGACTGATGACAGGCTGTGAAAAATAATTTACCCTGGGTATTTAAAATGTCAGGGAAGCAATAAAAAAATCAGAGCGGGCAGAAGAGCTGATGTCAATGATTGATGAGGCTTTTGATTTCAGGAAAAGTATTTGGGAAATACAGAAACACCGTAACATAAAGGGATTACAAGAAGAAAGGAAGATGTTGTAGTGTAGATGTCACTCGCTATAGGATGAAGAAAATAGGTAACTTAAGCAATAAGAGCAGGAAGCTGTTTTACTTTTTTATTGTCTTGAAATGCGCGCTCTCATTCTTTTTTTTAAAATATACTTTATTGATTTTTTACAGAGAGGAAGGGAGAGAGAGAGTTAGAAACATCGATGAGAGAGAAACATCGATCAGCTGCCTCCTGCACACCTCCTACTGGAGATGTGCCCGCAACCAAGGTACATGCCCTTGACAAGAATTGAACCTGGGACCTTTCAGTCCGCAGGCCAACGCTCTATCCACTGAGCCAAACCGGTTAGGGCCGTGCTCTCATTCTTGAACAACATTTTTTCATGTGCAAAAGAGTAAAGTGATCCAGAACATGGGGGAACTAGTCCTCTATTCTGATAGCAATGCCCTGTGAAAAGCGGGAATATGTTCAGACACTATTCTAATTTCATCTTCAAGGCACATACCCCTAAATCAGATTAGATGTAAGACCACAAAACTTGAGGAAAATAAACTCCATAGATGGACTCCAACCAACACTGATTATACAGAATTTGGTGCCCTCATGGACAATATCGGAAAAAAGCAAAAGACACACAAGTATAAAAATAGACTATAAGCTCTTAAATTCATTTATGTTTGTTAGTTTAGTTTAGTTTTGATTTTTTTTTATTGTGGCTAAGTAGAAATAGAAATTCCCTTTGGATTTATGATCTTTTTTAAGTATAAATTTTACTCGGCAATTTTTAGAAATGTTTTACTTTGAAATAATTTCAAACTTAGAAGAAAATTGCAGTAATAGTATTTAAAAGCACACTCTCTCTAGCCCTGGCCAGTGTGCCTCAGTTGGTTGGGAGTCTTCCTGGGCACTGAAAGATTGCCAGTTCGATTCCTGGCCAGAGCAAATGCCCAGGCTGCAAGCTCAATGCCTGGTAGTGGGCATGCAGGAGGCAGTGGATCGATGTTTTTCTCTCTCCATCTCCCTTCTTCTCTCTCTAAAAATCAATAAAAACATTTATTAAATAAAAATCAAATAATCTTTCTCTCTCTCTCTCCAACACACACACATACAAGCACACACACACACACACAGAATTTGAGAGGGCATAATAGACATCATGCCCCTTTACCCCTAAATACTTCAGTGTATTCCTGCAGAGAATAAGAATGCTCCCTGGTATACCTACAGTGCAATTATAAAGATGAGGGAATTTAACATTGGTACGATGCTGTTATCTAACCCACAGTTTACATTCAAATTTTGTTGATTGTCCCAATAGCCCAGGATCCAATAAGGGTCATCTGCTTTATTTGTCTGTCTTGTGTCTTTAGTTTTCCTTCCTCAATAATAATTCTCAGTTTCTTGTATTTCAGACAATATTTCTTGGGTACCTACCCTTCTAGGAACTCCACCTTGTTGCTGTGTTTACAAAGGGTTAAATATGGCCCCTAACTGCCAGGTACCACACACACACACACACACACACACACACACACACACACATTTTTTTAAGAAACAGGGATGGAAGATGTGCTACAATTACCATTTATTTTCAGAAACAGAAAAATCTGACATGGTAAAAAGCACTGTGTGCTCCTTTTCTGTAGTTGGAAAAGCTAAAATCAAATCCAACCTCGATCATTTATTAGCTAAGTGATCTTGAGTAACTTACACTTTGGGCCTTAATTTTTTCATCTGTACATTGAGATAATAACAGTTAACTACAGAGTTTTAAAAAGTATAAAATAATATATGTGAAAGTTGTTTTTTAATAAATAATAGAGCACTGTATTCTTTAGATAGATAGATAGATAGATAGATAGATAGATAGATAGATAGATAGATGTATATGTGTACAGGGATAAACAAAAGTAGGTTTACAGTTGTTCATGTGGAAAAAGGCATGCAGGTTATGATCATAAAATACAAGAATAAGTTCTGTTTCATGTACTCACAACTGTAAACATACTTTTGCCTACCCTGTATACGTGTGTGTGTGTGTGTGTGTGTGTGTATGTGTGTGTATATATATATATATATATATATATACATATATATATATGTATTGATGTGCTTATGTATGTAGATGTATATGTAGTATATGTATATGGAGACAGAGAAAAAGAGAATGAGAATGAGAGAAAGCTTAAGTATGCATTTGATTTGCAGATATTTTTTATGATAGGCTCTTTTCCCTCTCACTGCATAAAAAAGTTCTGAATCCCCAATTTCTCGGTTTATGAGAGGTGGTGCTCCCGCTCCTCTTAGGATGGCTGTCTTCAGTGGCCATACACAAGCCAGCCTTCCCTTCTGTCCGCAAGGTAAAGAAGTTCTCTTCTCCATGCCCTGTGACCTGCCCATGAGCTTCAAGGCTGACAGTGACAGAAGAGCAGAGACCACGTCTGCCGTACCCACTGTCAAATCTCTGGCGCCAGCACAGGCCTGGTACACAGAGGGTACTCCACAAACATTTGTGAAATGGACTAACACAATAGGACTTTGTCCAACCCCCAACATCACTGCCTCCTTCTTGAGGCAACTGCTACTCAGACATCAGTGGGAAAACCAGAACTTCCATCAATCTCCATATCGGGTGAACACCATGTAAAAAAGAGTTCACCCCTAAAGTTTTGAATCCAGAAGTACCGTTGAAACAATGTAAACACGATAGTCATGCAGAAATACTATTAGAATTGCTTAAATGAATTAAAAATAATTATCATTAACATAATTATTTAAGCCCTTCCCACTCTTTTGTATTCCATTCCATTCCATTTCTTCATAGTACATATCACTCTGGCATTATCATTTTTGTTATCTGTGTGGATTTTTTGTTGTCTGCCTTCCCACTTTCTGTCTGCTTTTCTCTCTGCTGATCCCTAGAACAGAACCTAAAAAAGTAGATACTTAAGAAATATTTATATTTATGGAATAAAATACTTGAAAAGTGTTTCTTTGATAAGGCAAACATTCTCTACACACATCTCTGGATTAATAAACCTTTCCTATAGTAATACAACAATAAAATTTAGCCCACCTAAAGCCCCAATGATCATTTAGAACTTTAAACTAAAGAAGCTTTCAAGATCTGCAACATGTTAGAATCTCTTGATTACTAAATCTACCATCTAAAAAATTCAGCTCAAATATAGCACAAAAGCAAAGAATGATGAGAAATTAAGAGAAGTGAACCTCTAAATGCTTGGCAGATCTGCATTGTTCCTTTTTATTCATATTTAGGATTGAGAATCAAAATAATGAATAGTAAAAGTTATGAACACAAACCAAAAAAAAAAAAAAAAGAGGTAAATGAAAAACAGTCCGAAGTACTAGAAGTGAATGAAGAGGTGGAAGAGATGTCAGAATATTGTAGGAAATACATGAAATCTGGAGAAACAGAATGAAAAATGGAAAAATGACGGTGATCTGCGGTACTTTCAGCCAAAATGTTCCTGGGCACTAACTACTCAGTGGAGTAACTCATGACAATTCGGATCATTTGCCACTGCTCTACCTGTTGTCAGCTGAAATCCCTCTTGACTTCCTCTGTAAAGACCCTATGACGATTCCGCTTTATGAAAGCTCACAGGCAAGTATAAACTTCCCTTCCCCACAGCAGCTGCAGATTCACCCTATTGCTCACTTTATCCTCCCCACCCCCAGGCTAAATTTGTCCTCTGGTGATTAATAGGATTTCTGGGCCTAACAGTGGAGAGAAAAAAGTCTGCATTGGACCAAAACTACATGTGACTCACTATTCCTAACATTCCTTGAACAATCTGCCACACATCAGTGAAAGTTAATGACATAGGATGGGAAAAGGGAGGGATCATCCCAGAACTAGATGTGCCCACTTATGCAGAGACAGGAGAAAATCAGAAAGAAAAAAAAATTATATCATAAATGTATGGTTTAGAAGGTGGCAGTCTAAATCATGAGTCCTCAACATCAAGATTTGGTAAAAATACAAAGAAAGGCCAAAAAGAAAAAAAAAGCATGACTAGAGCACAGGGTATCTAGCAGGAGGTGTTAGCTTGAGTCAGGAAGATAAAGGACACTGAATGGAAGCAGGGCCCCACTTCCTGTTTGGAATTCAGATGCAGAACGAAAAGTCCTGAACAGAAGTGGAATAAGTAAAAAAGAACTGAGTAATGTACAGGCAGCAACCCTCCTCAGAAATAAGACAATAACTCAGGCTCTAGAACCTTAAGTTCCAGCAAATGTAAATTGGTACCAAATTCCCTAGGAATTAAACTAGAACTTCTTTAGCAGGAGTTTAGGTGGCAGGTCATGGCTGTACAAGTCATATCACAATGATCTGGAAAGCTTATTCTTAAAAACAAAAATTCCTACTACTTAACCTAGACATATATCTGGATATAGTGTCTACAGGCCTCAATTTTTTGTTTGTTGTTGGTTTTTTTTTGTGGTTTTTTGTTTTGTTTTGTTTTTTAATGTCTCTAAATAATCTTACTATACAATCACTAGTGGAATCCACTGTTCTATGGTCTGGAGTAGAGATCATTTCTTCTGGGATTAAGATTCAAATCAATAATGCAAAACAAATCTCTCTAGAAGAGCAAAAGCATAAATTCATCAATGTTAAAATAAAAATTGATGTTTTCAGAGTTGGCTTTTCCTCTCCTTTTCGTTGTCTAGTTCTGGACAAGATTCAATCCTGGCCAGTATGTATGAGTCAGAAATTACTTGAGCATCCTTGCTTATGAAAATCACATCTGTTTTTTCCTCAAACGACTACTATGTATGTCTTATTGGTTTCTTTTCATATCTGTAACCAACACTCCCCTAACTTCAAATGACATTGTCCCTCGTACCATGCATGATTTCTCTCTTCTGTGGGGACTCACAGCTGGGTCTTCTGACTCCCCTTCTCTATGGGAGGGAAGCCTGATCCTTCTAGGCCCAATCATTCTCTATGTCCCATCCACCTACCCCAACTGAGTCTGCACCATAACCGTGGTGGATAGCAATGTGCAAGCTGTCCACACAGATACAATAACATTCTGATGAGTATTTTGAAATCTACATCTTCTCTCTTCTGGCAAGAAAATTACTATCTCTCATCTTAAAGTTAAGACTAGACATGTTAGAAATACAGGGGGGAAAAATGGGCATTATCTGTTGTTAGGCCAGAAATCGGAAGTTTGGCCTCAATCATATAACATTTGAACACCTAACTACCTACTATTATTGGTAATAAAAATAGGAAAGAAGAATTATGAAATACCTAGAAAAATCATACACAATACATAACCATCCATAGTTCTCTGCATAGAAAAGAAAACATTTGGGAATATTTCATATAGGGTTCATGAAAAACAAATCAAGAGAGATCAATATATTTACTTTTAAAAAATAGACTGCCAATGAGATAATAAAGGGAATGTACATATATATATATATAAACCTTAATTTTAAAAGCATCTTTATTGGAAAACATAAATTTCTACTCACCAAATTAATTAAATAGACTGTGATAGAAATGCTGTCAAAAAAACTTTAAATTGACTGGAGATCTGAATTGGAGATCTAAACTCAAGGCTAATAAGAATGGCAACTCATCTAGCATAAAATCTAGGATGTCTGAACTTAACTATAACCTTACTTAAAATTTTCATTAATGTGCAGGACATATAAATAGCACATTATTAAAATGTATAGTTGAGTCAAAATTAGAGTTATGCAGCAAAAAAAAAATTAAACCCACAGGCAAGAAATGAGTAATTTAATGAATAACAGTCATCAAATATAAAGGTAAAAGTAAGGAGAAAAGGAAGGTGGTATGTGCACTTGAGCTAAAAGATTCAAAAACCAAAAAAAAAAAAAAAAGTATTTAAGTTAAAAAGCAAATGTGCCAAATTACTATGAATTTATTCTATGAGATGGCAACAGACATGAGCTATGAGTTTGACATGTGAAATTACATGGACCCACAATCATTTCACATAGTAAGGAAAGAATAAACTTCTTTCTAACTCAGAGAAAAAACAAAACAAAATAATGGCTGTTCTTTAGTAATAGCGGATTCGGTCAAGGGTTCAGTGAGTCATGCAGCAGACCCTTCCATCAGATTCATTCTTCCTGCCTTCCCACCAGCTAACGGTGTGACCCAACACAGGCA
Organism: Myotis myotis; assembly: GCF_014108235.1. Lineage (NCBI taxonomy): Eukaryota > Metazoa > Chordata > Mammalia > Chiroptera > Vespertilionidae > Myotis > Myotis myotis. The sequence goes on from NW_023416314.1 coordinate 11,127,998, forward strand.
GCTTGACCTATCTGTGCTTCCATCTTCTCTTCTAAGTCAGACATAATTTTCCCCAGAATTTTGCTGATACTAAAAAGAAGTGATATGATCTCCTGATAAAAGAACAATAATAGATTTTTAAGAGCCTTGAGAAACCTGTTATGAGAGTTTAGTTAAGTGAGTTGGCTCACTGGCCACTGATAGTGTTGAAAGGAATTAAACCATGGCAAGCTGAGGACTAGGAGAGAATAATGATATTAGCAAAGACTGCTCGTGGTGTCTTATACTTTAAACATCGTCAACAAATAGGATTACAAGTCATATCACTTCAAAGTGATACCCAAATTCCTAAGAGATTTTATTTCCCACTGTATAATGCTGACTAACTCCATTCTGGGAACTTACGTTTTTGTTTTTTTACCAAATCAAAGGGAAAGATTCTACTTATCAGTACCATGAATCATTTATGCTAAATATCTGACCATAAATTTTTAAGCAGTGTATAAATTCAGTTATAAAATCTTGAAAATTCACCCAGAATGGAAAACAAAAAAACAATATTCTTATAGTTTGCATATGTTGAAATTTTAAGGTGATAGCAGGTACGATTTTTGTTTATTAAAAGGGAAAACACACATCTATTAGAATGACTAAAATCCAAAATCTGATGACACCAGTTTCTGGAGCAGAAGAAGAGAATGGTACAGCCATTTTGGAATACACTTTGATCATTTCTTTTCTTTTCTTTTCTTTTCTTTTTTAGTTTATTGGTTTTTTAAAGAAAGGAAGAGGAAGAGAGAGAGAGAAACATTGATGTGTGAATGCAACATCCCTTGGGTGCCTCCTACAAGCCCCGTCTCTAAACTGAAAATGATCCAAATTGCAAAGAAATTGTACTCTCAATACCAATGAGATACAGTCTTAAACATTTTTGGTACTACTGGTCACATATAAAAAGTTTCCGAGGTATATTTGAAATAGTAATGAGCTAAGTAAAATGCATTATCATGACAATTATCATAACGGAGAGAAATAGAGAGACTTGTATAATTAGCTTTAGAGTGGTCATGTAAAGTCAATCACATTCCAACAACTCTGGAAGGCAGCATGAAGTAGTGAAAATAATGTGGGGTTTACCCTGGCCAGGTAGTTCAGTTGGTTAAAGTGCCATCCCTACATGCCAACGTTGTGGGTTTGATTCCCAGTCAGGGCACATTTAAGAATCAATGAATAGATAAATAAGGGGGAGAGACAGAGAGAGAGAAACATCGATGTGAGAGAGACACATCAATTGGCTGCCTGCTCCTGCATGCACCCCGATCCGGCAGGATCTAGCCTGCGACTGAAGTATGTGCCCTTGACTGGACTCTAACCCTTCAGTCCTGAGGCTGACGCTCTATCCACTGAGCCAAATCAGGTAGTGCTCAATAAAAAAAAAAATGTTTTAAAGAAAGCGGGGTTTGGTATCAGACTGACGTGGGCTTAATTCCTGCTTTTTGTGGCTTGTCCTCACTGACAGGTTCATGGCTCTCAGCATCAGTCTGCTCACCTGAAAAACTGAGCAATATTGACCTCCCAGGTATTATGTAAACGTTCTTCTGTGAATATTCAATAATAAGAGCAAACACTTATGAAATATTGTTATGTGTCAGGCTTCGTGATATATAAATACTTTATATAAATTATTTAATTTTCCAAACAACTTTAGGAGGTATGGAATTATATTACCCCCATTTTACAGATCAGGAATATGTGAAAGATTACATAACCCATTCCAGTTCACACAATTAATAAGCAGTGGAGCTTTGCTTTCAGCACAAGTAGTCTGGCTCCTTTTTGCTCCAAACCACTATATTGTAATACCATTATTAAATCAGTTAATAAATCAGGGGCCTCCCAACCACCTTAACTCCAATGCATCTCATTAAACTATGGACCTTATCTACTTTTAATGAGAGAGAAAAAATGATCATTTACCAACTTATAGTAACAAAAACTATACTGGCAGAATTTACTTATTGCCACCCATCTTAATTCCTCAATAAAGCCAGTAAATGGTTATTACACCAAGTAGTCCTTAAAGGTGCTAAATATGTTAAACATTTTCCAGCTCACTAAAAAATTATATGATTCAGTTATTCTAAGAAAACCCCAAGGTAATCTTAACCCTAAGTAAGGCTGGCTAATTCTTCAGTTTTATGGCCAATTAAAAGGTTCTAGATGCACATTCAGAATCACAATAAAACCAAAAAGTACATACAAGTTAACATGTAAGCAACAAGCTATTGCTTATAAAAAAAAAAAAAAAATGTAAAGCTCCAGACCAGCTCATGATTCTAGAATCTGTGGCATTTTATGGAGAGCTCTGATTTCATAGTATTTCAGAGTCCTTGAGGCCAGGAAAATACTATGAGGTAGAAGCCCCAATGGTCATCTCCTCCTTCCTCCTCACCTTCCCAACAAATAATCCCATGACAACATTACTTGGATTCTGACTTTGCACATGCTAAGTCTTTGGAGTCAACAAAGCCCCACTCTAACAGAAAGACCTGCGAAACAGACAACTTGAATGAATACTCCTTCACAATCCATGTCCTTCCTGATTATTTTGAGAGAAAACACACTTAACAAGGGCAGTATAAGGCTATGCTTTGTTAATACTTAGTAAATAACTCATACCTATTAAAATATCAAACCTTAGTTCGCTAAATTTCAGAAGCAAATAAATTACCTAGAGATCTCATTTCTATCCTAGTGTGGAATGCCTTTTCCTACACCATCTCCTCCAACTCATAGCTCTTGATGCTATACCAAAACACCCACCACCCCTTTAATAACATTATAACGGAAATAGTCATCACCCCTGATTATTTTAAATTGCATGATGGCAAAGGGAGCTATGCATTTTATCATCCTTCTCCCTTAGCTCTTCCCCACAATATTACCTAAATCCACACCACAGTACCAGGTGGCACCACGGGGTATAGACCCCTTCATGCTTTATCTTAGAGACTTCATTGTACCACTCAACCATTACATCTCCCAAGAAAATGCTCAATGCTGCAACTCACAAGCTCATAAAGACATTTTTACTACTTAACTGGAGCTAAAAAATGAGCTTTGTAGGTTATGGCTGGGAAAGGTTTACATTTTTCAGACAACCAAAATTAGGAGATCATTTTGGTATGCAAAAGACGTCCACCAAATAAAGCAATAAATTTAACACTAAAAGCCTTTATCAGGGAGAGCATGGTTCACAACCATCTTTCTTTGTACAGCCTTTCCCCAGGGTTTAAAGCTTCGTTAGGCTGCTACACTGCATTATCCCAGCGACTGCCAGAGCCCCAAAATGAGGCGAATAGATGACAGGGAGCAGTCTGTACTTAATATCCCTAATTTGTAAATGATGAGACAGAAATAGCAACAACGGGTTTCTAAGCCAGCAAAAGAGAAATAAATGGTGAAAATCTCGCTGATTGGAAAAAGTCCTTTCCCATTAGCAGCAGGCATGGACCGCTCTGTAGTGTGCATGCGCTTTTTCGGGGAGTCCTGGGGAGGCTGGGACTGAGCAAGCACAGGACAGAGGCACCACTGGCCTTCCGTAGCAAGCTCGCTCCCTCTCTTCAGGCATCTCTTTCTTATTCCATGCCAACCACTAGACTCAAACGCCAACCTGAAGAGCCAATAAACAATCAAACTATCTACAGGAGTACAGTAAGTCAATAGAGGTGGGCCCTCTAAAAAAAGTAAAATTGGCTACTCTGTCCTATTTTCTGACCTATGACTTTAAAGCTTTTTCCTTAATAGGTGAAATATAAATAACATAGAGATGAGTGAGCAAACACATTTCTAGTCTCTACCATTTCTAGGTTAAGAAGGTGAGAAAAATATGTATTTCCCAATCCCACCTATGTTCCAACCACTTTCCCCAAAGGTAATGAATATAAACCATAGGGTTGGAAAACTGCCCGCTGGCATCCACAAAGAAGGTTTCCAAACATCAAAATTTCTCCTAAACTGGTTGAAACTATTTCTCCATGCCAAACTCCCCACACTCAAACAAAACAAAAAAAACTCCCTCTCTTGTGTAGTGGTTTTCTGTCCAGTTAATCAACTCTTGCATGCTCATAAATTATTACACAAGAGAATTTAAATGTAATTTTTTAAAAAGATAAAATCTAAGCAAACCAAAATTTATCATAGTTCAATGACTTGTTAAAAACAAAAGTCTCATTGAGCCCTGGCTGGGTGCCTCCGCTATTTAGAGCATCGTCCCAATGTGCTAAGTTATGGGTTCAATCCCTGGACACATATAAGAAGCAACCAATGATTGCATAAACAAAGTGGAACAACAAAATGATATATTTATATTTTGTTTCTCTCACTCTCTCAAATCGATTTTTTAAAAATGGGGGGAAAGCACAAAGCTTCCATTGAATATGACCAGTAAAGCTGTTACCTTTGTGCTCAGAGAGTCAATATTTCAAGAGTTATGAAAGGACGTTATTCAAAAGAGAACAGCTATCTCGTAGGCCCATAATAACCTGTTAGACCCAGGCCAGCATCTGGTCAACAGGTGGCAGGCATTTAGTTCCACTCGTCAGAAATTTAAATTTTACAAGATCGCACTTTTTACAGTTTAGGAACAACCCATGATTACGTAGAGGGGGAAGTGTTTCTTTTCTAGAACAAATGTATTATTTACAGAAATCCAAAACCTGATATACAGTCATCTTCTAAATTATAAGTACCTAGCTTAAATCTACTCACTCCCTAATATCATCAGGTAGCACACGACCTGTTGTTCTTTCCACTCACTACTTACCCTGTATCTCATGGCTACTGTTGAAGGGCAACTAAGCTGCTCTGGGCCACAGTGTCACCTGGTGGTTGCCATGCCAAATTGTCTGACCTAGGTTTCTTTGCGGACTTGGGCACACTTGCTTGTAAGTCATGGTTCAGATGCCACTAGCACTCCTTATATGTTTATTATCTTGAACACCTCATACTCTCTCTAAACCACTGATTCTCAAGGTAGGGAGCAAAAGAAAAGGAGATGTGAAGTACAAGGAAATGTTTATAAATGAATAAGAGCAACTTTCCAAAATACTATGCCCTGGCCGGTTTGGCTCAGTGGATAGAGCATTGGCCTGCAGACAGAAGGGTCCCAGGTTTGATTCCAGTCAAGGGCACATGCCTGGGTTGTGGACTCGATCCCCTATGGGGGGCGTGCAGGAGGCAGCTGATCCATGATTCTCTCTCTCTCATCATTGATGTTTCTATCTCTCTCTCCCTCTCTCTTCCTCTCTGAAATCAATAAAAATATATTAAAAAAAAAATACTAAACATCCCTCAGCCAAGATTCTGATACATCCTTCTTAGTGGGGCATCATCTCACCCACCCCTTGAAAATCACAATGTGTCCAGAGAAAAAGAAGTTAATGATGGGAGAGTCCTTGAAAATACAAAATCAGAAAACTGTGAACAGCCCATCTCCCTCCTCCTTTATTCTCATCCTTCATCTGCTCCAATAATAGGATTTACTTGGGGCACAACATTCCCACAGTTGTACTAAGATTGAGGTAAGTATATATTTGGCCTTCCTTTTCACTGTCTTGCAGCTATTATAGACAAACTATGCACACATCTATATGCCTCCCCTCACAAAATCTCCATGTTCTCAGTACAATATTTTGTGTTTACTAAGTTACTTAGGATGAAAATGTAGTCATGGATTCTGGAGTCCCAGCTTGAGTGTAAAAGCCATATCTATCTTTAGGAGTCAGATATGTTTAGAAAAATCTCGGTTGAAGTCACCTGGGATCTGTTTGTGAAAGGGACTCAGATGTCTCCCGGGAAAGTACTTACTCTAAAGGGAGAGAAAATCAGGCAAACAACTTTGCCCAGTCTCTATCGCCTGACTCTGAGGGAAATGTCATTCTGAGCTCTCCCTGGAGTCAGTCACTACGAGTTCTTGTCCTTGCTACCACTTCATGGATTCCTGTCTCAGTCATAAGGAAAAAGGAGGATTCAAAAAAATTTGAAAGAGATTATTTTTCACTAAAAACTTCTGTAAGACATTAGGGCAAGATGTGTTCCTGCTATGGTATCTACTTTGCATATAATACAACATAGGTCTCACATACCAAGAATAGCACAGATTATAGTGTGATAGTATGGTTCATCATGGTACCTTGATGCTGAGTGCATGATGAAGTGCAGTTTACAACAGCACCCCTGAGTCATTTGGGGAGCACCCAAAAATAGCACCTCTGTCATAAATACTAGTATCATTAAGATGGACACACATACTACCACACAGGGCACACAGACCTCAGGAGATGACCTGCCCACTGCCTCTGAGTCCACTGTGAGTACCCATAACCTATTCTCCCAGCCACAACCAGAGCCTCCCAGCAGAAATAGTGGAGTAATCATAACAGAAATAATAGCATATGGGCTTGGAGAGGACAGAAAGATCCTCAATTTTAGTCGAGGGTAAGCATACTTAAAAAAGTTTCCCTGGAATGTAATTTTATAATAATGTTTTTCAACCTCTAAGTAAATGCCACATATACTTTTCACTTAAACATCTTCAGGAGTATTGAATTTAAATCACTTGAAGACAAGGTCTCAAGCTGCTATAGCTTCAATTAACTGAACTTCCCATTAGTAGAAAATAAAACATTCACACCTTTACTTTTCCTGTTCTCCTCATTCATTCACTCTTAACCATATAAACATATAGTTAATATACCGAGTATATTAGCAGTGCACTGAAGAATTCCCGAAATGTCCTCGATTTCCTCTTTGTTGGAATGGTCTGCATAGGAGCATCTGTTGGAGATATTGTGGAAATTCTTTTCTGCATCCCTATAACTAAGAAGAAAACAAAATCAGCATATGGAGACAAATGTCAGAGCATCTGCGAAGGCACTCATATACATACGCACAAATGCACATGCTCTGTGCTCTCAGCATAATCACATTTTAAAATAACTGAACCTTTAAGACATAATTTATGACATTAGCCACCATTAACATCAGCATTAGCAGAATGGACCTGGAACTGGAGACAATCATTAATAAGGAAGCTATGTTTGGGGGGAAAAATAAATGAGGAAAACCAGAGGGTAGATGAGCTTTATGTAACTAACGTTTCCTTATGTGAGTATTTCATAGCTGCTGGTAATCTGTTTCTATACAGAACTTGCCTAGAGGAAGAATTAACACCACTAATTTGGTGCATTGGCACCAACTGTGTTGAAAGCAAATACATCTTAACCTCTATCACAGACAGTCAGGAAGACAGCGTGGTGCTTGGATAATAAGCAAACAAATTGGAGGCTGACAGAATTTCAATCATGGTCTCACCATTTTCTTTTTGGATTAACAAAATCAATATGCAATATTATATTAGTTTCAGGTATACAACAGGGCTATTCAACATTAATATATGTAACAAAGTGGTCACCATGCTACGTCCAGCAACCATCTGTCATCATCCAAGGTTGTTGCGATATTATTGACTAGATTCCCTATGCTGCACATTGCAGCCCTGTGACTTACGTTATAACTGAAAGTGTGTACGTCTTGTGCCCCTTCACGGTTTCTGCCATTTTCTATCTGTGAGACTGGGGACAAGTAAGCTCATCTCTGTTAGTCTAACTTTCCTCCCTCATAAAATGGAGATGATCCCTAGGGTTGTTGTGCGGACGGAATGACAGATGCTGTAACCAGATGTTGACTGGAACTTCTCCGGCGGCTCTGACTTAAAGCTAAGGCACCAAAGCTCCCACATTCCAAAAGAGAAGCCAAGGAGACCGACGTCTCCAGAACCTCAGCAATGACTAAAGAGCCACTGCCACTGTCACCCGCCACCATCTCACAGAAGCGAAGAGACATACAAAAACGAAAAGGAAATCCTCAGGAGAGCCACTGGCCTAGGAAGAGAGCTTTGTTATCGTTTCCCCTCCCCCATGAGGAAAGGAGAGCAGGGGGGTGCTCCCTGTGGAAGCCCAGCTGCTGAGAGAGCTTGGGGCTTGGATGTCTCACTCCTCAGCAGACATCCACTGAGGAATTCTGGACCATCCCTTTGTGCCTCACTGAGTAGAGAAAGAAGTTTCCAGAGAGAGTGGAAAAGAAAGAGAGCCAAACTGGGAATAGCCTGTAGTCCCACCATTCAGCAAGGCAAAAAAGAAAAAAAAAAAAAAGAGCTTTCTATGGATTAGGGAGATGCCACAAAGAGAGGCAAACCGGATGTTCCATCCACTGTTTTTCAACCTAGAGACAGTGGCCGGGGCAGGAATCCCACTAGCAAGACTGAGTGAGATGTGCAGGCCTCAGGTCCAGGGCAGGGGCCTCTGAAGCAAAGTAGGGCCCATCCATGCACCTCACTGAGGACATTATAGCCAAGAAAGGACTACTGCAACAACCAGTGAGGTTTTCCGGCCCATTCTCACCAGACACCTCACATCGGAAGAGAACGGGACCTAGAGAGGAGTGGCCTGTAGTGTCGGAGTGAATAGCCCCATCACATCTGCTCGGCACTGCTTTGCGCGTTCCTCAGGCCAAGCCTGGCCCAGGCACAGAGGGATATAAGAGTGAGATGGGGCATGAGATTAAAGATTTCAATTGGTCTGAAGTGGACTTTAAACTCCCTGAATGTACCTGGAAAACAGAGTGATGTGCCCACGCTAATACTGAAGGGGACTCATGCTAACATGTTCGATGTGCTTGGAGAGAAAAAGTAAAATGGCTTAATGGTTGTACACCTTACTGAGATCTGACTTCAAAAAAGTTACGCAAAATGCATACTATAGTTTCTAGAATGCAGTAATCAGTCAATAAAAGGTGGAAAGGGGAACATGGGTGTTAAATATAGACAAAGACAGTATTATTTTTAAATCAAGGGCCACCATTTTCAAATATTTTTGTCACAGCCTCGATTTATTCATCTACACAATGATTCTGTGAAATAGAGGGCTAGGACTAAATAACAGATGTAAAGTGCCCCATGTATTGCCTCCAACACAGGGAGCAATCAATAGATATTAGCTTTCATCTGACTTCTAGTTTTAATTCCATGAGATAGTTATTTTTTGTAAATACATAAAAACACTAGATCATGTTTTAGATTAAAAAAAAAAATCTGCAACCACAAAATCTGACCATGGAAGCATAAGTAATACCATCGAAGTTTGTTTCCAGAATAATCAGAGTTCACCCACTCCTAATTTTACTTCTAATGTTCTATTGAAATTATTCTAGCTTAGTCCCCACCCAATTGTCAAAAGAAAAAGAGAACAGAAGTTTGGCTGTATAAAACAAACACAGGGCCCACAGTGATGATTGGAGTAATAAAATTTAATTTTAGATGACTATAGGAAATGGCATTCCAGGCCAATATGAGGTTGGCAGCAGTCCTACCCAGGGTATTAGCACAACAATGCTAATTCTGGCAAAAACAAAAACAAAAAAAGTTAATGGCATCATTCTAAATACATATTTCTTTATACTTTCATGTTAAAATATATAATGAACATAAAAACTAAAAAGAGTGATTATCATGTGTTTTCCAATCATAGTTTTAAATAAATCTCTGCTTTGTCTACACTGTCATAGTAACCCACTTTTATGAGCTACAGACCAGTAGGAGTAATGCAGTATAAACATGAGTGACAGTAGTTGGGTTAGGCACTCCAGAGGCAGAAATTTAGGTTAAAAAAATTCCAAACTCTGTAAGAAGAAAGTGGTAGCTAGAACATGAGGGGGGCATGCTTATGTTTAGCTCCTGATGCTAAACAACTGATTCCAAACTTTAAAGGTTCAAGGAGGACAGAGGAAGGATGTAGCAATGAAAACTGAGGTGTATAGGAGTCAGGTACTAATGGTGGTAACAATTCAACAAATGAATTGATTATCCTTGTGTACCAGGCACTGTACTACTTTATATGATTATATGACTTTACACATCATTATCATTAATATTTTATTCAAACTTTACCCCAACCCTATAATTATTAGCCTTTTAAAAATAAGAAAAGCGAGGCTCAGAGTGGTTAAGTAATCTGTCCAGGATCAAAGGTAGAATCTAACTTTTAAGTCTAATGTATCTGGTATGCCTGCTTCCAAAGCACATTTTCTCAGTCCCTGCTCTATACTACACAACAAAGAAGCACAGAGAGAAGGAAGGGCAGAAGACAGTATCAAGAATGACATCAGCCACAAATGTCATCATAAAGCAGATTTTCCTCCATCCTGACTTCCTTTTTGTTCCCAGGGGAACCCTGATACCCATTTTCTTCTCAGTATTCTTTCTGCCAGATGCGGCCCAAAAACCTAGTCCATTCCCTAGAGGCTTGAGTTAAAGCAGCACAAGTGTGTACACTCAATGCTCCCTTTTCTCATTCTAGGTTGAGGGAGAAGAAGACAACTATGCTACACAAGCAAGAAGCTATCCAAGTGAGCATGCTTGTGTGGATTTCATACAGTAATCAAAAGGTACCATAAAATCAATCTGACACACAGTGGCAGAACATTAAGCGTTAATGGAAAACTATGCAAATAAGTCAAGGTAATTTAGCTATAAGGAAAAGGGTCCTGGCTACTAGCACTATAATTTTAGAATTCTATTGGGCCCCAGAAATTATTCCCACTCCTCATTTTACATCTCATTCCAAAGCACAATTTACTCTTTTATCCATTATATGCATATCTGTGTATATACCCCTAGGGTGCAACTTATTCATTTATTCACACTTCCTCACTGTCCCCCCCAAAATTGTTAGTCCCTGCTACATACCAAGCATTTACAAAGGTACAGAAATATAAAAGTAAGTAAGATAAATAACAAAATAATAAAATAAGTGAGCTAATATAAGTTAATGATAAGCACTATGAAAAGGAATAATGAAGAGTAATACAATAAAGAATGATCAGAGTTGGAGGTTGAGGTAGGGGATGGAGGGCCACTTTAGACTGGGTGGTCAGGGAAGGTCCTTCGGAAGATATTATATTTAAACAGACACCTAAATGTATGAAAAGAATAATCTACACAAACATCTGGGGACAAAGCATTAGAGGAAAATGAAACAGTGCATGCAAGGCCTGGAGGTTGAGCAAGCTTGGTATAGTTGAGATACCGACAGGTGGCTTGAATGCTGGAACGGAGTCAGATAGGGGGAGTGGAAGGGGATGAAATCAGAGAGGTACACAGAGGACAGGTCACAGAAAGAATTCAGATTTCATCTGATCACAGTCAGTCTCGATATTGTTCAAAGCCAGGATTTCAAAGTGTGATCCCTCTGGGAACTCAGACATGCCAACTCTTTTGGCTGAGTTATAATAAATAAGACCTCCCATACTAGTATCTCACCTAAAAAATATATGAATTTGATGCTGTGAATACAATAAAAACAAGGCAGTGTGACAATAAAAACACAGTAGAGTTGTTTTCATGTGTTTATGTTTTATTCAGACACAAGTGATTAATAAATCTGGATTGTATTTCTAAAAAAAAATTTTTTTAAGAATGCCAATTCTTGAGCCTCTCCCAGACAACCTGATCAGGAACTGTGGCGGTGAGGCCCAGCAATCTGAGTTTCAGCAAATCTGACGGGTGAATCTGATACCTGTTAACACTTGAGAACCACTGGTCTAAAGGAAATGGTATGACCTAATTTTTTAGTCATTCGGCTGCAGTGAGAATACAGTGTTAAGGGACAGGAGTAGATACCAAAAAACTAGATGGGAACCTCTAAGTGAGAGAGGACGGTGACAGTGGAGAGGAGGAGATTTATCACACCGCATGAATAAATGATTTTAGTGCTCATTTTCCAATTTGAATGATGTCTATGAATAAGTAAATGAACAAGTGAATGGATAAGTTAAGGAGCAGAGCAAACGTTTAAAGATAAAGTTGCTGAGCTGCACAGAGGCTATCTTACTCCCTGATGAGAAGTTCCATCCTCTACCCCCTCCCATCCCTCCATCTGTGTGATCCTTTGAACAGCTGCTCCCTGCATTCAAGTCTAGGTCTTAGAGACTAAAAATGTCTCTGAGATGTCTGTGGGCTACTGGTATGTGAATTCATCAAGAGGAAGAATCATGCAATCCTGGAGCTCTAATAAATAAAGCAGGTCCAAGGGCAGAGCTTTAAAGGAGAGGAAAGGGAGGGTGTGAAGGTCAGTGGTTAGAGGCTAGAATTAAGAAACTGAGAAGGGCTAGCTTCTACTCCCTTCAATCCTCTGGATTCATCACCCCAACCCCCAAGGGACCTAAAAGCTGAATTACCTCAAGACAAGCCTTAGGCAAAGCCCCATTTCAGGAATTAGGAAAAGCATCTATTCCCCACTCTAACCTCCCCAAGTAAAATAATACTTGCCAGCACTTGCTACCTGAAATCCCTTTAACTAAAACAGAAAAGAAAGAAAAAAAACAAGCATTCCTTTTCACAGTTAGAGATAAAAAGCCTTCATGTGTATTTTCTTAAAAGGAACAACACCTTGGTGTGAGTACATGTAAATCCAAACGTTAGTGGTAATAGATGCCCTCCTTTCTCAGTACTGAAAAGAGAAAGGAAGCAGAAAGAAGAAGTCTAAAAGGCAAAGGAGGGCTTTGGACATGGAAGCCATGACCGAAGGAAAGGAAGGAGAAAGTCAAGTAAAGCAAATGTAACCCTATTCTGCCAACTCGTCCTTTTTGTCTTCATGAGCATGAGTACAAATACAGGTAGTGAGCAAAGGTACTTCAGGTCCGCAGAAGGCAGCCAGCACCCATGTAAGAAGTATGCTAACAGGTATATTTGGAACCAGTGGGACATCAGGACACCTCTTTATATTGGAGTCACATTCCCTGTCTGTTTTCATTATACTGTGTCTGCATTAAACAGAACTAGAAAGAACATTTCAGCAATGAACAAAGAACCACCACAGACTATTTCTACACAGATGGAGAGAAGGGAGAGCTGAGGCAGTAACTTAGATAAAAGACAACTCCATCTTAAAAACAAAATATAAATGTTCTGCTGATAATGGTAATATAGTCTAGTTGTCTATTTGATCAAATTTACAAGATTCCCAATTCAATTTGCCTGGAAGACAAAATTTAGTTCACAAATGGGACTTTTTTTTATCAGTTATTATTTGATTTCACATTAGAAAGGGCATTCATAACTCCATAAAATAATTTGCATTTGATTACTAATATTGTCATAAAATATTAATAATGATGATAATACACCCAACAGCAAATATGTAGTACTTACCATATACTAGGAACTGATCTAAGAATATTGACAAATTTAATCCAACACCATACTTAGAAAGCAGCATATCCAATGAGAGTGATTAAGTTTTATTTAGAATGTGTGGAGAGAGATTAATTTGACATTCTTACATTCTTTATCTCCATTAGGTTAAACCATTTAAAATCCCTAATGGCCTCAAACTAAAAGCCATCTCATGAGTTTAAATAATGTGTTTTTCCTAGTGAGGCACTCTTGAGGATTGATATGACAAAGTTTCAAAGCAATTCCCTTTGAAATGACAACATAATCATCAAGCACTTCAAGTATATGGCATCGTACTAGGTATGGAGTTATTTTTCTACTAAGTTTCTTCCCTTTTGTTTTATAAAAAAAATTATGTAACACCTTAATAGAAAAAATATATATCCTTGATCCCCATGGCAATGACTAGTAACCATAAATGTTCAATGATTCCAAAAGCATGTCAAGAGGTATTAGGATTTGAATCTTAATTCCTCAAAAGTTCTTAAAAACTTACCAAGAAAAATCATGGTAGCACATAGAGAATATTAACAAGGTGAATTAAAAATATGCCTTCCTGCCAAAACCGGTTTGGCTCAGTGGATAGAGCGTCGGCCTGCGGACTGAGGGGTCCCGGGTTCGATTCCGGTCAGGGGCATGTACCTGGGTTGCAGGCACATCCCCAGTGGGGGATGTGCAGGAGGCGGCTGACCGATGTTTCTCTCTCATCGATCTTTCTGACTCTCTCTCTCCCTTCCTCCCTGTAAAAAATCAATAAAATATATTTTTTTTAAAAAATATATGCCTTCCTAATGCCAATGAATTTAATTTAAATAGCTAGATTGCATCGGAAAGTAAATCAAGGATTTTGTATTTGCCAATTGCTTCCTGCAACAGCCAATCAAAGGTCATATGTGGAGTCTAATGAACAAAATAAACTGATGAACAAAATAGATCCAGACACATTGAGGGGGAGGAGGGTGATTAACCAAAGAACTTACATGCATGTATGCATAACCCATGAACACAAACAAGAGTGTGGTGAAGGCCTGGGAATGGGGGGGCAGGGTGAAGGGAGTCAATGGGGGGGAAAAAGGGGGACATTTGTAATACTTTTAACAATAAAGATATTTTTTTTAAAGAGGTAAGGGGGGGAAAAAGGTATACCTTTCATTCATTTGGAGCTTTCTATTTACAAAATAGTTTCATTGAAATTATCTCATTTAATAATGACATGTAATCCTTGCTTTAATTATTATTATCATCATCACCCTCTACAAAAGAGATAGTTACTTAAAAGTTCTACGCGGCCCTGAAATGTTTTTTGACCTCACATCTTACTTTACACCGTATCACAATGATGTCAACAAACGGGGCATAAAAAAGAAAAATTTGGCATGTGACTCTAGCTAAAATAATACCTCTCACTGAATTGTATTAAACTTGTAATGATTTTGAGTAAACTTTACTGAAGGATTAAAGCATCTCAGTTGGTACCATTAAATCTTAGCACATTACTAAGGCAAAATTATGAGATGAAATGAAATGGATGAAAATGAGAGGATAAAAACAACAACAAAAAAGAAGAAGAAAAAATAAAAAGTAATACCAAAGGGAATTTTATTTAAAAGGATTAAACACAAATAAGCCTAAGGCAGTCATTCCAGGGTCCCGCATGAGCTACCCTCCATGCTGAGAGCACAGCCCCTATGAAATAAAGCTGACCTGGTGGCAAAAAACTACATGCTCAACTGCTATGCTTGAGTAATTATCTTTAATTTGCCCCAGTAATGACCAAAATCCATTTTTACTTACCCAATAACTTGGTGCTCATAATACTGCAATGTCCTCTTGAGAGTTTGCTGAATCGTCTGAGGCTACAGAATAATAATAATAATAATAAATTATCAGCAAATCAGTGTCATTCCCATTCTGAGCATCATAGGCAGATATGTAGCTTCTGATTTATCTCATAAGAGTTTTTTTTTCTTTAAAATATTAACCCATGATGCATTTTGCCATGTATTTTCCCCACAGGAACTAATATGAGGCATTCGGTAATTACCCAGAATTTCCCAATTTCCCAATACAATAGCATTTCCTAGCCATATTTTTCCCAATTATTTTGTAGCAGCTATTAAGTTCAATAAAACACTCATTGGATGCCTATAATAAACCTAGGCCCCAGGGGCAGTGGGAGGGGATGTACTGAAGAAACATGGGTCATGCACAGGGCAAGCCTGACTTCCTTACCATCCAAGAGATTCCAAACAAGGGTTCTGGAGCCTCCTTGCGGGACCACAAGTGCACAGGGCAAGAAATGGGGTCTGAAGCAAATACCTAAACAGCTCATGACCAAATTTTATAATCCTCTCCTTTCCATGCCAGCTGAAAATAGAGTTTCTTAAGCCCAGATCAAAAAATGATTCTTAGACTTATTTAGGCAACAGAGCCTAAACTTGGAATTTCAGACCCATGGAGCCATAAAAGTGACACTAAGATCCTAGAACATACATCTTATTAACAAATTAAGATAAAAACCAAATTTTCAGTGTCAAAAGTGTAAATTTTAAAATAATAAAATGTTGTAGTCAATCAAGCAGAATAAAAAGCTATCAAATGTTTATCAAAATATTGATCCATTATAGCGATGGATGAGTTTTAGGGAATGTCATGACTCTGACACAGACTCTTCAAGATGTGAGACAGCAAGGTAGTTAGATGACCTCGTGGGCTCCCACTAACTAAACTACAAGAACCTAGACAAGTCTAAAAGGGTCACCTCGGAAAGAATCTAGCACTGTGCTGGTACCTAAGAAGCAGTTCAGAAATATCAACTTATTTCCCATCCTCCATCTTTCAAAGTGGCCATCTCAATAATATTTAACTTGGAGGAGACTATGAAGGTTGTTGTCAAGGTTCACTTGAACCCCTTCCATGTTCACCTTGTTATGAAAACATCCAGAATAGATATAATTATCTCTCTAACACTCTTCAAAGTATCAACATCCTCCTTCATGGGGAATGGCTGTGTGAAAGCTAGGAAAAAAGTGAACTTCAATTAAATCAAGAGCATCCACTGAGATGTTCTACACTGTCACTTAGGAGAACACTTACCCTGAGCAAACCAAAGGCTTCACACACAATCTTCACCCCTGCCAAACCAATTCAGAAACTAATTTTAGGGGGAATCAGACTCTGAGTGTTCAAAGAAAGAGATACAGGGCAGCTTCTTCCAACGGCTGTTTTTCATTTACTAGTACAATAGGTTAAAAAAGATGAACATGAGGCTTCAGACTGGCGCAGATGTTTCTACTCATCGGGACAGAATCAAAGCAGAGTAAATAAAATGTGTCTAGGAAAGAAAAATCATTCCTGAACCAAGAAGCAATGGAGCTGCTGAGAAATCTAAGGAGGATGAAGCAGACACAGCAATCCTGGAGCACAGGAAAAGTGTGCTTTAAAAATCCACCCTACAGCCAACCTAAACCAAGTCATTATCAGTCACCCCTGGGAGCTGGGCCTCTTGCATTGGTTTGGCAGTTTCTGAGCTAAGATAACTTTCTCTTGGCAACATGCCCTAAATGCAGTTAATATCCACAGGGGGATTATCCTCCCCATAACCTCTGGTCCCAAAACATGGAGCAGAAAGCAGGAACTAGAGAGTGCACAGGGCCAGTTAAGACCAGAATGACCTCATTTTTACTAAAGGACATTTTTTTTTGTCCCAGTACCAGGAATTTCCCAGGTTTTAAAAAGTGCATGTTTGTGAAAGGAGTTAAGCCTTTTAAAGAGATGACTTTTTTTCTTATGTGAAGCAGTTACTTTTTACTCCCCAGGAGGAGTTAAACTTATAGTTCCCAAATACATTAAAAGGAAAATGTTCTCTGAGCACACTGAACGAAGCTTCGACTTGCTAGAGCATTTATGTACTTCCTGTTGCTTGCCAGGCCAGTGTGCACATTCTGATGGTCTAAGCTACAAGCACGGAGGCTGACTGCAGAGTAGCCCCTGATCTTCAGCAAGCCAAGGGTGACTTCAACACAAACCTGATTCCTCA